>NC_056741.1:1094714517-1095057017 GCF_019279795.1 Protopterus annectens
GGAGCTTGGGGTTATCTTGTTTTTCCCGGAAAGTATGACTGGATTGAACCCTATGATCTTTAGCAATGTGAGTGTCGAAAGAAAGGCCACTGTCAACCTGGGTCCCCAGGTCCCTGATGACCTCTTCTGTGCTTAGTGGATTTCCACCTATATGGTAGCTTGGGGTTACCTTGTTTTTCCCGAAGGGTATGACTATACATTTTTTGGCGTTTAACTTCAGGCCGTGGCTCTGGCACCAGCCATCGGTTTCCGTGAGACCCCTCTGGAGGATATCTGTGTCGGATGTACTTTCCACTATGGCACCCAGTTTGCAGTCATCTGCAAACTTTGTCAGCCATAGTCCTCCTATGTTTGCCTGCACTTCTGAGAAGTAGATGCCGAACAACAGGGGGCCAAGGACTAAGCCCTGTGGGACACCACTTGTGACCGGCTTGGAATCCGACATGGCGCCAGCAACTCTAACCCTGTGGGTTCTGTCCTTTAGCCAGTTTGCAACCCATCTTGTGACATATGGGTTTACATTTAAGCTGGTAAGTTTCTCTATAATACCCGAGTGGGGTATTGTGTCGAAAGCTTTTGCAAGGTCAAGGTAGGCTGTATGGACTGCCTTTCCCTCGTCAATGGCCTTGGTGACTGTTTCGAAGAAGTTGACCAAGTTCAAGAGGCATGATCTGCCCTTGACAAAGCCAAACTGGGTTGGGTCCAATGTCTGCAAGTCCCCTATGTCTTTGTGTATGAGATCCATTATGATCCTCTCCATAGCTTTGCAGACCAGGCTTGTTAAGCTTATGGGGCGGTAATTACCAGGGTCTGTAGAGGCACCGCCTTTGTGGAGTGGGACCACAGTTGCCGTATGCCACTCCTTGGGCACGTATCCTGTGGTAAGGCTAAGATTAAACAGCTGCCTTATGTGCGGGTTTAATTCCTCATTGAGTTCGTGTAGCACACAGCCTGGGACACCATCCGGTCCCATTGATGCTGTGTTTTTAGCTTTAGAGCATTTGAGATGTCTGGGAGGCTACACTCCGCTGGGATAGTTATCTCTCCTTTTGGGGGAGAGAGGGGTTGAAGTTTGCACTGAACCTGTCTGCCAGTATGTTGGCAATGTCTGTGGGTTCAGTGATTTTTGTGTCATTTTGGACTAATTCTGAGCAAATCTGGGAGTTTCCACCAAGGTTTCTAACATAGCTGAAAAAGGCCTTATGATTGTCTTTTGAATCTATGGCAATTTTTCTCTCAAAGTTAGCCTTGGATGATTTTATGAGTGCCCGTATTTTTTTACTAATAATGATCAAGGGTGTCTTCCCTTTTATGGATTTTGTTCTATCATGTAATAGCTTTCTCCTCTTATTGTAAAGTTTGTTTATGGTGTGTGTGCGTGTGTGTGTGTGTGTGTGTGTGTGTGTGTGTGTGTGTGTGTACATGCATGCATAAAAACGCACACATGTGCATACGTGCAGAGCATATTTGGCGTCCCTTGCGAAGCAGCGTGGCTTGTCGAGCATGTCATCCCAGGTAGACAGACAGTGGATCCCCTTTGAATGACACCAGAAATTAAGCCAATTGTTAAAGCTGATCATCTTGTCTCTATATTGTGGCATCATTCTTGGTGAAGGAAGGATACTGCTCAGGGTCAGGGTCATACCTGCCTGGGCTACATATTCAGAGAGCTCCTCTATGTCTCTTTTCATGTAGTCCAGGGAGGTACGTCTCAGGTCATTCACACCAGCATGGACAATGACTGTGTCATACTTGTACTTGCCGTGGAGTGACCTGAGTGCTTGTGTTATGTGGCAGATTCTAGCGCCCGATAGGCAGCTTACTGTGACCCTCTCCTTGTTTAGCCTGGTGAGTGGGACGTCAGTGTGTCTGACTATGGAGTCACCAATGACAAGTATGTTTGGTGTTGTATTTGGCCTTAAGGGCTGTGACTGCTTTGCACACTGATTTTGTTGTTTATGTGTTGTTTGTGGGGTGTCTTGAGTTTGTAGTTGTATGGGTGTCTGCTTTGGAGGCCTCTGCTGTTTAGGTAAATTTTTACTCAGTGCCTCCGAGTATGTCTTTGTGTGTTTATGTGTTTGATTCATTGTTGTGATAGCTTTATGTGAGACTGGTTTTGTGGTGTGTGTAGTTGCCTTCTCCTCCTGTCTGGTCTTGCCAGTCCTGAGTTGAGAAAGCTCAGCCTCCAGTTTGGCTAAATAGCTGCATCTCTCGCAAGTGTTTGTGTTTTGTGGGAGGAGGAGAGTGTTGTCTGTGTACATGAGGCAATTGTAACATTGCCTCAAAATTCCCAGATTCACCAGCTGCGCAGGAGAGGATGCCAGCATCTGACCCTTCGACATGCTAGAAATAATTTTGAGTTTGGTATGAGACAGAAAAATAGAGGGCTTTAGCAAGTAAGTGGGTACTCCTGGGGGGTTTTGCAAGTGGGGGATTTGTATGATATAGGAGTGCTTGATCTGCAAAGAAAAATGCTTATAAGACAAGGGATATGCTTTTAAGACAAGTGCTGAGCTTCTTTTTCTTTTATTTTGAGAAGAAAAAGCTATTTGGAACAAGTGCTGTGCTTTTTAGTGACTGTGTAGACTGTTTAGGTTACTAGTAGGGCAGTTCTAAAGGAAAAAATGAAGAACAGACTTTATGGAGCCAGAAAAAGTTTAACCTTGTTTGCGCTGCCCGATGCTGCTCTAGTGGCAACTCCGCGCTAAATCGCGCTAAAGCACGCTAAAGCATGCTTTATAGCAGGGGGCTGGAAAAGGCAGGAAATGACCCAAAATGGCCAATGAATTACAAGTTACTGTCTTAAACCACTCCTCTGAGGACAAACAGGCAGCTCAGTACTCCCCACTCTCACTGGTGAGTAAAGAAACTTCCCTCTGACCAAACAAGAAAATGGAGGAACACAGGAACCAAATACAAAGCCCAGGGATCAGCAAAATCTGATCACTGGAACAACTAGCTAGGAAAGTTAGGAAAGCAGAAGTATTTTTTTGTTTTTTTTTCAAGTTTTTTTACACATATATATTTGGGTTTAAAGGTTTGTTTTAAGTTGGTTAAGCTGTGCTGGGAATATTACAGTCTACCTTTTGTGTGCAGTATTTAAATTTAACTTTTTAAACACTCCCATAATTGGGAGCCATACATATGTCCTCCGATTGTTTCCTTCTGAATTGCTTATCTAATCCCTCTTCCTAATCTTTTATAACCTCCTATGATTGGTTATTATAGTTACTGTGCAATATTTTATATGCCCTATTAATTATCCCTTTTTAACCGCAACAGCTTTTGTTCTAGATTCAATTAAGACATAGGCAAACATACGTTTTATGAAAGAAAACAAACCATATTTAAGTGTTCCCAGTTACAGACATTATGCATCCCTTGTATTCTTTTGTATAACTATCATCAATCCACCATTACATAAATTGGTCAATACCTACCTTCCCTTAAACCTCACTACTCCTCAAAACATTACTCTGTATGTATTATTTGTTCCCACAATTTCCATTTGTTTCCATGTAATTTGCTCCTGTCTTTTTCTAAAGATCCATTTTCTAGTTATGTTATCTTTGTTACAATATCCAATCCTTCAGACACAGTGGATTTTGAGTTTGATGTCCTTTTTATAGTAGTTGCTTTTTTGGTAGCCACCAGAATTAAACTTAACATGGCCTTATTATGTCTAAGTAATTCAGATCCTGTTTCCCAGCTCAAAAATCATTTCCTTAGTTACACTCTGCCAATTCATTACACTTCCAAACCCTATGTTCCCAGTTATGTCTTTCTTTTCCATCTAAACTCCAACATTTGGCAGCTACCTGAGGAAAATTTCTTTGGAGTCAGCTTAGGATATAAAAATACCTATGCAAACACTTCCAAACAAAAATACTAAATCTTCTAGACTTTTTGCATACTTAGGAGCCATACATTTGTCCTCCCGTTGTTTCCTTCTGAATTGCTTATCTAATCTCTATTACCAATCTTTCCGAGCCTCCTATGATTGGTTATTATAGTTATTGTGCAATATTTTATATGCAGTACTAATTATTTCTTTTTTAGCAGCAACACCTTCTGTTCTAGATTCAGCTAAAAGCTCTGCCAGATCAGATATTTCACTTAGGATTCCCTTAGTCCATTCTCTTTGCCTATACTCTGGTATTTGTCCCTGATAAGAAATGCAGTATTTAGCCTGCAGTCCAAATGTCTTTGTTGTCACTTCCCATTCTATTATCTTTCCTTATGTAGTTTTCTCTCTCTCTCTCTCTCTCTCTATATATATATATATATATATATATTCATATTTGTTTACTGGGAAAGTCCGACTGGGACAGAGCATATTTGCAGCGGAGGCGTGGGGAGAAATGCTCCAGATGCATGTCTTTGGAATGTGGGAAAAAACTGGCGCACCCAGAGGAAAACACATGAACACAGGGAGGACATGTAAACTCTGCACAGAAGGCATTCCAGCCAAGAATCAAACCGGAAAAACCTATTGCTGTGAGGCGACAATGCTAACCACTGCACCACTGCACCATCCACAACTATTTGCTCCCAATACCTTGGTTCCTTTGCCAGTTTCCTTCAGTAAATTTCACCCCCCCTCTTGCCTATTCTCTGTATCACTAATTGCAGTCATCCCTTTTGGCAAAATCTCTTTTCTCCATTACTATATTGGCTGAGTTTTTAGAATACATTCTGCCACTTTATGAATATAATATTCTGTATGGTTGTTGTTATTCTTCTTAAGGATCTGCATCCAATATCTCACTCTCTCAATTATTTCTTGAATTTCCCTCCTGCTTCATCATCATCCTTTTCTACTTTTGAATTATAGATTTCTTCTTGTGTTATGTGTATGAGCCTAACTGAGTAGCTGTAAAATAGCCATTCAAATCAGGTAATCCTAAAATACCTTTGTTCTACTGGAAGGTTCCGCTTAACCCACTTGACCCTTGCCCTCTTCCCCTCTCAGATAAATGTTTTCAACTCTTTATTAAATATTGTCCACGGTTTCCGTGGTGGTACGGTGGTAGCATTGTTACCTCACAGCAAGAGGTTCTCCCGTTCGATTCTCAGCTTGGCCTGGGAGTGCCTTCTGTGTGGAGTCTGCATGTCCTCCCCGTGGTTGGATAGCATTCCAAAAACATGCGTGAGTAAATGGGCGTGCCTTCGTTGAAGGCTGGGCATCAAGCTGGCACCTCGGCATTTTGTAAAAATCTATTGCCAATCATTAGCACACCGGAGTTCCGCTGTGGCGACCCCTTACCGGGAAAAAGTGGAAAGACAAACAGCAACAACAACAACATTAAATATTGTCCACAACTTCTTTTCTGGATGATAAAAATAGGGTTGGCCTGTATATAAGAATTAATGGACTAAAACATTTTCACTGCTTGCATCTTGCTATCATAAATAAGAGCATTCTGTTTCTCAGCTTTTATATTTCCTTTTGTTTAGTCTCTTGCCACATCTTTAGCCTCCATAACAGAGCCATTTTAATCCATATACTAAATACTTTATTTTATCAAATCCCCATACATATGGGTATTGCTGAACCAATTCACATGTCGGTCCATAATTTACACCTATGGCCTTTGTTTTATTTTCATTAATTGTATATCCTGAAAAGACCTGAAACTGGCTCAGAATGTTCCACAACTCTGAGATGTACTTTTCTGGCTTTATCATGAACAAAATAATATCATCTGCAAATAAAGCCAACTTTTCTTAATTAGCATATCAATTATATCCTTGAATTTCTGAGTTCCTTATTTTTTTCCAAATGCCTTTAAATATAGCACAAATAATAAATAAGAAAGAGAACACCCCTGCTTAGTTTCTCTGTTCAGACATCAACTTAACAGAAAAACCCTCCCCCTTAAAGTTTTGCCTCTAATCCCTCACATTTCTTCCTATTTAACCTTATTATTGTATCCAGGGAATGCAAATGCTTCCATTGCCCTACTCATAAAGTCCTTGCGTATGCTGTCAAATGTTTTCTCTGCATCAAGACCCACCAACAGCACTATTTTCTTATATTCTGCTTCCCTGTGGATTACCCTGTTCTATTAATGTTGTTAAATATTTGCCACCCCTCCACAAAACCACACTGATCCATATCTATCAATTTTGGCAACTCCGTTACCATTCTTTTAGCTATCATGGGCTTAAACACTTTATAATCATGGTTTAAAACTGAAATGAGCCTATATGAAGCTGGGTCTTATGGTCTTTACCATCTTTAGGTATTACAGCCACCACAACTTTTTTCCAGGATTTTGGTGCTTCCCCTCCTTTTAAAATATTGTTAAACAAAACCCTCCTGATCTTTATAGGTTCATAGGTAAGTACTAGGCTAGCTGCCCTTCCAGGCCATTTTATGCGTAGTCAGTTTCCCTTTTTCTGCTTGAAATAACCTGTCTCATTTGGTTATAGATTTTGAAAAACATACAGCCTCATGTTAATGATTTTAGTTTGCTTGTAGGCTTATTTAAGGCCTGATGATATAAAGTACCATTTTACAGTAATACTGAGAGTTAAGCTCCTTGTGACCTCTTTGACTTTAATGATGCATTTTAAGTGTTTGTAAGTAAAATGACCATAAACCATACAGCAACTAACAAAGTATGTTGTGCACTTCAAATCCTATGAAATTAGATAACAACATGGCATTTGTGACTTATTAAAAGTATTAGACGTTATTTCATACATCATACATAAACCAAAGTATTCTCAATTTATTTTAGGTTGAAATTGTACACATATTCAATATTACAAATACTTTACATGTGCATGAAGTGATGACAGAGGTTTATCTGCTTTATTTGACTTTTGCAAGAAGCAGTGGATCTTTGTCAGTCACTTAGTATTTAAACAGGGAAGAAAAGTTCATGGTTATACATTTTTTGACTAATTACCTAAACAATATAAGTATCTGTGAAATCTTACATGTATGCACACTGTTTTCACTTGTAGAATCCCCCCCTTTAAGTGACCTTTCACAACATGTCAATTTTCATGAGATGATAGTGTTTTGAAATATTACTAAAAGTTTGGAAATATTATATCCTTTATGTAAATAATAGTGTAGATATCTCGAAATCTGTGACACAGTACACCCAAAATGTCAACAGCATTTTTATTCATGATGGTGTGACTTTTGACATCATACCAGGGAAACATGGATTAGGTGTTTTATTTCTGAAAAATTAAGAAAATTTGAAAATCATGATGCAAGTTTTATAAATAGCTACATGAGCACTGAGAATGTTCCAAAATGGCAATGTACCCACACTGCATCCGTAGTATTTTGTCCATAATGTGACTTTTCGCACAGTGTCATGCAAGTTTTTTTAATCCATTTGATACTGGAACTATTCAATAATGTTAATAGCAGAACAGTGGGTTCAAATGGTGAATTTAGTGACAGTGAGTTTTTTTTTCTGAATGTGTCTCTTGTCAAAAACTGTAAAATGGACGTTTTATCAAGAGCAGGATTGTGTGTATGACTGTTTGGGGATTTGGAATAAACTTAAGTTAGGTAAAGGAATAGGTTTAGTGTTGTGTGCATGGTAAAGGTCTGTGCCGTCTTCAGTAGTGGTGATGTTATGGTAAGGGTTGTATTGTTAGGGTTAGGGACAGAGTTAGGTTTAAGGTTATGTTTAGCGTACATTACTAAGGTGGAGCAGAGGGGTGTCAGCTACTCCCACTCTTTCTCACTACTGTGGAATCACCACGTCATATCTTTCTCTTCACAAATGCAGAATGCCATCTTCCCTTATTGATATGCTGCAGGGACTCTTTTTCAGCCATCAACAGTGACACAATGGCAAAGGCAATAATAATAGTAAGTAAGAAAAGCGCTTAGCAATACAAAGAAAGAAAAACAATACTCTCAGTAATAATACTGTCACAAAACAATAAACTATGTAAATGTGCTGTGGCAGATATGAGGACAAAAACTTTATTTGATACTAGCAATAAGTACTTTCATTACAGTACCTCGTTAAGCTGAGTCTGATGAAGTCTCAAATCTCTGAGCTGAAAGTACTTGATGTTGGTATCTAATAACATGTTGTCATCATATCTTTTCTTGGCAGAGCTACACAGTTTGTTGTTTTGTGTTTTTTTTTTTTACTTGCTATATTGCCAACTACAAATTTAATGTTACACATCATTTCTTAAGCATAATTCAAGCTCCAGTACTTCACCATTTAAATGTCTGGCAGTATCACTAATATTGCCACAGGATATTGTTTAATAATCAATAAAGTGATGGCTGTGAAAGCAGTGGAACAGCTTCTGAGGGGCTATCAAATATCCTATTTCTGTACAGAAGCAAAAACACATGTGTGTTCCAGGATATAAAGCTCAAACATTCCAGGGTCTGTCTTTCTACAAAACTGCAGCTTGGAACATTAGATGAAAAAGCAGATAAATTAATCAATTAGATTTACTTGCTGGTCTTGTCCAGGTGGCAGAATGCTTAACAGTATTCATAAAGACTAAGATTTTCCTACTGGGGTCCATGATTTTCCTTACTTTGCCAGTGACAACACTGATTCCTGTAAACTGCTTCATAGTTTCACATTTTCATAGTTTCTTATTAAACTATTGACCCTTGATGATCTTTAGACAGCTAGCCATGCATTCCCATGAAGTTATTTATCCCTTGCAATAAATATGAATAATCCAGAGCATGCATTACATTTACATGTTACCCCTTTACATAACAGACAATGTTGCTACTGCAGGGGTGAATTTGTGGTGTCCCATCCATTCATCCAAATTATGTTTGAATAAAGTAATGTATTTTGTGTCTGTCCAACATGTTCAGTTTATGTTGCAGAAAAGATTAAGATCTCTTGAGCAGATGTTTATGAAACAACTGAACTTACATATGGAAGGTGCATCTGGATGCAATTTTTATTTTTTTTGTTAAGAACACCTTTATTGAATCATCACTTGTGACACAGGCAAATTTACATTTAGACCAAAGTAATCAAACTGTATTACATTAACAGTACAAACTCTATACTATATTGAAGTATGTAGGTGTATATGTGGCTCACAAAGAATAAATGTCCCATTGGAAAAATAGCAATAACGAATAAAATGGTCAAAACTAAATAGTGCATCCATGGGACAGCCACGGAATAAGCAAAAATGTACCACAAGTAGTACAGCAGCGAAACGTTGTTATAACTCGCCTAAACAGTGAAAATCCACAAACAAAATGCAGCAGCAGTAAAAAGAAAGTCAAAAGATGTATATCTTGTTACAAAAACGTCAAATAGCGAATGTCCGAACTTTTTATTGAGAACAAAGTGAGCGCTTTCACCAAATCGGCTTCATCAGACTTACAACATTCAAGAAATCAGCATTTAAATACTCATAATTAATTAAAACAGTGCAAAATGCAAAAATATGTACATATATAATAAAATGCATATATAAAAAATGTGCATTCATAAAAAATCAATTGATCAATTCATGAACATATATATATATATATATATATATATATATATATAAACATGTACACATAAAAAATGGATATACGTAAGCATAACCATATAGAAGCCAGAAACAAAATAAAATTAAATATTATTGATGTTTTTATATTTATAAGTTTTCAATCTCCTGGTACCTAGAATTGGTTTAAGTGC
Source organism: Protopterus annectens (assembly GCF_019279795.1). Lineage (NCBI taxonomy): Eukaryota > Metazoa > Chordata > Ceratodontiformes > Protopteridae > Protopterus > Protopterus annectens. The sequence goes on from NC_056741.1 coordinate 1,094,724,186, forward strand.
AACTTTATCATTTAAACCTGGAGTTCTATCCCCTCTTAGATTAATAATCCATTTAATTTCACAGCGTTCTGTATAATTTTTTATATCGCCTCCACGAATATTAGGATGTATAACTTGTAGAACTGAGAACATAAACCAATGTGTGTGGTCAGTATCCATTACATGTTTCGCGGTTGCGTAATGATTATTACACAACGTAATGTTATAGTTATGTTCACAAATTCTTTCTTTTAATCTTCTATTTGTCTTACCTATATAAAATGCACTGCATTTTATACATTTAGCTAAATAAATCACATTACGTGTCTGGCAATTGGCTGTGACATTCAAAGTATACACTACATGCGTAGTGGGATGTACAAAAACTCTGGCATCATCTATAAAAGTGCATTGGTTACATCTAGAACAGGGTTTAGCTCCTAACTGTTCATTATAAATATAAAAACATCAATAATATTTAATTTTATTTTGCTTCTGGCTTCTATATGGTTATGCTTAAGTATATCCATTTTTTTATGTGTACACGTTTATATATATATATGTTCATGAATTGATCGATTGATTTTTTATGAATGTACATTTTTTATATATGCATTTTATTATATATGTACATATTTTTGTATTTTGCACTGTTAGTTCAAATGAATGAACACATGGACCTTTTAGAGAAGGGAGTTTTAATATTCACAGTGAAAGGTGTTTTAATATATAACATAATGAATGTTTTAAAATAATTATTTACATATATATTGACATCAATAGAAATTCATTTTATGTTGATATTAATTCATGTTGCATTATTAAGTTATTTTATTTAGTTGCTTATTTGTGAACTCAATTGTGTGAGGTGAAAGTTTTATTAAGATAACTACTTAGTGTTTCTTTAAATTTAGTAGGAAATGATGTCACATTTTAATTAATTATGAGTATTTAAATGCTGATTTCTTGAATGTTGTAAGTCTGATGAAGCCGATTTGTTGAAAGCGCTTACTTTGTTCTCAATAAAAAGTTCGGACATTCGCTATTTGGCGTTTTTGTAACAAGATATACATCTTTTGACTTTCTTTTTACTGCTGCTGCATTTTGTATGTGGATTTTCGCTGTTTAGGTGATTTATAACAATGTTTCGCTGCTGTACTACTTGTGGTACATTTTTGCTTATGCCGTGGCTGTTCTGTGGATGCACTACTTAGTTTTGACCATTCTATACTATATTGCTATATTTTATATAACCTAAGCAACATTACATAATTTAATTCCTGCCCCTTTTTATAAGCAAGAAACATCTTTATTAAACCATTGCTTACGACATAAGCAATCATAACATTTATATAAATTAAAACAAACCACACTGACACAATCTAAGTTGCAAGCATTTTACATCACACACTATACTGACACACTCCCAGTTGCAAACATTATATATCAATTATAATCTACCCAATCATTTTCAGTCACACATTTCATAGTTCATATAACTCCTGCTTGCTTTTAAACCTCATTCCTCCCCTGTATGTACTGTTCCTACAATTCCCATTTTTCCTATATAGTTTGCTCTTAGTGGTTTCTAAAGATCTCAATTCCAGTTTTTTAATCTCTGTTACTATATTCACTACTTCTTATATAGTTGGTTTAGATTTTGATTTCCATTTTCTAGTAATTGCTTTTTTGGCAGCCACCATAATTAGACACCGCAAGGCACTACCATATCTAGGCAATTCCAATTCTGTATCACAGCTCAGAAAAATCATCTCCCCCATCACACCAATCCACCCACCCAGCATCCCTGACAGTGCATCTTGCATGGAATCTTAAAGTCTGCCAACCCATTGCATTCACAGAATATATGTTCCCAAGTACCTCTTTCTTCCCCGTCACACCTCTAATATTTGCTGTCTACCTGAGGAAAAATTCTGTGGAGTCTACTTGGACTATAAAATTATCTATGTAAACATTTCCAAGTAAAAATCCTAAATCTTCTAGATTTCATTGCATATTTGGGAGACATACATATGTCCTTCCATTGTTTCTTTCTGAATTACTTATCCAATCTTTCTTCCCAATACTTTCTAAGCTCTTCTGATTGATTTTTATAGTTATCATGCAATATTTTATATGCTCAACTAATTATTCCTTTTTTAATAGGAGCTTCTGTTCTAGATTCTGCTATCAAGTCGACTAGTGCTGGTCTTTCGTTTAGGACCCCATATTTCTTTCTCTTTATCTATACTGAACGGGATTAATTTATGGTGAGATTTGACTAGGAAGAGAGTTACAAGTGGTATGAAACAGAGCTGTTTCATATAGTAAGGACCTGGGTTGTGGCTCCTAGCATTCAGAAGCAAAACCTTTATGTTATATGGATTCTGTTTTGTTATGCTGGATGATTTAGACAGTGACATTGCCTAAATAAAGCACTATGAGGGTGGGCAAGGTTTTGGCCAATATAAGAAAGCCTTGAGGAGATATGTGTAGGCCATCTCTGGTGAACAATTTGGACTGTCAACTGTTTCCCAACCAGGCTCATATATAAATATATATATATATATATATATATATATATATATATATATAGATATATATGGGTCTACTTCAAAACACTGAAATCTCATAACACTGAACCTCAAAACACTGAGACCATAACATCAAAAACCCAAAACAATGAAAAATAAAAATCAGAACACTGAAACTTTGCATCATAAGACTGAAACCTACAACACACATGTAAATAACATCCCCTCCACCTACAACAACACCAGACTAACAAACACACTTTTTACTAGGTATCTGCAGGGGGACTAGCACCCCTGCACCCCCTACACCCACTGTAAATTAAATATACCAACTCCAAGATCGCACTGCAGCGGAAAGAAGTTAATTTCCTAACATCACTATATAGCAGTGACCATACAGAATGTAAACATAATGTCTAAATCACTTACCTGTATGGCCTACATACAAATTGGCAAAATAAACACTTTTTCCCCTACTCACATCCCCCTGCACTTCTCAGAACACTAACTTAACTTCCACGAAAGCAACACATTCATATGTTGACATTCTGCGTGCTGGTCATGTTACACTGGGGTTAGAAAATTTACTTTTTTCCACTGCAGTGTGATCTAGGAGTTGGTATATTTAATTTATCTCAGGTACCACCCCTGCAGTTTCACAGATGCTATACATGTCCAGCTTTTGCACCTGGCATCTTCCACATAATCCTCAGGTAGGATCATGCCACACTGGGAACGGATAATGCAATTCAGCACCATAGAATTTTTCAGGCTGTGATTTACTGCTCCTCGCATACTGGCAGTCTTAACCTTTCAGTACATCAGTATTGTGAGTTACTGATTTTGGTGCTCCCTGCCCCTCAGGAAGATGTCATTCCCAGAGTCGGGGATGGACTTCAGGTTTGGAGTAAAGAAGCAGGATGGCAGAGGCTTTTCACTAGACTAATCCAAACCTTTTGGAATCCAACCAGATATGTGTTTGAATATATTCTAAATAACAGATGCATGTGTGTGTGTGTGTGTGTGTGTGTGTGTGTGTGTGTGTGTGTGTGTGTGTGTGTGTGTGTGTGTGTGTGTGTGTGTGTGTGTGTGTGTGTGTGTGTGTGTGTGTGTGTGTGTGTGTGCGTGTGTGTGTGTGTGTGTGTGTGTGTGTGTGTGTGTGTGTGTGTGTGTGTGTGTGTGTGTGTGTGTATGTGTGTGTGCGTGTGTGTGTGTGTGTGTGTGTGTGTGTGTGTGTGTGTGTGTGTGTGTGTGTGTGTGTGTGTGTGTGTGTGTGTGCGTGTGTGTGTGTGTGTGTGTGTGTGTGTGTGTGTGTGTGTGTGTGTGTGTGTGTGTGCGAGAGTGTTTGTGTGATGTTTGCATATATGTTAACAGTGGACCCACATAAAAGGGTGTGATTAAACAATATGCGGCCCACTGTGTAGATACATTTAGTTTCCATCATCCTTCTCATGTTCTGATGTTGTATACCATTCTTGATGCATCATCCATGTCTTGGCACATTACACGTCCTACTGAAAATCCCCTTAACCTGCCATATTTATGCCACATAAACTGCACATACAAAACAGAGACACACACAACCCCATCTACGCCAAAACAACTTCCTAAAGCCAAATCTACACATTAGTTTAAAAGAAAACATGGATTGCATCTACTGTTACTTCAGACTAAAAAAAAATAAATGTAATTTCACTAAGGGAGTACACAAAATACCCATGCATAACCTTTCCAAAAAACAATACAGCAGACTTATAACAACACCTAAAGTGAAATTTGTTAATATTAAAAAAAATTTAAAAAATAGAAGAATAACAATGAAATAAAACAATGACTGGAGGTAACTAATTAGAAAATATCACTATGTGGAAAGGGCACAATTTCAATTTTCTAAATAAAGATTAAACCTACTAAAATACAACTAAAGCATAAAAATAACAAACCTAATATAACCATCATTAAACTACTAAAATATGCAAGAAATTTCCTGAAACTGATTACCCCTTGCTACAACTAAAAATACCCAATCTACTGGAAGATTCTTTTCTTCTCTAACACAAACGATCCCTAAGACTCCATTCCCATACATCAGGTAGGTAGAGCTTGGAGGAGGCTGAGGTAGACCTGCTAGACCCAGTAAATGAGAAGATGAACTAATTAACTGATGGTCAGCTGTGAGGAAGAGGAGGAAAGAAAAACTCTAATTTACATTCTCCGTAGCCAGCCTATCCAAGGTGTGAGCACAGCATTTTGTGTTATCTGAATGCCTGAGGGTCTAAAGTTTCATTTAGACTACTGGTATAAGGAGTTACATTACTCCGAGACTGTGTCAGTATCAGAGCTGCTCCTTGTAGCCTGGCTGTGACTGATTCTATAGCCATCTGGATACACAAAGCTAATATAAGTATACTTCTTTTGCACTTGATCTGTTTCAGTGAAAGTTAACAAAACTGTGCTGCATTTATTTATTTGCTTGATATTGCTGATCTCTGTCTGCATTTTGTTTCCCCCCACCCTCCTGCACAAATGCTGTTGTAGTCTTGAACTTGGTAGTTTTGGAATTGCCCGCCCCTCCTGTAAATTTGAATTTGGAGACTACTCCCAGTCCCATCTCATTTGCTCATTCTACTGAGTACAGTGTGATCATTTGGGAAGTATTACCCCCTTGCTTCTTTGATTCTGGACACTCCTCCCAGTCCCATCCCATTTACTTACTCTCTGAGTACAGTATGATCATTTGGGAAGGACTACCCCCTTAGTTTCTAAATCTTGAATTATCTTCTATTTCCTTCCCTCTCCACTTAAAAAATGCACTTTATTCAGTTGCTTTTACTGTAATTGTTTTCTTCCTACTTTATTAACTTATTTTGCTCTTAAGTGTTCAAGTGCTTTTATTCTGCTGCATGTTAGCAGACTGATTGAATGTGTCTAGTATTCTAAGCCTCTTAGTTTTGGTATTAGCACTTGGGCTTCAGGCCAGTTATTTTACATTTAAGAAGGTTTTTGTAGTCTACACTCTTGGGGGCAAACCCTTATCAAAACCCTCTCCATAAGTCCATCCAAGTTTCAGAACACTATGCCTGGACATTTACTATCAGTTTCTCCTGCTAGCCTGGTTGACATGGGAATACTGAGACAGTGTAGCAACTGCCTCATGTTCACTGACAACCCTCTTCTCCTGGGACATAATTGTTCTACTTGCAAGAAAGGCATCTATATCAGTAACTTGGAATCCATGCTCTCTCATGCCACAGTTAGTACTCCTGACATAGAGGATATTGCCAGCACAAACACCACACCACCTACATTACATAGCCAAGCACAATACACAGCTACCTATGCAGAGGTCCTCAATAAAAACTTACCTAAACAGCAGAAATCTCCAAAACACACTCACAAACATTTGACACACAGCACCAAATACATCACAGACAGCAGACAATACACTAGTGTCTCACAAACACAGCCCATAAGGCATATCAATAAACCCACACAGCCTATAAGGCATAACAATAAACCAAACATAGTAGACATTGGTGACTCAGTTGTGAGACACACAGATGTCTCCCTCATCATGCTCGATAAGGAAAAAAATCACAGTCAGCTGCCTGTCAGGTGCCAGAATCTGCCACATCACGCATACACATAAGTTTCTCCACAACAGGTACAAGTATGACTCTGTCATTGCCCATGTTGGTGTGAATGACTTGAGATGTACCTCCCTGGATTATATGAAGAGAGACATGATTGAGCTCTCAGAGTATGTGTCCCAGGAAGGTATAACCCTAGCACTAAGCAACATTCTACCTTCACCAAGAATGAAACCACAATACCAATAAAAATAATTGACTTAAACAATTGGCTTAGTTTCTGGTGTCATTCCAATGGGATCCAGTATATGTCTGCCTGGGATGACATGCCTGACAGGCCTCGATGCTTTGCCAGAGATGGCCTCCACTTGTCACCCCTGGGATTCTGGATTCTGGCCAAGGCTCTTGCCTCCCCCATTGTGCCTTTTTAGGCAATGTCCCAAAGACAAATCTTCTAACATTAATGATCTGTCAAAAAGCTAATTGAAGGGCATGCTGCTTAATGGTAGGAGCCTTAACCTGAAAATGCACTCAATAGAGGCTCTCCTCACACTGGAAGTTGCCGACATCTATGCAGTCATGGAAACTTGGTTCAAGGCTGTGGCGAGCACCCCTGCCTTACCAGACTATACCTCATTCCATACAGTCTGACAGCAAAATGAGGTCAGGAAGATAAGGGTGGTGGAGTCCCTATCTTCATTAAAGTCAAGCACACCTCCAGACTGGTTTGCCAGCATGACACATTAAAATACTCCAGGTGCAACTGAAAATTTTCAAGACACCCATCTAAGTTATAGCCAGCTATAGACCCCCTCCATGACTCAGGATACCCACTCCTCCTAACTAACACCCTGATCCTTGGTGACTTTAACTACTCAACCATAGACTGGGTGAACTATTCCTGCAATAATGCACTAACTCAAAAAGTCTTTGACTTCTTCAATTCTAATGCACTAGACCAGCTTGTCTCATCCCCCACAAGGAGAGATAACATTCTGGACTTGGTTCTCACCAACATGGCGACTGCTGCACCACCCCATAGTAAGTACTTCCCTGGTGAGATCAGACCATCGGTCTGCCTCATTTGCAATTTCTATCCTGCCCAACCCCCCCATACCACCCCCCCTGCTGCAACAAGGCTAAAAAACTTCTCAAAAGCTGACTACAACCTTCTAAGGGAGAGTATCAGTAGCTTCACACCACCATCCCCCTCAAAGCATGCAAACAACTTTGCTGAACAGTATGTCAATGCAGTATACAAGCACCTGTACAACTGCATGGACTCAGCCATACCCAACCGAACTAAAACCTGCTCCTCACAGAAACACAAACCTATCTGGTGAACATCCTCTATCAACTGACTTTATAACAAAATGAAGAAACTGTTGTCCAAGGGTAAAAAGGCACAAATTCCCATTTGGAAAAACTCCCTCCTTAGCCTCAACAAGCAAATTAGATCACTAGTGAAAACCTCCAAAGCCAATTATGAATTGAAACTAGCCTCTGAAACAAATGGTAACCACAAAGCCTTCTTCAGTCATATCAGGAACCTCCATGGCAAGGTCCAGGTTTGTTCTAAAGTAGTTCTTAATGGTACCACTTACACTGATTCTGTTGACATAGCCAACCTGCTAGCAGATAGATTCAGTGGAAACCTCACCCCCGTCCCCCCCAAAGGTGCATTCAACATCCCCAGTACTTGTCCTGTACCTCACATTTCCATAGATCAAGTGTTAAAGACCGTATCCAATGCAAAGAACACAGCTTCCATGGGACCTGATAGTATCCCAGGCTGTATTCTGCACCATCTCCAACAAGAACTAGCATCTCCATTGAGCACCCTATTCATCTACAGCCTAAGTAGAGGCTTCATTCCAGCAGTGGAGCACTGCCATTGTCATCCCCTTGCACAAAGGTGGTGCCACTACTAATCCTGGAAACTATCACCCCATTAACTTGACAAGTCAGATCTGTAAAGCCATGGAGCATATCATTATTGACCTCATAAACAAGAGCATAAGCAACCTCCAAGTGCTTGACCCCACCCAGTTTGGATTTGTCAAGGGCAGATCTTGCTTGTTGAACCTGGTTGACTTTTTTGAGACTGTCACCAAGGCCCTGGATGAGGGAAAGTCAGTATATACAGCTTACCTTGACTTGGCCAAAGCCTTTGATACAATCACCCTCTTGGGCATCATCAAAAAGCTAACACAACTTGGTGTAAATCCCTATCTCCTCAGGTGGGTGGCCAACTGACTCACTGATAGGACCCACAAGGTCAAATATAGGTGCCTCCACCTATAACAGCAGACCTGTCATTAGTGGTTTTCCCAAGGGATCTGTCTTAGGACCTCTGCTGTTTGGCATCTACTTCTAAGGGGTCCGGGCAAAAAGAAAAGGCATGTGTCTGACCAAGTTTGTGGACAACTGTAAGTTGGGTGCTGTCATTGACTCCCCAAATGATGTTAACATACTAAAAGAGGGTCTCACGGCAGCAAATGACTGCTGCCAAAGTCATGGCCTTCAGTTAAACACAAATAAATTTATTATCATACCATTTGGCAAAAATACACCCTCTACTGATTACCACATCAATGGCAATCCCCTAAGCACATGACCTGTGGTGAGAGACCTGGATGCTCAGGTTGACAATAACCTCGCATTCGAACATCATGTAGTGGCAGTGGTCAGAAAAGCCTTTTACTTGGTTCATCTCATAAGTAAAGGGGTTACATCCAGAAAAAAGGAGGTTATTACCTCTCTGTACTCCTCCCTCATTAGGCCAGTAATTGAGTACAACACCCCGTTTGGTATGTACCTCTCCAAACACCTGCACCAGCTGGTAAGGCCATAGAAATAACTCACAAAGAGAATCTATGGCCTCCAACACCTGTCCTATGTGGACAGGCTCAAATCACTATCAGTCTACTCGGTATCGTACAGATTGCTCAGAGGTGATCTGTGTCTCACCTACAAGGTAATCTCGGACCCTGCCCTATGCGAGATGCTCCATATCCATAAGTCTAAATCCTCACACATTATCCAATTGAAAGGCCTAAATCTAATATGCAACATTAACAAAACCTGCTGGAGAGACAGGTTTGTCTCCCAGAGGCTGCCCTGTCTCTGGAATAGACTTCCCATACACATCAAACAGAGTATCTCACTGACCCTCTTCAAGTGCAACCTTGATGAGTGGATGGGAACCACAAATGTGTCTCAAGGGTTCCATCTGTGTCCCTCATTGACAGGGGTGACAGGTGATGACTGAGGTTTCTTTTTTGGGGATAAACTCTAGGCTAGGCTTGTAAGGGCCCCAGGGCCATTAGCCTAGTAACCTCCAATAATCCTATGATCCTAAGTGAGTACTTGAAGGTGAATAGGTTAGAGATTGCCCTGGTGGCTAGAGGTGAGGAGTTCCATTGTTTGGCTATAGAGTAGGAGTAAAGGCATTGTCCAGATGATTTATTAGGTTTGTGGATTATGATGAGGTGCTTATCGTGTAATTTCATTGGTCACTTATTGCTATAAAAGGGAAGGACAGAGCTAAGGGCAGGGTAAGCATCTGGTTTATAAATTATATTGTAAGTAGTAGTAAGTTATAAGTTTATAAGGAGGTGGGGAAGTTTGAGACATGTAAGAGACTTAAGAGCTATGCATTGATGAGTATTATGCTTTGAATTAGTTGCAAACTTAATTTTATTGTAACAGGTTTTAAGTTAAATTTTTCAGTGAGGACTGTAGATTGGTAAGAACTAGAGCACCATATTAAGGGTATGGGGTATGTGGTGACAAGTGTAATTCTGTATTAGAGTATAGGAAGTGTTTATGTCAGTAGAGCATATGACATTTCTTGTGTGGTATTTAACAGTGTTGTGTATATGGAGATTAAATGTTAGAGTATCATCTATTATCATGTCTAATAGCTTGTTGTATAGAAATACTTCAATTTCAGTATTGTTCAGAAAAAAGATTTTAAGGTTGCATTTGTCTGAGGCATATGTTTTTGGAATAAAGAGAAGAAACTTGGTTTTCTCAAGATTAAAGTTGAACATTAGAAAGCCATGTCTCAATGGAAGTGAAAGTCTCCGGCATTATGAGCTGAAAGGTGAGACAGAATGTTGGAAGAGAAGATAATTGAAAAAGATTGTCTGCATATTGAATATGGGAGCCTTAGCAGGAAGAGTTATGTGGATTACTGATACAAATATTAAGGAGGAATGAACCAACTATACAACTTTTGGGAACACCAGTGATACTGAACAGATTTAGTGAGTGAGAGCCTTGCCATTTCACAGATTTTTGTCTCTTAGTGAGATAGTTAGTGAACTATTGAAGGATTTGAGATGATAGACCAAGGGTAGATAGCTGACGTAGGAGTTTAGAGTGAGAGACTGTGTCAAAGGCCTTTGACAGATCGAGGAACAGTGAGGATACTAGTCTGCCAGAGTCCCTACCCGTATTTACAGTGTCCATAAAAAATAGTAAGGCAGCTGCTGTGCTGTGGTCAGGACAAAAGCCATGCTGAGTAGGAGAAGCTCTTTATGTATGCATTTTTCTAAATGTTTGGAGGGAGAGGACAGGATGACAATAGGACAAAAGTTTGATATATTGGTAGAGGTGCCTCCTTTGTGCAAGAGGATGATGAATGACTTTTTCCATAATAGTGGGACATAGGATTCAAGAATGCTGATAGGATAAGCTATGGCCTTAGCAGCTAGTCTGAGGTTTTCAGGTGGGATGTTATCTGCAGAATTTGAGCACAATTGAGTATAAGATATTTTTGAAGTTAGTAAGGACTGGTTGAATGGTAAAGGAGGGAGGATTAGTAGAGGTATTTTGAATAGAATAGACAATGATACGATATGTGTAGCTAGTAGTGTTTAAACAGGAAGGTATAGTAGAAGTGGGGTCAAGAGAGTTACTAGAGGAAGAAGAGGGTAGGGGTGAAGATGTGTTTAAGCTGCCAATATTTTCAGTAAAGGAATTATTTTACATACTTGTTGTTTAGAGGAAGTGCATTCTAGAGAAGGGCTGTTTTTTTTTTCTTGGATTCTAGTTATAGAAGGAAACTGATAGAAGCCCAGAATTTTTATGGATTATGTTTGTGATTGGCTGTAGAAGTGAATAATATTCCTTTTGTCCATCATTACTTGCTTCTTAACCTGGTACAGAGTTGTCTGAAAAGTTATAGATTTTTTTTTTTGCTATGCTTTCCATGTGTTGTCCCTATCAAATGTGAGGTATTTACTCTGTTTTGATAGCAACGTTTGGATTTAACTCTTTTACTATGAAGTGGAGCTAGTCTGCTGAGGAGGTTTACAAATGTTGAACTGAAATGATTTATTGCGTCATCAAGAGGGTCTTTTAATATGGTCCATTTAGTGGCTTTTAGTGACTCAATGAACACTTGCTGGTTAAATAAAGAGAAACTCCAGGTCATTTTATAATTATGATCTTCGACTAAGTCAGAAATAGTTCTATGGGTGTAGGCTGGAAGGAGTTTGAAAGCATACCAGCTTTACTATGGTTGAAAACCATTAATATATCTCTATAAAACATTGTCATTATTTGAAGTTTTTGACTTTTATGGACAGTAGTAGTAATAATTCCTGATTTCCTATAAGCTAATCTCACACCGTTTACCTAAATTTTTTCCTTTTATTTTCTTCTGTAATTTTTTTAATTAAATTTGCTATTCCGTAATAGGTTATCTGGCACTGTGTCTATAAGAGTTGATCATTTTATTGATTGATTGAGTGTGATGGAAACAATTCTGCCTTTGTCTTACTATACCCTGCTCCACCTTCTTGTCTAATTGGAATGCATAGGTCAGTCTGGGTGCTGGGTGCCCCTTACAAGTGATACAAACAATCATGTCAACATATGTTTGCATCCAGAAAATAAGAAATAAGAAATAAACTCAGTCTCTTGGCTAAGATCAGCTGTAGCAGAACATAAGATAGAATAATTAATTCTGTGGTAAGGTACGCTATGGAAATTTATAAAGAAGTAAATAAGGAAGGCACATAAAATGGAAAATAAAAAAATGCATAACAAAACATAGAATTTGGAAAGGTTATAACAAATGTTTAGTTTGAGGCTGTATTAAAATAATTGGAGTATAGTGCACTAGGTCTGACGAGAATAAGCTATTCATTTTATAAAGATATGAATGATAAACAAAGGAGTGAATTTGCTATGGGGATGAATGAACAGTTTAGTGAAGGCATATGATATGAAGAAATATGTAAGTGCAACTAAGTGTATATGGCAAAAAGGTGAAAAGACTGAAATAACATTTTGGAAACCATAACCTCTAGGAAATGCGGATTAGCTCTGGGATTCAAAAGGATTATCTGTGGTAGTACTAACTGGGCAATGTGGGACTGTCCCATTGCAATGCAACAGTTATCTGTGATTCAAAGATATGATAAAGCCATAGAAAGCAGCACTTCATTAGTAGCTTATTACAATCACTCACTGTATTCTCAGACCTGAATGCAATAGTGTTCGCCTACCAACCTTACGTCTGGGCTTGCACAGGCATTTTCCAACATGCACACACACACTCGAATGCAGAGACCTATACATGCTCTCTATCGCTCTGTTTCTCACACACACACACACACACACACACACACACACACACACACACACACACACACACACACACATCTAGACAGTTGCAAAAATGCCCATATAGTCATACAAACACATATACTCCTGTAGCTATGCATATAAATAGACATACATATAATGGTAGTACAATTCTTTGAATCATTCTACTGTGGTGTTCCCATGCTAGTGATATTTTCAGGGGAAATGCATGTGGCTAATTACCATTTGCCCTACCCCTGGGTTGCTGCATGTGTAGGCAAGTTCGCTGTTGAGACCACTCTCTACACTATAGGCTAGTGGCTGCAGTATATAATTATAGTGTTAAAACAGTCTCTTAATCATATGGTCTGAATTCACTTTGAGAATCTGTCATGAAAAAACTTTTAAATCCCAGGGTATATGATATTTACAAAAGTACTACAAAAAAATTCGGAAAGTTTATTATCAGCGTTATGTGAAAGTGTGTGTGTGTGTGTGTGTGTGTGTGTGTGTGTGTGTGTGTGTGTGTGTGTGTGTGTGTGTGTGTGTGTGTGTGTGTGTGTATTGCATTCTGGGAAACCAGGTAAGAGATGCTGATAATGATAAAGGAAATAATAATTAGTATGGTGAGTGAGAGAAAGATAAATGAAAAAATAATGTCATATAGACAAATTGTTTGACAGTGTAAGTTAATTTCAGGCAAAGCAAAATATGGAGAGTTATAGGTCTGGAATGAAATAATGTGAATATTAGAGGCAATGAATGAACCTATGAGGGTAAAGCCAACTGGATGGGCAGGATGGGAATACAAGTAAAACAAGCTTGCCCAATGAGTGGTATCATTTTTAATGGTGATGGATGCAGTGATAAGAAACTGTTACAGCATATTAAATGAGATGCATTGTGAGATAAAGGATTGTGTTAATGCATCACTGTTTTATCTTGATCAGATTATTTAGTTATAATAGTTAAAAATTGAAAAATATGCAATTATTTATTTCTATTACATATTTATCCTTTCTTGACCATGTTAATCCCACTAACAGCCTCTTATAAGGGGAGACATGAGGTGGTATTTATACTACAGGTATGGGGCATTTGTCAATGTCAGCAGGCAACATTTCCTACTCATTTTGTGATATGTACCATGGGATCTTTTATTTATATTTGAGCTATCACCAACTCTAGCAGATCGGACCTCAGTTTACTGTCTCATCTGAAGGATGGCACACTTACAAATGCAGCCCTCCCCCCTCTTGCACTGTCAGCAATTTTAGAATTAATCCAGCCACACAGAGTGGGGACAGAACCCACAGCCATCTGCACTTCCAGCACCAAAGGCAAGTGTGTTACCTATTGAACAATTGACAGTGCCAGAAATAATAGTAGAGGTAGAAAGATATATAAGGTGAGTTTGATGTTAAAGAAAGCAGCAAATGTTTTGGAGACATAATGAAAACATTTTTTTTGTGATAAATGAAATAAATGCAGTGGGAGTAAAGTGCGAAAAACAAGTTGTATTCTTATATTATATTATATTATATATTGTATTCTTATAGTAATGGTAAGATGTAATAAAAGAGATAAACAAGCACTGTTCATATCAATAGTCTGAAAAATGTGGTGTGTATGAGAGTGTGCAGTCCTGTGTAGGTGTAGGTACCTACACACATGCACCACATTTTTCACATGCACACAGTTGAATGCATTGTACTGTGCACTTTCTGTACTCTCTCTCAGGTTTATTGTCAGTCTCTAACGCCAGACATTACAGATTAGGAACATGGGATCATGAAATAATACTAGACAAGTGTCTACAGGGATGAAAAGAGGCCAAGCCATATACACCTTCAGTAAAAATTTCTAGTCACCCTTTATGAATATTTCACAGAAAAGAGCCTGTAGTCAATGTAAATTCCCTAATAATATTTCATTTTTAGTGTTTGAAATAATAATAATAGGATCTATGTAGTCAATAAACTTCATTCTTGTAACACCTGCGGTCTGGTTTATTTAGCAACCTGTGTTTCCTGCCCAGCCTACTGTAAATGGGCAGACTGTTAAAACTTTGACTGAATAAACTTATGAACACAATTATGTGACTAAATGCAAAGACACTAACAATGCATTAGTGATGCATGCTATAATTTGTAATAATTTTAAACAGCTTATTGTTTAGTGGTTTAGCAACCTATAGTGGTGTTAATGGGAGGTAACTTGAATAATTTTCTTAAACTGAGAGAATTACATTGGCAGCTTAAATTAGGGGTGATGTTTTCATCAGGTTTAAGTGATTTATTCTCTTTAAAGTGTGTGTTAGCTCAAAAGAATTTGCTATATATTTTATTGGTTGACATTACAGTCATGTGATTGTTTGAAATTTGTGTAAGTCACATTTAACTTTGGTAATGCTATATTTCTGTTGAAGTTAATTTCTTAAAAGTGAATGAAAGCACTAAAACAAAGTGGCTGGTATTTCTAAATCAGTTCTGTGTTATTCTGCAAACTTACTTCACCAGACAGTACTCCTGGGCTGCTCTTCAAAAGGGAGACTTGTATCCAATGAACTGTCCCAGGCTGTTAGCAAATGTATTACATATTTGTCTTTTGAATTCCTGCAACCTTCACAAAAACACTAATTAGTACTATATGCTATTCGAGTGTGAATACCAGCATATCTCTTATAGTTTAATGGGTTACTAGATGCATTTTCACGAAATATGAGTTTCAAAGGAAGAGAAGTTTACTGTTCCTCATATTAAGCCTGTTCTCAGTGAATGCTTTTTTAAGAAAGTGCCTGTTAGTATTTTTTTTCTGTAAAATTTGAAATACAAATTTTAACTTAAATCCAGATCACTGTGATAACTGTAAAAGTAAAGAATACACTAGCAGATTTGAACAATACTTCCTGTAACTGGGAAGAGACAGACAAGTAGTGGAATATTTGTATGGTTGGTTGGAGGCTGATTCATTACCCTGCAAAGGACAGCGTTTGCCCATAATCTGACTCTGTTGACTCCAGAGGTGCATGCTGCAACAATGGAGCATTATTAACAAGTCTTTAAGTAGGTCAGACCTGCACTGAGTAATATCAGATTCCTGATAACAAAGACAACATAGGAAAGTCAAAAATAAGATGTAGATGTCCTGCATGCATGTAAGCCCAATCCCCCCAAAATGGTATGTTGTATGCAGTAATATTTCTGATTTTTGTATGACTTGTAGTTTGTTGAACAAAAGCTGCTGCAGCATTTATATTGTTTTTAATTATTTTGCTTTATTCATTGCACTAAAGAATGAATGAATTAATTAATAAGCCTAGATTCCATAATATAGTTTAAACATGTTGCATTTTAGCAATCTAAACATAATGCATTTTAGTAATATATTTGTTGCAAAACCTTCTTTATAGCCTGCAGCAACTGCAAATGGGTTAAAATTTTCCTGGTCATATAGTTTACATTATTTAGTGGGATGATCAGAACTGTCTGATCTTCATCCTCCATTATGCAGTCATTGCTGCATATAACTGTGATACAGTATTCTCTACAAGACTGGATAGTTAAGGATTTCAGCATTTAGTTAAAAGCCATTACTCTGGCAGTTAGCACAGAGAATTAATGCTTGGACTTGATGAACTGCTTCCTATGGCAAAGGGGCAAGTTTTAAATCTTCATTAACTCCAGTATGACATTGAGCAAGTCAGTTACTCAGACAGTGCTTTACAACAATTGGGAATTTAGACTAAGCTCCTTAATGGTCTCCAGAACTGCATGCCTAGTAACTATGAAACTGTTGTCTTTGTTTTCCAGCCATTCCCTATTGTACAGCTGATCTAGTTCATGAAATATTACGGCAATATCACCAGCACACCATTTTTTTAAATGTAACATAAGCCATTTATTTTCCAAGGGCAGCAGACACTGCATTTGCAGATGAAGTACTCAAATGCAAAGTTGTATGCCAGCAGCAACCTCTGCATTAGTAACAGTTTTCTTTAATGTGGAATTATTCAGATGACTTTCACTTCTGCAGAGATTGTGCATATCAACTTAGCGTATGTTATCAGTAAATTAATATTTCTTATGAGCTCATAAATACTATTCTATATAAACCATGCTACACATGCCTGGATCTTATGGCATGATACTAAGTGGTCTTTATACAGTTTCATGTAGTTCATCCAAATCTTTCCACCTTCATTTAAATTCATATAATAGTGCCAGTAAAGTACATGTAATTTATTTCTTCATTACAATAAGGGTGTACACAGTCAACAAAGTGGCTATAACTCTGGTGGGAGTGAGGGACTCTCTGTGGAAAAAAGTAACTTACACTCATGTCATCTGTTCATTTTAAATGGTCTTTAATCTGACTTTGCATGACTAGTGTGTACGTGTGTGTGTGAATTAAGCTGGAATACTTTGGCTACTATGTGTTTGTGTGAAACAAATTTGAAATACGTGACTTTGGTCATTATTGTTTGTATTAAGTTTTTTTTTACACAGACATCTGAGAAGGATGCAGTCAACAATGTAACTATAATTACTGGGTTTGGTGGAACTATGGATAAAACATGACTGACTCTGTTGAGCTGATAACGTTAAAAATCCATTAGCCTGTGTTTGCAGAACTAGTCTGCATTTATGTAAAGCAAATTGGAATATTTTGCTGAGGCTATTTTTTATCAGATTCAGATATGTGATGTTTGCACAGTTGATAAAGTGGCTGTATTTGCTGAGTGTGGATACTGAAGGATTATATTGACAGCAGCTTGAATGGTATGGTTAAATGGTTCTGAAATTGATACTTTCATCATTATTATTTCATACATTTCGTTTCACTACTTACTGGAAAATATGTTTAAAACTACAAATTTAGAACAGATTCTAACAAATTTCACTGTGTTAAACAAGAAATATAATTTTAAGACAATCAGGAAGGTAAAAAAAAAACACATGCATTTCTGAATTGTCTTAAAAATGTGTACAGGATCCCATGGTCTGAAAATAGTCCTGAGCCCAATTTACACAATTTGCCACTTGCCAGATGCATTTTCAATGAATGTGAGTTTCATTGCATTTCCAAATAATATGAATTTCAAGGGAAGAAAAGTTTACTGTTGCTCATGCTAAGTTTGCTTTCAATGTGAGACTGGTTTGTTCAGGAAATGGACATCAGTGTTTGTGCTATAAAATTTGAAATAAAGGGTTTAAATCAAATCACTACAATCACTGTAAAAGTACAGAAGAGAACAGTATGCACACTAACAGGTTAGAACAGTGTTTATGATAATCTGGGAGAGACAGCCAAGTAATGTGGCACTGGAATGGCTCTGGGATGGGAAGGGACTGGCCCATTACACTGCCTAGGGCCAATTTGACCATGGTTCAGCTCTTGGCCTGGGATGTAATGAACATGAAATATACACTGCAAGTTTAAAGTGAGTCTTGTGAAGAGTGGTGAGTGCATAAGAATATGTGTTTATCGATATGTTTGTCCATATGTGGGTGTACGCATTTGTGTGTCCATATGTGGGTGTACGTGTTTGTGTGTCAGTGCAGTATAAACAAAGAAAAAGAGTTCTTACTTGCATAAAGTAATGATGGAGGATTGTCTTAGCAATAGGCATGTAGTGCATCATTTCATACATGTGGGTCTTAGGTGAGAAATTTGGGGCGAAAAGCCTAGAATCAGACATTCCTTCTCACATTCCACTACGGGGACTGAATACCTTTCAGTCCAGTTGCAGAAGATTAATGTAATATTAAACAAATCAGAGTAAAACCTGATGATAAGAGAATGTTTAGATGGCAACAAGTTAGGTATGAGCAGATGGACAGCTAAGAAATGCATATCTGCCTTTTGAAATGTACTGCACATTGCTGTAGTTTCTGACATATTTCTACATCCACTTCCAGCTGCCTCACTTGAGTGCTATGAATGCTCAGGTAACTCCACTACTTGCCCTGAAGTAAGGCGCACCTGTGGCCCAGCTGAAGATGTTTGTATTACAGTGTCCCAGAGAAGCATTTACACCGGTGAGTCCTGCTGCCCACCTTGTATTTTTAGAACATAAGTGTCTATGTCTTTACTGCTCATGATTTACTGCTCATGAGTTTGTACTTTTCTTTATATTTTTTCATTTAATTAAAAAAAAAATCAGCATTGTCAATACATATGAAACTTATAGGCAGCTTACTTTTTCCAAAAAGGGATATTGTGTGTGTGTGTGTGTGTGTGTGTGTGTGTGTGTGTGTGTGTGTGTGTGTGTGTGTGTGTGTGTGTGTGTGTGTGTGTGTGTGTGTGCGTGTGTGTGCGTGTGTGTGCGTGTGTGTGTGTGTGTTGTGTGCATCTATATAGTGGCCAGCACAGAAGTTTTTTAAAGGAGATACTGCAGTGTGTTTGTTAAATGAATACAGTAGTAATTGACTGAATTATACACAATAACATTATTGCAACCAGTCACAACTATTTATTCCCAAACCTAAAACAACCATTATATTAACAAACGGGTTGATATTTTTGTCATACACAAACAGAATGGTATCAATAAGACATAATTTAACCTTAGTGAAGAGTGTTGTTTTGTCACAATGCAGCCCAACTAATCAGACTAGACTGGATCCCAGCACGAGTAAAGTGTGACTTATTCACACTCGGTTATAGTGCATTGCTGTTATACAACATGTTAAGTACTGAGTTTGTTTGTGAGTTTTTATATTTTATGTTTTTTTATGTTACATTAGAAAACATAGGGTGGGAATCAGAAACAATCTCTGTAGTGTGCAAGCTACTTTTGTTGAGTCCCTACACACATGCAGAAACCAGGCTATTCAGACAGAGGGCTTGTGTATCAGATAGGCATTATACAATATATGCTAAAGTACACAGAATGCTAGCTTGTGCAAACGTATGTTGTGACTCAGGACTGTTGTACCAGCAGAATACCTTCACGAAAGGAGTGCATGTAAGATGGATCAGCAGGTGGGAACTGTAGCTTGTGCAACAGAAATAAGGATCACAGCAGAGACTATTCATGTGAACCAGCTTCATGTACCTTAGGCATTGCAGGGACTTATAAATAACAACACAGTCCCTGCAGCAACATCCACAACATATTCCGTTACTGATACTCGGTTATCCTAATGGAGCTATATTACAAGACCGAACATGCATTCTTTCGAATGCGTCTTGGTCGAGCTTAAAAGGCTGAAAATGCAAAATATGGAAGCAGCTGTTAAGCGAATTCTTTCCCTGGGAAAGAATTTGCTTGGCCGCTTCGGTACTTTGCCATTTTTGGCACTGTAGTGCGGTCTCAGAGTTGGTATATTTAAGTTGGGGGTGGAGGGTGAAGCCTCCCACTTAATGTAATGTTTGGAATTGATTTTTATTTTTTTTTTTTTTGTTGGAACAGTGATTTTTTTCACTTGGAAAAAAAATTGCTACTCTGACACGTCGACATTGCAAGCTTTCATTTACACAGGGTCGATTAATCATCGCTTTTTTAAACGTTCGGTGATTTAATATAGACCCGTCCTAATTGGCAAGCAGACTGCTGTCCAACACCAAGTACTGAGTGAGTTACTGGAATCTTCTGTGATGTGAGGCAACCACATACAGCCACTTGAGGAATACGTAACACTAAAATATATATCACCTTGATGATTTTTGGCCACTGAAACTTTCTAGCATCTGACAGGAGGTTACAATGAAATCCAAACAATAAAAAGAAAACCCAGTCAGAACAAGTATTATGAACCTCTTTATTAAAACACTTTCATGTCTGAAATTGGCTGCATTTGTTTTAAGGAAGGTAAACAGTTGAAAATTCATGCTGCCATTGAAAAACTACTTTTATCTTAAATACTGTAACTGCCATTGAAATTGCATTCTTATTGCTTCACTATCCATTTGTACTTTTCCAACCATCTCTGTTTAATTTATATTGTCTGTTTCTTTTTCTCTGTTTTGTAAAACTTGTCACATGTTTTGCCACTTGGCACAGGTTGTGGGTCTATATCAGGAGTTTGAATGCCGTAACTTCAAACTGGGAAGTTTGAAATGTGAAAATAGTGAAGCCGCAGAACACCAATTTTTTTCCCAGGGGAAAAAAAATTGGTGGGCCATTTCCACGGCTCTGCTATTTCCTCCACTGTGGTGCTATCTTGGAGTTGGTATATTTAAGTAGGGGGGGGGGGAACAGCCCTCCATGTTGGGGGGTGTGGTGGGTGAAGCCCCTCACCCTAGGAACAGTTTGAAGTGTACGTGTGTTTTTTGCTTTTGTACCGGAACAGAGATTTTCTTCCCTGGGAAAAAAAATCGCTGTTCTGTGTGTTCAAAATTCTTGCATTTCAAGCTTCCAGGTTTGATATTCACGTAGTCGGACTTATTGCAGTTCAGCTGCGTGATATAGACCCCAGGTTGTGGCTAAAAAAGGCCTGATCACCAGTACACTTACCTAGTTATCAAATGGAATAAGGAAATAAATAAATAAAACAATAAAGTATTTCTCAAGTAGTTAAAATACAAATAGCCATTAATTTAAATAGCTCACTGCAAATATTTGATTAAATCAATTAACTACTTTAAAATACGTTACATAAAGGTTTAGAAAAAACAGGTAAAAAGTGTGAAATAAATTGTGCAACATTAATATAAAACATAATGAATGATTTAATGTCAGTATAGCGTTTATAGATATTCTATACTATCTGATACTGTAGAAGCTCTGCCATGACAGCCAGTTCTGAAATGTTTTCACTGAGAATTGTGTCTTTGTACAATAGCCTGTGGTGACTACACTCAACCCCAATAATGCAGGAACTCTGCCAGAAGGGCCATATCCCAAACATTTTCACTGCCAGTTTTGTCTTTACATAACCCCAAAGCTGCAGATGTTCTGCCACAAGAGCCAACTCCCAAATATTTTCAGTCAGAATTATGTCTTTGTACAATAACTTGTGGTCACTACATCTGACCCCAATATTGTAGGAGCGCTACCACAAGGACCACCTCCCAAATGCTTTCACTGAGAATTGTGTCTTTGTGCAATAGCTCAGGGCCGCTACATCTGACTGTGATATTGCAGGAGCTCTGCCACAAGGGAAAAGTCCCAAACATTTTCATTGTGAATTTGTTCTTTGTACAATAGCCTGTGGTCACTACATCCAACCACAATACTGCATGAGCTCTGCCACAAGGGCCAGCTCCCAAACATTTTCAGTGAGAATTTTGTCTTTGTACAATAGCCTGTGGTAACTACATCTGACGATGCCGATACTGCAAGAGCTCTGTCACAAGGACCAACGTGCTTACCTTCCCCCCAATTCTCACCCATCTCCTCTTACTCTACTATTACACTTCCTATGTATACATTTCACTTGTGACTCCTATTCCCTAATTCTCTCAACCTTACTATTATCATACAAACACTGCTGTTTTTTCCACCTAATTCCGAACTTCCATTTAATGCTTTAGTACCATTCCTAACTACCTTTCTCCCCCCCATATTGATTTGCACTATATTCAGTCATAGTCACTCCCTTCCCTAGCATCACCTTTCTATTCTGCACTCTGTCTTCTACTTTTCCCAAATAAACACTCACTTTTTCCTAATTGAACTACATTCTCATACTTTAGCCTTTTAACCCCCTCAATTCCTTACATTTAAGAGAAGATACTAGGATAACCTCTCCTCCTTCATAGAACATCCTTCTTTCCTACCTACTCTCTATCAGCTTACAGACTCTACCACCACTAAATATCTTTCTGCCCTGTAGCTTTTTTTGTCCGTCTTGATCCCTACTTCCTCACTACCTGACAACTATATCATACACATCCCATTACTTACTCATGCTGTTTCTCAGCTTATCCTCTATTCTTCTCCTGTTACTGGGCCATCTCTCATCCTATCATGACTCTATAATAGCTCTCAACATTATCTCCAACAAAGTCTTAACCACCTATTCATACTTCCTTCCTACACTCTCCGCCCATCGCACCAAGCCTATTTAATGATGCCCATCATCTTTATGCTGTATTCAGACTGATTAACTCTATTTTATCTAAAACAAAAACAAAATTAAGTGAAAAATGCCCTACAAAAAATGTATCAATTATTCCCCAGTATACTAAAATCCTTCTAGGAGGAGATATTCACCCTAATCCTGGCCTCGCCTGTCACAATGAACATGAAGACAATTCTCTTCCTCACACTACTCTAACCATACACTGGTCAACTACCAGCCCCAGTAATCTTACTTTTGCTGCCATAAATGTTAGACGAGTAAGAAATAAAATTGCTGAACTACATGCCTGGATTATACAACATAGGCCTGATAATTTCACTGTAGCAGAAATGTGGTATAAGCCCAACATAAACAACTCCAAAATTACACCCGTCAGCTATGATATCATCCATAATGAGCATATAAAGAGGAAGGGTGGTGGTATTGCTTTAATATTTCCCAAATACCACCACATTTCACCTTACAACTAACCAATACCAACATCCAGTTCAACAGAACTTCTGATTACTTTCCTGAAATTAAACAATTATAAACAAATATGTATTACTGTTCTTAACATCCCTCCTGATGACAATACATCTATATTAGAAGATATCCATAACAGTTCCACAAGAAAAAAATACTACCAGATGATATGAATGTCAATTGGTTTGACATAAATTCTAATTTCCCTCCATCACACTCGCTTCCTCTTTTCTCATTCCCTCCCTTCTCTATGGTGCTCCATTACTGACTAATCTTCAGGCCTCCCTAAAAAAACAACTTTCTTCCTGCTATAACAAAATAGCCAAATTCGCCAACAGCCACAGGTCCTCTACCCACCATTGTTCTTCCCTTCAAAAATTAAACTGGCTTGAATTACCAAACCAGCTTACATATATTCAGTTGACTTTCGCTCATAAGCTCATTTTCAGTCCTTCTCTTTGTCCCTCCCTGTCTTCTGCCTTCAGAATGCACCTACCAAACAGAGTCCTAAGGTCTAACAACCAAAACCTATTAATAGTACACAAACCATGTCATCCCCAGGCAAACACTTACTATCTTTTAACCTTGCCCGTCTATGGAACTCACTTCCTCCATCCATTCGTACTATCACTAACAAATACATGTTCAAAAAATCACTTCATACATATCTAAAATCCCAATGGGATTGTTCTTGCTCCCTCCCCTCATAGATCTGTAACATTCCATCTCCCCTCACACTCATCCTATTAAAGCTTATGTTTCCTCACTATAGTTATTTAACAAAGACCCTCTGAGTTTCTTCTTCAATAACTCCCCTGATTGCATATCTCAATACTGTTTTTATTTCTGAATGTTTCTCAAATTTATGCCTAATGTGTTAATGTTTTATCTCTACTCTGTATAATTGTCTTGTATTTATAGCATCTACTTAATTCTGTCTATATCACAGTTTTTCTCCCCATCTTTGAATGTTTTCTCAAATTCAAGCCTAAATGTATTAATTTTTATCTCTACTCTGTATAATTATCTTGTAATTATTGTATGTACCTAATTTTGTCTATATTGGAGCTTTTCTCCCCAGGACTCCATTGAAAACGGGTTCTTTTGGCCCAATGGACTATCCTGGTAAACCAACTGCAAATAAATAAATAAATAAATAAATAAATCTAGAGAGATTTGGTTTAACACAGCTAATTAATAGCCCCACACATTATAGCAAGACATCAAATTCCTTATTAGACCGGATCCTAGTATCAGACCCTGGTAAATGCACCACCTTACATACAATAGCTGACTGTCTCAATGATCATCTCTCAATCTATACAACCAGACAACTCACACATCCACTTAAACATCATGTTTATAAAACAGCACATAGCCTTTCCAACTTTAACCCAGAGATGTTCATTACTATCTGATCATCTATTAACTGGAACTTCCTAAAAATCCTCCCCTTAGATGACGCTGTAAATGAATTCAGCACAGCTTTCCTGAATATACTAAATAGCCCTGCACCTTCTAGAAGGAAAAGATTAAAGATAAATAATGCAATCTGACTATACAAAAAGAGTAGAATTTTAATGCAGGAAAAGAATGGCAAAAATATAAAACACCACAATATCTTGAAACCTTCACAATTGTACTGAAAACTACACCTAGAATAACTTTCAGAAAAAACAATAAACATAACCCTAAAGAATTCTGGACAGCCATTAACGAAATCTTGCATCCTGGCCATAAATTCCACCCTAACCCCTTTCCCGGTAACTCATCACTCAAAATTATAATACAATTCAACCCTTATTTCATAGGTAGTATAGCATCACTAACCAAAGATTCCATAACATCTTATTCTAGCCCTGCCAAGCAGCCATGTATCACCGCATCCACTTTCACATTCACACCTGTGCCCACATCCTATATAAAACTATTCTTAAACAAACTCAGACCATGCTCTGCTTCAGCTGATGACCTTCCAAGTAAATACCTTAAAATAGCATTCGATAGCATTGTCTACCCTGTCTCAATCCTTATAAATAAGTCAGTCCAGTAATCCCACATTCCCTGTCTTTGGAAAAAGTCACACATTATCTCTCTGCACAAAGGAGGAAATTCAGCAGAGATTACTTGCTTTAGACCTACAGCAATCTTATCCCCCCCCAAAAAAAAAAATACTTGAGAAATGTATTCAAAAACAATTGCTAAACTCTCTCCTGCAGGAAGAACTCTTATCTCCCACACAACATGGCTTGCTTCATTCCCACAGTACTAACATTGAACTTCTAACCTATATAGATACTGTCAATAAAGCTAGAGATAACAGCAAACTAGTCTCCCCCATATTTCTAGACTTATCTAGAGCCTTTAAAATAGTTTGTCACAGCAAACTTCTAGTTCACATTTCCTCATTAGGTCTCGCTCAGCTCACCCTTCTATGGTTCAAAAGCTACCTATCTAATAGGTATCAGTCAGTAAAATGGCACTCCGCCCTCTCTCCATACCTCTTAGTCACCACTGGTGTACCAAAAGACTGTGTCCTTGGTCCCCAACTCTTTAACATTCTCACCAACACTCTCCACACATCCACACAACAGGCCTCCCTAATATAGTATATAGATGACTCCACACACATTTGCACATCTAAGAATGTGGCACACCTCCAAAAATTACTCAGGAAGCTTTAACAGCAACTGAAACATGGCTTTGTAAATCACAACTCATAGTTAACCCTATAAAAAAAAACTACTATTTTCCCCCCAAATCCCTCTCCCATTAAAAACATTTAAAGTCCTCTTTCTTGATAATACAACCACTGAAGTCACTTCTCATAGCAAATTATTAGTAATGATAGTGGGTGATAATCTTAAATTTAACCTACATATACAAACATTCTATAATAAAAACTCATCAAAAACTACAGATGCTTTACAAAGCCAACATTTTTTTCACCAACACAACTAAAGATACAGTTGCCAGTACTTATCTCCTCCCTACATTTCTTTATGGTGATCCCATCCTTACTAACCTTCAGGCATCACAAAATTCAAAACTTGAGCAATGCTATAACAAAGTTGCTCAATTTGCAACAATTTTCAGAGCCCTCCACTGTACAGCACTAAAAAAATAAATTTGGTTAGAACTACTACATCAAGTAATATATACATAGCTTCTTACCACCTGCAAAATTATTCAGAACCCATCTGCTTTTCCAGCACTAAATAACATTCCACATGACTATATTCCCAGTCAGTCAGTAGAGTCCAATGAGCAAAAACTCCAGTCTGTCCACAAACTTAACAAATCTGTTGAGCATTGTCTGTATTCGTACCATGTTGTTAAGGCCTGGAATTCCTTATCTCTATCAATCAGGACAATACCCTCCTCTTCCATCCTTCAAAACCATTCTGAAAGACTTTCTAGCCAAAAGCTAGTTCTGTTCTTGCTCAACACCAGCATAAACTATACCCCTAAATGTGAACAAATACTTATATAGAACTTATATCGCCTTACTCTCCATTCTTCACTCGCTTCCATGCTTTTATCAATTTTTGACATCTAGCTTTTAGTCTAAATATACCATAAGCTTGCTTTTCTCTTACTTTGTATTGCAATTCCTGTTTGTATTAGACTAATTTAAATTTAATTTCTCTATAAACTGGCAAAAATGTATCTAGCTATTAAATCATTGTCATATAACTTGTATTCTTAACCAATGTTTTCATATTACATCTTCTTTTGGCTTTTTCCCAGTTAGGGGTCACCACAGTGGATCATCTGTCCGCTCATGATTGGCAGTGGAGTTTTACAGTGTCGAGTTGCCAGCCCGGCGCCCAACCTTCCAAAGAAGGCACACACATGCACACACTCACACTTAGGGACAATTTAGAGTATCCAGTCCACCTACTGCATGTTTTTGGGATGTGGAAGGAAACCGGAGCACCCGGAGGAAACCCATGCGACCACAGGGAGGACATGCAGACTCCGCACAGAAAGCACCCCAGCTGAGAATCGAACTGGAGAGCCTCTTGCTGTGAGGTGGCAATGCTAACCTCTGCAGCACCGTGGCTGCCTGTTTTCATATTACATCTAATTTGATAAAATTATTTAAACTGTGGTTGTTTTTGTATTATTTTTAAAGACTATAAAATTATTGTTCTTAAAATGTTTTGTAATACTTTAAAGCTTTTCTTCCGGGGCCTCTGCTGAAAATGGGCTCCTACCAAGTTGGACTTTCCCAGTAATCAAATGTCAATAAAATAAAATAAAATATAATCCCACTTAAACCTGCAGGCAAAACCACCCAAACTGAAATGATTCACTTGTATTTTTACTCAGCAACTCCACCAAAATAAAATGCTTCACTTGTATTATTTGTACTCAGCAGCTCCTCCTAAATAAAAATGATTCACCTGTATTCTTTGTAGTCAGTGTGGGTGGTCACATTACCTTCCCTCTTATTAAATGTAAGCAACTCATAGTATACTGAAAACACAAAAGTTTGGTTATATCCTGAATTCATTATTTGCAAACTGCACTTGCATTCAACTTACATTTAATGTCTGACATATTCAACACTGCAGTTTTCAGATTTTCCATTTGTTTTTACTACATAATATGCAGTGCAGTGTATACTCTACCCTGAGTGGCTAGCCAGATACAGTACATTGACCAAATCATAACTGGCATCAAAATTAAAATTAAATATTACAGTCCTCCCAGCGGTTGGGTGGGCGTTCGAAAGACATGCGTACATGGGCATGCCTTCGTTGAAGGCTGAACGTCGAGCTGGCACCTCGACGTTCGTGAAAATCTACTGCCAATCATTAGCGGACCGGAGTTCCGCTGTGACGACCCCTAACCGGGAAAAGCCAAAAGACAAACAACAACTGAAAAACAGTAGTAGTGATTACATATTCACAACAGGGGCATTTTAAACAGGGATAGGTGCAATGTCTGCTACTGACTTGCACAGTCACTATCAAAGTAAACACATTTCAGCATGGACAATGCTGCACAAGCACCTTATTCAGAAGTACATAAGATAATCTAGTGCCTCTGGATAAAATTAAACAGATGTAATGTTCCTTGTACGTGTAGTTGGCAAACCTACATGAACTTCGGGTGCATTTGACTCAAAAAGTAAGATCTCCTAGAAAATAAGGTTTCTCATTACTCTGCTCTGTATGTCTTTCTCTGAGACCAAATCTCAAATTGATTCAACTTTGGGTACTTAATAGCCCCATAGGTCTTGAATTCAAGCAACTTCAGATACTTTCTAGCCTCTAGATAAAAAAGCCATTTGCCATGCTATTTAATTCTTAAACAAAAGCCTGATTATCATTTTTAATAGTGACAATCTAAGCATTTTTCCTTTAGTAATAGAATGGTAGATATGCCTAGGATGTAGACTGCTCTTCTGTAAATAATTATTATTTTTTAACTGTTTTCTTGCATATGGTAGTACTTTTATTGCCAAACCAATTAAAATTATTTATATTTAAAAAGTACATTATATTATTAGAACATCCTACTGGAAACATTAAAACGGGGGAGTTTTAGTTTAATTAAAACAAACCTTATCTATGTCACCCACTCATACTAGAATATGCCATCCATAAAGTATTTATAAAATAATACATCAGCATTAAAATCATTCTGAGTGGCAAAAAACATAGGTCTCTTCTCATTTGTACAGCATTAAACTAGTAGTGGCTGTAGTGAGGAAGGCCATGGTGCCGAAACCGGTCTGATTCTTTTGGTTATGCCATATTAAATTATATATACATTCACTCTTTGGTGCTGGCCTCATTTTGACTTTTACACTTGTTTTTTTGGCATTTTGCACCTGCCTTACGTGCAAGGACGTTGTATTGGAAGCATTAAATACATGCCATGTAAACAGTTAAACGTATTCATGACAGCTACAGCCCCTTCATTACCTGTTGACTTCATTTCCAGAGATAACTTGTTCTTAGATGTTTAGAAGGCCTGCCTCTCAGACTCAGAAAGGTTATGAAAAGTTCTATTTAATGACCTTTGTGAAGTTTCATAAAAATCCCATTCAAAAACATTCTGAAAAGCTGAGATGAAAGGATTACTAACAAGAGCAGGAATGCCAAATGTCCTAAAAGATGTGGCTGAAGGTCCACTAGTCAGAAAAAAAGCTTTGAATTAAGAGTCGTAGCAAATACACATACATCAGATGTAACATCAGCAACCCTGAAAATAAGGGCTGGTATAAAGGAGAATTCCTTTAATGGCATAGTGTATGTATCTTGTATTAATAGTAAAACAAATATATTGTAAACTAAAGGAACATCAGTTACCTTCAGTCACATGACATGACATGGTCCTTGTTTGTATATTGTATTTTGCCCTAAATTACCCTGACCTTCTCCACTTCCGCTTCTTTTTCCTCTTCCCCTTCTTCCTCTCTCCATGGCTACTTCTGAATTGCTCTCTTGAAAGGAATGCTGATCCACTGGTTCTGGGGACAGGAAAAAAATCCACTGAGGAAAAAGTGGGACTCCAAGAGTATCCACTGTGTTTACCGAAAGAGCAATTGAAGTGGGGTCAGTATCATATGATGCCAATATAGGACTTGTCTCTTATTCCTTATTAGAGATATCTGTCTTTTTTTTTTTTTTGGTCTTGCATTATGCTTTTAAATGGTGTCCTTTCAATATGTAAGGTTGCATTGGAATCATTATTAATGAATCAAGAAGGAGTTTTTTGTTTCTGTTTTTATTTTTTGCTTTCATTCATTTTATTTTAATTTTATAAAATTCACAGAAGTTTCAAGGAGATTTAGTATCATGACCATCAACACCTGGTTATACTCGTTTCTAAAGGAAGGCTAGGCCAGTCAGTCCTGGAATAAATTTGGAGCTACCCTTCCAATCATTCAGGTTCAGCCTAAAGGGTAACAATGTGCCACACTGCTTAACCTACAAGTTAAGTTTATTGCAGATATTGGGGAGGTGCTGTGCAATTACTCTATCTCTCCATTTTGTTTCATGTATCTGCTGGTGAAGATTTAGGACCTGAGTTTTGGTGTTAGACTTGCAGAAATATATACAATCAAGTACCCCATGGTCTCTAATGGCAGGACAGGAAAGGAAAAGATCACCCCTCAAACATCTATAAAATACTGAATACAATGATAGAGCTTCTAACCTTTCCTGATAGTTCATGATGTTTAAGCCCATAATGTTTTGGTTAGGACTCTTTTGGACTTCTCCAGTCATTTGATATGTCTGGTGTGGTACATCCTTCAGTGATTGATCAAAATGATGTTGAATAGATGATTAAAAGACTTTATAGATCTGGATGATATCTTATTGGTTATTACTTGAGTTGAGTTGGATGTCTTTCTGACTACAACTGCTACACAATGACCAAAGGTGATGGAATTGTTAACCCAGGTTCCAAGGTCATTGACTTCATTTTTTTTTTATTTTTAATGGGGTATTGTCTAAATTATATGAGGATTGCAAGGGTTGTTTGCCAAATGCAATGATAATACACTTTTTATGTATAATTTGAATACATTTTCAGTATACCAGGCATTTATTAGGTTAAGCCCTTTCTGAAGGATACGGGTATCAGACAGTATTGACAATAACACTTAATTTGCAGTAATCTGTCAACTTAGATAACCAGAGATCCTGGTTCTGAATCTGCAGATCAAAGAATTAAATGCCAGAAATGAGGTGTCACTACAAGTCCCAACACAGAGCCCCACAGGGTTCCACTGGCTGCCTTCATGCCCTCAGATGAAACACTGTGTGGCCTTGAGCAAGTCACATAACCAGACAGTGCTTGGAGACAAATGGCAATTTGGGCTGGGCTTCTCAATGTTTTCCTTAACTGGAAGCCAAGTAACTACCTATAAACCTATGAACCTATGAACACCTGTCACAAATTATATATCTTTTAGCCAATTTCCAATCCATGTTACCATGTAGGGAATCTATTTTCTGAACATTTAACTTTACATGGGGTGTAGGGTCAAACTCATTGACCTGATCAAGATGTGAAGGACTTCCAAGATGGCTGCACACTGATCAGTAGCTTAATTTTGGCTCTCCCAGTCTGAAAACAGAAACCGAGAAAAAGGAGTATCATTGAAACAGTTATCTAGGTAAAACTCAGTTACTGACTAGTAAGTATACTGAATGGATGGAAGCAAAGAATAATTTTGAAGAACCAGAAAGAAAATCAACCAGAAAAAATGAAGAGAAGACACTACCTGGAAAGGGTCCTATAGCTGTTCAGCAAAAAGGAGTTCTAGCTTAATCTCTCATTCCAATAATATAGAGGAAAAAATAAATCAGTTTGTATACAGAGGTGATTAAAATAAATGAAACACTGAAGGAATATATCAACTCAAATAACAAAAGGCTGGACTGAAATACAAGAAGTTTAACTAAGTATTCAGACAAACTGATAAAACTGCAAAAATCAGAGGCTGAGATGAAGAAAAGACTAGCTGTATATGAGGCTTGTCATGAAGAGCTGTTTTGAAAAATAGAGTTAGAAGACACAACACAGAGAAAAACAGAGAAACTGGAAGGAACAGACTATTAATTTTATGAAAGCACAAATAAGCAACTTGACTGGTGTTCTACAGCATGATTTGTTGATGGAAAGGGATCATCAAGTTTATGCTCCAAACCTGGCCATATGAAAGGATGCTCAGGATTTCTGATATTTTGTTACCTGCACAGGAAGTACAATGAATATCAAAGGGATTTTTACATTAATACTCTTGTTTGATACTGGATAAACAAAGACTACCATCCAGATTCAGAAAAACTTTGACTTAACATGCTAAGCAAATTTGCGTGATGAGCAGCAACTTGCAAGGTGCATGAGATTCCAAAACCCCAGCTACATGATGTGGCTAACCCAAATAGTATAGCTGACTGTGCTACATACTAATGACTGTGTAATGAAGAGCTGTGTACAATGAAGCAAAATAAGATGGCAGAGCAATTCAGAGACTTTTAATTGCTGTGTAATGAAGCTGCATCTCTATATTTGAACTTGTTCATTTTTATGTGTCAGGCAAGTAACTTAATGAGCACTGCTACAGTTTGCTGCAGCTATAGTATATGTGTATCTACAAGAAGCTTTCATTGCAGCTGCTATGCCTGATGGTGTGCAGCATACACCCCAAAATCACAAGGTCATCTGACCGTGCTAAACATTTCATGCCCTTCATGGAGTAGAGAGCACCACAATGCAACAAAATGTAGACGTGTCAGCCTTGTCTCCATCCCTATAGGCATTGTGGAGCACCTATCCCAGTTGATATAGACATGCGTGTGCCTTTACATATATTAGCTACAAGGACCTTTCAGTGTCCTACTGTGGACAGAAGTGGGGTATCTGCGGCATATGCCATTAGAATACTCTGTCAGTTTTTCGATGCCATGCTATGGAATGTGAGGGGAGCGTAGGTGGTTCCCACATATTCCAGAGGAGACACCCAACACCATGAAGGTGTTCTATGATATTGGCCATTTCCCTGAGGCACTGGAGGCCAGAGTTGTACCAACATTGAAATAAAGGCACTGCATGGTGAACTGAAAAGGAGGCACGTGAATCACATGCTGTCTCATTCCATCAATTCCCATGTGGCCTGCAACACACAGTATATCATCTACAATATACAGATAGCTTGTATGACCCCCCCTTCCACATATAGCACCCATGTGACCTATATCAACAGTTTGCAAGTGAATGACTTCTCACAGTAGCATCTTGATGGCAATGCAGGATATGCCTTGGAACCATGGTTCATGACACTCATCCGAAATCCACACATAAAACAGACCAAGGGTAGAACTGTGCATTATTGCAAACCAGAAGTATTATATATCATGTGTTTGGGATGGTGAAGGCATGCTTTTACTGTCTAGGTTAATCTGATGGTGCCCTTCTGTATGATCTTGTTATGTGTGCCAAAATATTAACTGTGCATGCTCGGTTACACAATAGTATACTTAGGAAGCAAATTTGGGGGGGGGGGTGCTCTTACAGGGCCAGGATTTCACAGCAAAACAGGCAGTGGAAGCTGAGTCAGATGAGGAGTTGGAGGAAGAGCCAGTAGTAGGTGATAATCATGCCAGACAGGGCAGGCACAGTATGCCATGGCACTAGCAAAAAGGCAGCTAATTGGAAATACCTTTACAACATAACTATAAAAGAGCTACGCAGATACACTATAGTAAAAGTGATTCATACAAAATCACCAAGGCTGTACTTGCCCATACATAGGCTGGCTATGCTGTGCATCAGACACAGGCAACCCTAGTAACAATGTACAAAGGACAAGGCACAGTTATCTTCATTAGACAAATGGAAACGGGAGTACATGTCTTTCACAGGGAAGTGTATGAGTGTGAGTACTCAGGTTTATAAAAAGTGCTTTTAGGGGAAGTGTCAGAACTAGTGGGGGTTAATGTCAAGAAGGGCCAGGGTCAGTGGATGTGTGTGATGTTCTGGGGGCTGTGCTGATGTGTATGTGTTGGTCTGCACACAACCTCAGTAGTTGTTGCAACACTATGGTTCAGCCTAATGGCAAGTCCAGGGTATGCATGACAAAGGGCTCAGCTTCCCATGCATTCCCCTTTCCATGAGAGATGGTTCTTCTATGAGTTGCATTGGCTGCCCTATGTCCCTGGCTAGACACTGGTGTGCTACATGACCTAAACTAATATTTTCTAGAAGTTGTGTCCGCATGATGATGGCCATGACTACAGAGGAATCTTCTCTTGGGAGTAGACACTTCTACGAAACATGTTTACATGGAAGTGCTGGTACAGTAGGAGTGGGATCTTGCATGCCCAAGGCCATGTTGGCTAACATCTTTGGACAGCTCCTTGCCCCTGACAGACTACCCAGAGAAGACACTGCACTGTCTACTGTATGATTAACTCTATACAAGGAATCACACATGGAGGACATACAAACCCTAGATCACCCTCACTATTGCTGCCATGGTTGTGGTGGTACTAGCCTGGGCCTCCACAATGTCTTAGCATATATGTTCAGTTGCAACTACTGACACATCAATCTCAGGCACAGGCCGGTAACAATATTTCTGTCACGCACCATTACCATTCTGCTGTGTAGACCTCCCTGCCAGTGAATGCCAATGGCAAGTTCAGACATCTGAATACTGGGGACCATCACACGTCTCTGCTCTGTACTGTCCCCATCAATCTGTCCTCTCTCTTGTGTTTACATTTCCTGGGTATCTGCAGTCATACTGACTGTGTCCATGGTCTGTGTAGAGGATGTGGTGGTCACACACCCTATGCCAGCACTCAGTCTGTACTCCATGACTTTACCAGCTCATCCCCACCATCATTATCAGTGTTTACAGATCCTCCAACATTAGATGGAAGCAATCCCACACGGCTGTTGCCAAATAAAGAATTACCTGTGAATATACCAAAGAAAAAATATCCAGTGTAAGCATAACCCAGCACCACAACTACACATTCAACTGATATCTTTACAACTATAAACATACTAAAAAAGTAATACCTCAGGGCATACCTTGTGCAGATGTCTATGTCTGTCAGATTCCAGATGTACTTGTATACAGATTTAATGGAGTTTAGAATGACTAAGTGATAAGGAGGGGCTGCAGCTATTGATACAATTAAACAGGACCACATACCTGGGGAATCCACAATTGAAAGTATCTGGGGCCTGTCCAGCTGTGCACCAACATCCAGTACCACCACTATAGGACTCTGTGTAGGTGGTACTGCCTTTAAAATAGATAAAGACCTGCTCCATCTCCATTAAAGGTGGGTCAGTCAATGGTCCACCACCTGTTGCCCGATGCTCCCATGCCATGGCTTCTGCACAGTGGGTGGCAGCCGAGATCATACCCATGGCCCTGCAGTAGACCATTTCATAGTTATGGTCTTGACCACCCACAATAGTGGCACTGCTGAAGATCTCTGTCCAGGCATGGTGGCATGGACTGCAAAGAGCCATCAGCCATGGTGACAGAGGTCCTGTAGTACCATCTCATTATCAACATCTATGAATTTTAGCTTGTCACTGGATGTGAATTGGTGCCCAGATACAGTGCTTTTTCTTGGTGTGCCCTGTTTTTAGGCATAGTTCTGGTGGTATGGAAAACTGTGGAGTTCACAGCCTTCTTCCAGCATGGGCCTTACAAAACCTTACACTACTACTGTCCTACTAGGCCATATACTGTTCAGTATTTGAGCCTGAGAGTTTGATATCAGTATCCACAATCCTTAAATACATGTCAGACATGTAGGTATACTCCGCACATATTCCCCACAAAACAAGAACAGATATGCAACTGAACAACAACACATGACAGTACAATAGCACTGTTACAAACATTATGGCTAATGGCATATGTACAAGGCACACAACACCAAAATAGTATAGAATAGTTCTCTGAATATGAGCTCAAGGGTGTATCTCCCATGTACCTTTACAATCCTGTTGCCCACTACATACAGCACACTTGAAATGTACACATAACACAGTTTTGGCCATCACATTTAAAAGTACAGACAAAAGACATTCCTTATAGTTATCAAGGGAAAGTACAGACAAAAGCAACCATTTGTACAAAGGAAGGGATTTGGAAACAGCAGCACTTATGTTTTATGGATATCTCAGCCAATAAGGAAGATTTCAGCAAAAGTGCCATTAGTAGTGCTGACACATGTGTTATTGGCATGCCACACATGGGAAAACAGTGCTATCACCCTTACAATGACATGAGGCACAGCATTCCTGAACTCCTGATTGGAGGATGAAGACGAGGAGAAGTCACCACCTCTGTACTGCAGCTATAACTTACTTTACACACACAGCTACACTTCCACCGCATGCCATCCACAAATTTTACGTTATGCCCTTTGTATGTCTCTAGTCCCTGAAGACACTGAATAGAAGGGGCAGACTAGAGCACCTAAAAGAGTGCCAGGTGAGTATACATGCTCTCATAAAAATGTCTGGCTTTTAACAGTAACAGTAGTAGGAATTAAAAAAGAATGTTTAACTTTCATTCATTAGTTTACTGGCATAGCTCAAAGGTGGCACTATGACTGTGCAATGTTAAAAATGTTTTCAGCATGCCTCCTACTTTACAGGTAGACAAGTGGATCATGATGTTATGCCTCTTTTTCTTCAGATTGTGTAGATGTCTGCGGGTTCATTCCCCTACCCCATAATTATGTTCTCGTGAAAAACATTTTATAACAACAGCAGTACACAGTCCATGTATGCAAGATCATAATTAGCAGTGTAGTGGAACTAGAATTAGCTTTCATGTGTCTATCAGCTGTGATTGTAGAATGCATTGTCTGAGCACCATGTTTACTTTGTTTATCTACAGTATTCTCAGACATCAAATTGCATCTCTGACCACAAGCACCTGCTGGCCCAGCTAAATATCTCATGCAATTAACTTCTGTCAGACTGCATATGGGATGGCGTTTGTGAGAAGTACCCCCTACACACACACACACACACACACACACACACACACACACACACACACACACACACACACACACACACACACAATTCTGAAAGGCATTATTATTTATTGCTTTGAAAAGTGTATTTTGTTTAACTATCATTATTAACATAATTCAGAAATGCAGTTTTCATTGTGTTATTATTTCTCTTCCCCCACCAGCTGTCTCGATCCTAACTCTTACATACATTTATTTTGTTTAGGGTTTTTTTTGTTTCTGTCCATTTTTTTACATTATATATGCAGCAGCATAGCAAACTCCACCCATTTCACTGGTAGGGCCTGTTGGGGCAAACCACCACCAACAGAAGCACCCATCACATCTGGGTGCCAACCTGCCACAGTTGCCTCAACACTTCTTGCGTTACTTGCACTATTTGCAACAGGTAGCCCTGCAGTGGAAGCTAGCACACTTGCACCCACCAGTAGCAGTGTGGGGGTGAAACCTTTGTCACCTTTTGGCAGCTGGCAAAGCATGTACAGGATACAATAAACAAGAGAATGGCTGCATACACCTGCCATATGGAGAACATGCAACAACAAATCATTTAGTCACATCCCTGTCCAGCACTGGCTTTCACCTTCTTTCATAGGGCTCAGAGGTGATAGTACTCAGGGTGACAACCTTCCACTGGGTCTCAGCTGGCAGAGACTGCATCTGCAAACATCCAACCTGGTGCTCCCCTCCCTATTGTGTCCATGCCCCCCCCCATTGGTTTTACAGTCTTGTAGTAACCATTGTCTTCACTCTCCTTGTTTGATGCCTCCTTCACTATTGTGCTCGCTGTTCCATCATTGCATAGCCTACACCCTGTCAGTTATGCCTGTCTTTCCCCTGCTACCCAACCTAATCCTCTTACCTTCCTCTTACATCTCTTACTTACTTCCCCATATTTTCATTCTGTTCATAAAAAACGGGCAACTGTCCCACAAAAAAGTATTTTCTTCCTAAACAATCTCCACCCCTTATTTGCTCACCCTCTGGTTCTATGCTCTGCTTGCTTCCCCTTTTCATATGTTTCCTGTCCTTATATTTCCAGTCTTTAATCTAGTCAAAAACAGATAGACATACACACAAATGCTTGTATAGTGCTTCTAAACCACTTATCTTTTTGTGGTCGTGCTGCACATGATGGGGTATAAAGACCACCACCGATGCCCATGTACAACTAATAAGAAATGGCAATGCTCATAGTGTAGCAACAATGAAGCCCGAGAGATGTCATGTCCCATGTAAACAGATATTAGCCTCATTGGTCATGCAAATGAGATGAGCAATGCTGGGGAGCAGTTGGCAAACAGAAAAAATAGGGTAAAACTCCCACCTTTAGTCTGAGTTCTTCCATGACTCAGCTTGTTCATGAAGTGATTTGATGAGTGATAGGTTCAAATCTCCACAGGGCTGTATGTTTTTCTGCTTCCACTATGTAAATGTGTAGCAGTCATCTGCTATGTTCTTCAATGATAGCTTTAGTATGATGTCTTCACTGGCTCACCTTGATAATTAAGTGTTTCAGAAAAGTGTCAGTGTACAATGCCGAAGGTTTAAATCCCCTTAGAGTTGCTTTTTTGCATTTTCTCCTTCCATTCTGCATATTTGTAATATTCCCCTGCATTGTGCTTTCCTGACTGTTTCAGTGTGAGTACTTCTCTGTCTCACCTTGTAAATGCAGTGCTGGGTATAATATCACTTTAGAAGGTCTTCTTCTTCTTCTTCTTCTTTCGGCTTTATCCCGGTTAGGGGTCGCCACAGCGGATTACCTGTCCGCACATTGAATGGCAGTGGAGTTTTGAACCTCTTGCTGTGAGGCAGCAATGCTAACCACTGCACCACCGTGGCCGCCCAATATCACTTTAGAAGGTAATAGGCTTAATCCCCTGAGGCCTATCTTTTTTGTTTCCCTGATAGTTTCAGTGCGAGTACTTCTTTGGCACACCTTGTAAATGCAGTGCTGGGTAGAATATCAGTGAAGAGAGCAATGAGTTCAAAATCCTGGAGGTTTGTCTTTTGGTTCACAGATTCTATTCTGTAAATG
This sequence comes from Protopterus annectens, assembly GCF_019279795.1. Classification (NCBI taxonomy): domain Eukaryota; kingdom Metazoa; phylum Chordata; order Ceratodontiformes; family Protopteridae; genus Protopterus; species Protopterus annectens. The sequence goes on from NC_056741.1 coordinate 1,094,762,973, forward strand.
TGTAACATTCCCCTGCTATGTGATTCCCTTTCATTTCCAGTAGGTGTACTGTTATAGCTCACCTTGTAAATGTAGGGTTGTGTAGAATATCACTGAATTGAATAGGTGATGGCTTCAAACCCCATGAGGCATGTCATTTTGTTTTGATTCCATTCTGTAAACGTAAAAAAAATCACCTGCTATATTCCTGAATGACGTAAATATCCCTCCTCAATGGCATACCTTGTAAATGAGGTGCTTAGTAGAGCATCAGTGAACACAGTACAAGTTCAAATCTGCTCAGGGGTGTAGGTGATTGTTTTCAGGACATTTGCATTATTGTACAGGAACAGTGCTCAAACTCTGCTGATGTCATAACTGGTTTTGGTCAGTGTACATCATTTTACTTTTGTGTACCACCTCTACCTACCATGGGTGGTTTTCACATTTTTCAAGTTTAGTTTTCTATCTGGCTGTATGCATCATACCCCATTTTCCTTTGTCTTCTGCATCCCAGGATTTGTCATCACCTCCCCTTGAAGTCTTGTGTTCATCACTTGTGCTTCTGTTGTCCTACCACTTTCTGCCTAATGATAGAAACCATTTTATAGGGCTGCCATACTTCATTCCACAGTACATTTTTCTGCATTTATGCATCGAGTTGCAAGAATAATGTGTACACAAACACTATCAACTCTGGGTGGTTTTTACCAACTGCCCTGATGGCACATACTTGTTCAATATTTACTACATTCATTATTGGGCTGCAAGTGGGCTCATCATGACATCCCCCTGGGTCCCTACAGCAGCCATGATGAAAAACAGCTCATTGTGCACACTTGCATGGCTGCATGCATTGTGAATGAACTTTGAGGCTCATCACACATACATAGTAAACAGTGTTGACATGGCCTCAATCGCAAATGTGATGCTTTTGAAGGTATGTGTTTCAGTTTGTTATTGTTGGCAGTAATTTTATTTAACTGCATGTAAATACTCTTTTTAGAGAACAAAGTGGTCTCCTTTCTGTATAGCACATGTTTCTTTTCCTTCTTAGTCAGACTTTTTGTGAATTATTAATTTTTAGAGATGGTATCAGATGTGTGTCATCATACTGATATGTGTGTAATAGTGTTGTGTTTATTGTCTTCCTGTTGTGGGTTATTGCTTTTTGTATTTCATGGTTCCAAATGTATACATCATAAAAGTGATGTATTTTTTGTTTTATATAACAAAATTTGTAACATTCTGACGCATTGGATTTAATTAGCATAGTCAGTTTTCCACAAAGGAACTGTTTTTTTTCCCCTCAAGATAAGCTGTTGCGAATTAAGACTAAGAATTACATTTAACAGAAACGTTCAGGTGATTTTCTTATATCTAATTTTTTTGCACTTTGCATTTGAGTTGTTATACCCAGATAATGTGGGATGAACTCTTAAAGCAACACCTGTTATAATAATTCTGTACAGAACTGTAAATTCAGAAATACAGCAGGCATCCAGCCAAAAAGGTTGCAGTGAAAGTTAACTGGTATTCTACCCTACCATGTTACTGAAGTAGATTTTAACTGAGATTAAAATGTGATCATTCAGTAAATGAGATTACATTTTCAATTAGATTTCTGCAACTCACATACAAATAAATAAACAAATCCACAACTGGACAGTGCCATTTCAGTGCCAAGTGTGCTGCATTAGTTGAATTTGAAACTCTAGAAAATATTTTGCCATTGTCTTTGTTTGGGTTTCATATGCAGGAATTTTTGAGGATGTTGTTCAGTATTAAGAAATATACTGATTCTTGCAAGACACCACAGACATGCAGTGCTGCATTTATTGTAATCCACCCAGAATACAATCTTTCTTGTTAAAACATTTTGCTTCTAGGCAGCTTTCTGTCATTGCATAATGAAACAATTATTTTTTTCTCTTCTAATAGGCCGAGCTAAAGTGGAGCTGCTTACAAAAAGCTGCTCTAGCTCTGTAAGTTGCATAGGCAACATGTCATTTACTGCTGCCAGCCTGAGCTACTCAGCCATTACCAACTGCTGCAAGACCAACTTATGCAATGATGGAAAATTTTTCTGTAAGTTCTTCAGTCCATATTAACTTACAAATTGTATGATTTCTGCACAAAACTGGTCAAGGATGGAATGTCCTAAAAAACGTTAATGGCAAACGATCTCATGTTTGCTAATCATTGTAACAATGACAGCAGTAAAAGTATTTAATATCATGCTTCTGTCTTAGTGTTAGGGTGAAATGTGATTCAGGTGTGTTTGCTTGCTTGTAATGTTCTCAGCATATTTGATCTGTGTTCTGTGGATATATTCAGCATGGCTCCAGTATGAGCTGTTTCATGGCTATACCAGAACATTATTTTCAAATAATTTTTGTGCAAATTTTGAGATGTTCCACCATGTGCTATAAGCAACAGAAGTCAGGCCATTTGAAATAAAGCAAGTTATTCTTCTGTCGTGGAGTTCTGATTTAAGGAAGCTTATTGAATTTTACTATAAAGGTTCTCTGCATATTTCCACCATTTTTCACTGCATCTGACTCTTTATGTAACACTATCTCACATGCTGTTGCCTGTAAATACCTGGGCATCTTGCTTGACCCTTCGTTAACCTTCTGTGATCCTGTTGACAATGTTATTTTCAAAGTCGTTAAATGTTTCAAGCTTGCTTATTAATTAACTAACGTTCTCACTCTAAAAAAATGCAATATCCATTGCCAAGAATGTAGCCATTCCTACAACTGAATACATTCCTCTCCTTTCATGAGAAAACACACCTGAAATACCTACAATTTAAACAATAAAGAATATATGCCACTTCCCTGTTTCAGATACTAGAGCCCATCCCAGTATAAACACTGTATCTAAATGCCTCTCTCCAGCTCACCAATCTATATAACCTTTTCACCTTCTCTTATACTTAGGCCTTTGTTTATGTTCTGTGTCACACAGCCTTCCACAAAATTGCAACTCCTTTGTATAATTTCTTTCTGCCTAATGTTACGAACTGTACAAACCGTAAGACATTCAGTGCAACTTCCCAAAGCCATCTCTTCAAATCTTCCTATAAATATTTTGACAGACCTTCTCCCTTAATACCTCTGCCTTTCTTCTTCCCTAATTTTATTCCAGTTTCACTTTCCCTAAAACAGTCTATCATGTGACTCACCAGACCTTCCCTGAATTATTTCAGTTCGTCTCTGTACTGCTGTCTTACTTCCCTAAGGTTTCCTCATTTAATTATTCTGCATTTGAATTCAGAGCTGTATGTAAACTGATGTGTAAAGTGTTGTAAGTTAGTAGTTGTGCAATGTCTGTATTTATGGCCCACATCATGGCTGAAAATAGTCATTAGGCCAGCCTGCATATCTGGCTAACAGATGTTAAACGATGAATGCCTGGATGAATGACTGGGTGGATGGATGACAAGCATGAACTAGGTCTCCTTTAAAGAAGAACTGGCTTCATCACAATTGCTTCATGACGGCTGTAAATTTCTTGCTTTTCATGCTTGCATTTACATCCGTTGAGCACATGATATCTGCACAATGTTTCTGGATAAGGAAAGGTAATGAAAAGAATGCCACTTCCCTACAGAATACGTTGGAATGTGTGGCATTTCAAGGATTACTGAGGTTATCGGGCAGATTGCTATGTCATTCAGCTCTCTGAATGCTTACTGTGATCCAGATATAAATAAAAATGTTTATTTTGGCCTTCAGTATTTCCTTGTAGTACCTCCCATATCAGTAGTACATCACATTTAAAATACAAGCCAGATGAGATCCTAATCTGAATTCAGTGGCATTTTTACACCTGTGGCTCCCTTGAATGTTACAGTTGTTTACATTCACTTTATTTGTATATATATATATATATATATATATATATATATATTTTTAAATATGTTGCTTTACTTAGGGTCACAGTTTTCTATTTTGCTGGAAAATCCTATAAAATTCCCAAATACAAGCTGTATGAGTATCAGTAAAAATAAGCAATTCTTGGAACTGATCATTTAGAGAACAGATTACTTACTCAGCAAAACTTAACAGCTGCTGCTTCTGCTACATCTAGTTTTGGCTACTATTTTTTCTATATTGGGTATCATATTTAATTATACTTATTTAAAGATACATTAATAATGTATACATGATAATTACATAGTATATACATTACTGGTTATTATTATTAATAATTAGTAATCATTAGTAATTAGATACATTAGTAATGTATGATGCATTACATGCACAAAGTACAAGATTAGATCCTGACCTCCAGCCAATGCCTGTTTGGAGTTTGCATGTACTCCCTGTGTCTCTGTGGTGTTCCTCCCACCTCCATCTCAAACTCATAATGAATGAAGCTGTGAGCAGCAGCACAGACTCCACATGGTGCCTATAAAAGGAAAAGTTGTATAGACCACATACTTTGGGCATCTACTGTGGTGCGCAGTATCCTCAAGACAGAAGAACATGGACCACAGACTGTGCACCGTGGCAAGGTTAGCCACTTGACAGTGCAAAATATGGCTGTTGGTGTTTCAGTCATGTTGACTAATGTCACCAAATGTGCATGGGTATTTGGCAGTGATAAGTGGATTGAGGACCCGGCCTACTCTGATCTATGCCAGGGACCCATGCTAATACTGGGTGGGGTGTATGTGCCCCTCTTGGCCCTATTGGTTACTGGCTGGCTGGTGTCCAGTTGCTGAACTTGGGTTACCTGGGATATCTCTGTTGAGTGAAGGTTGGAAGAAAAAACAATCAACTTGTCAAACATGAAGTAAGAACTGATAACACTTAATGTTGGTTCACTGACAAGATGGAGTTTGGGCAGTGCAGCAAATCCACTTGGCTTGAGATCCGAAGTCTACTACTTAGGAGAGGAGGGGAAAAGCTAGAAATGGTGTGGAAATGGTAGTGAGAGAGAGGCTTTGGAAATCAGCGAGGAATGTCATCAGAATTAGTGATGTACTCATGGCAATCAGCCTCCAGTGTAATGATAGGGCAGTATTCATAATTTCAGCCTATGCCCCATAGTAGGTTTGTGATAGTAAGGAAACAAGTTAATTCATACAGCAGTTGCAGGACCTACTAGATAAAGTATGACAACATGAACTGGTATTATTAATGGATGACTTGCATGCACATATCGGCACAGACAGAACAGGGTATGAGGACTGCCTGAGTCCACATGGGTGGGACAACAGGAATAAAGAAGAGGCCATTCTAGACTTCTGTCTGGCAAATGGCTTGATAGTAGCCAACACATGTTTCAGAAAGACAGACAGTCACAAAATCACATACAAGAGTGACCAACATGTAACTGAGGTAGACTTCCTCCTAGTAAGGAAAGGGCACTGGGGTAGAATCAGTGATTGTAAAGTCATCTGCAGTGAAACAGTCAGCCCACAGTGTAAACCACTGGTTGCCACAATCAGCTGCAAGCAGTGGTCACAGAAGGCTCTAAGGTCAACAGAGATCAGCCTGAAGATCTGGAAGTTGACTGGAGAGAAAGTATAACAGCTCAAGTAATTACTCAGGGCTCTAGAACCTAAGAAGAGGAAGAAATAGGTGGAGGAGAAAAAGAATGGCAGATCTTCAAAATAGCATGTGTGAGGACTGCAGAACAGATATGTGGCAGGTAGGGAAATATGGTACATAAGGAAAGCTGATGGTGGAATGCAGAAGTCCAGGAAGTCATCAAAAGAAAGAAAGGAGTGCAGGAAAAAGTGGGAGATAGAAAATGGACCAGGCTATGAAGGAATATTGGTTGGCTAACAAAGAAGCTAAGAAAGAAGTTGCAATCAAATAACTTGGCACTGGACGCACTCTACCAGCTTCTGAAAAGTGACTCAGTAGGTGGCACAAAGAAACTATATCAGGTTGGAAGGCAAAGACAGAAAGATAAATAGATAGTCAGACACCCTTCATAAGAGATGCCAGCAGCAACCTGCTTAATAGTCCACAGGACATCAAAGGTAGATGGAAGGAATATTTCCAGCAGCTTCTGAATGAAGACAAACCCACAGAAGCTGTACTACTACAGATACTGACACAGACACAACCTACAATGAGAGAAGAAGAGAAGCCCACCCTAGAAGAAGTAAGAATAGCACTAAGAAAAATTAAGTCAGGGAAGGCAGCAGGCTCAGATGAGGTCACAGCAGGTATGATAAAGATGCTGGGTGAAAAAGGGGAGAAATGGCTCCTGTGGGTACTCACAGCAGTGTGGAGAGAAAGGCTTATCCCAAATGACTGGAGAATAAGTATACTTGTGTCAATGTACAAGAACAAAGTGGACATCCACAACTGCGGACAGTACAGAGCCATTAAACTCCTGACAATTTGCATGAAAGTTTGGAGAGGGTGACTGATAAAAGGATACACAGAGTAGTAGATAGTAAGATGGGAGATGAGCATTTCAGATACAGATAAGGATGCAGCACAGTTGACCCAATGTTTGCAGGGGGACAGATAGTTGCGAAGAAGCTAGAGATGAGGAAAGAGCCCAGCTAGGTATTCCTAGACTTAGAGAAAGCATATGACAAGGTCCCAAAAAAGCTGATTTGGGCAGGACTGTGGTGGTTTGAAGTCCCAGAAACATTGGTAGAATTAGTGCAGGCTATGTAAAAGGACCCAATGGCTCAAGTACAAGCAGTGTATGGTCTTATAGAGGAGTTCCTAGTGAGAGTGGGTGTGCACCAGGGTTCAGCTCTGAACCCACTGCTGTTCATGTGTTGATGGACTACATTAGCAAACAGGTTGGAGAGGACAGATAAACAAAGTTGCTGTATGCAGTCAATCTGGCATTACAGGCAGACTCGAAACAAGACCTTTAGCAAAGGATAGGGGAATGGAATGCAAAACTGAAGGCACATGGGATGAAACTAAGTACAGATAAGACAGAAGTAATGGCAGCAAATTGGGAAAATCAGAAGAAGCTGATAATTGAGACAGAAGGGAAGCTAGTGGAACAGGTTAATAGTATATGGGAGGAGTGATAGAAGAGAAGAGAAGAGAAGAGAAGAGAAGTCTGAATGAAGAGGGCAAAGCTAGAATCAGAGAGGTTGCAGCCAACTAGCATAGAGTGTCAGATGTAGAGTATGACAGTAGAATGCCCAAGAAGCTGAAAAGTAAGGTGTACAAAACAGTGGTATGACCAGTACTACTGCATGGTACAGAAATCTGGACAGTAAAGGCAGATCAGATGAGGAATCTAGAGGTGATATAAGTGAAGTGCCTGAGTAGGATGCATGCTGTGGGACAGAAGAAGAAATGAGGACATGACAGCAGAAGCCAAAGTAGCTCCAATTGCAGAGAAGATCAAAGAGAACAAATTGCTGTGGTTCAGGCACATGTGCAGAAAAGCAGAAGACAATCTGGTGAAGAAGATTTGGGACAGATAAGAAGAAGGTAAGAGGAAATGACAGCATCTAGCAAAGGGGTGGATGGATTGTAAGATAGAAGAAAAAAAATAACAGAAGTCCAACATCCAAAGCTTTAATAAGGCACAATAAAATAAAGCAAAGTACTTTAGGTGGATGGATTGTGTGAGGGGAAGATTTGTGACAGGCATGAGTGTCAAAGAAGGTGGGAATCGAGAGAGATGGCAACAAAAAATGAGAAAATGTGGGTTGATGATTTAAGGATACATTAAACAGTTATATTGAAACTGATATAACAACTCAAGTAAGCTATTAAACAAGCAAGGGGATTTCCTAGCTTTATAACATTTGTCCAGCCCAGCCAGAAATACAGGTCACTGAAGTATCCAGCAATTAAATTCTGTACCATGTGTGACCTACAATAAATAATGTATTTTAATGGCAATGAGTTCACTTTAAACTATTTTTGCAATGAAACTTAATTAATGGCATAAATGTTGCTGTGACACTCCTTCTTTGGGCCAGTAATCAAGAAGTCTGAATACTCACCACTGACACCAGTCCGAGGTCTGGGTTTCCCTCTCTCTCTCTCTCTCTCTCTCTCTCCAAGTCACTAATAAGACTCCCCACTGGCAGTTATACAGCTATAGAGTTGAGTCGTCAACTGAGTGTCCCAAGCCAAATCCCCCACCACCCTCTCTCTGAAACCAGTGCTGTGTGTCCCTGCTCCAAGTAGCTGACACACACTCTTTGAGATTTGATTTACACACACACACACACACACACACACACACACACACACACACACACACACACACACACACACACACACCTGGGAAAGGCTGGCACAGATTTAGTTACTAGCTATTCCCCTCTGCCCAGACTATAAGGCAGATATTACCACCAGGACACTCCAAAACCAACCACTCTAAGGCTCTTACAAGGGTATCCAATTATACTGAGTAAAATTAATACTAATACAAATGGTAGTGTTTGACCAGTGCATGAAGGCTTTCAAGAGCAGCCACAGTGTCATCAAATAAATATAAGTACACTCAAATGTTAAAATATTCTCTAAAGGACCAGCCAGAATGAAAAGTTTAAATATATTTAATAATAAATAATAAAAAGACATGAAAATACTGACTATCTATTTACAATAAACACCAGAGTTTCAATCACAGGAAATATTAAAAGTAACACAGATGGATAGATTCACATACATACAGAAAAACAGTACTGAACTTATCTCACTATATTTTCCTTGTTGATCTAAAGAATTACTATCCCCTAGTTCACTTACTAAAGCAAGGCCGGTGATGTAGGTGAGGGGTTCTTTTTGTCAGGTTTCAAAAGCAGACTGCTCTGAGACTTCTGTCTCATCTGGTATTAAAACATCATTTCAATGCTGGATTACAGAAATACATCATATACATTTCATCATCTGACTTCTGGTTCCCATACTACCACCCTGTACTAGAAACTGAACCACAATCTTGCACATATGTGTTACCATACACACAGATTGAGATTTGCTAAGATGTGTTATAGCATCTGGAAGCCATAAAACCATTTCAACATTTTCACTCTTCCAGGGTAGCAATTAGTTCATTCTTAAGGGCAATACAGCAGGATTCCTAGTCCTTGCTTTTACAGAAAGATACAGTCTTTATGGCCTATTATTCAAAATTAGATGGACTGAGATTAACATCTTCTCTTCCGGTATCCCTTGCTACAATATATTAATTCCAGCAGTTATTATACAGTCTGATATACATGTGTATTTCTTTTTTTGTCTATCAAGACCCACTGTTGGTACATTTTTTTAACACAAGCAGCATTACAAATACACTTTCAGCACAAGCACCTGTACAAATCAGCTTGATAAACAAATGGCATGTAATTCTTTATAAAACATCAGTTAGCTATGCTGGCATATGTTACACATCCAATGCCCTACTTCTCCTGGCATATCTGGCAATACCTCACATTGTCACATCTCTCTCCCTTTAAAGACTCAAGCTAGTTTCTCAAGTGACCCTGGAGAAATTTTGCTTGAAGGACAACATCCAGTTTGGGAACACATTAACCCATACCCTGTCTTGAGAGCCCATCTGCACTGGCATTGCTGACCCAGGTATGGTGCTGCACTGTCATATCATATGCCTGCAATGCTAGGCTCCACCTTAATAACTTGGCATTTTGCTGGCTGGCTCGATGTAGCCATGTTAAGGGTTTGTGGTCTGTAACTACAGGGAATTTCCTTCCTTATAGATAGGGCCGACATTTCTGCAGTGCCCATACTATAGCTAGACATTCTTTTTCTACACCTGCATAACATTCCTCCATGGGTTGGAGTCTATGGCTGAGATATACAACTGGGTGCACTTCTCCCTCTGAAGAAACCTGGCTGAGTACAGCCCCCATCCCATGGTTTGAAGCATCCACCTGCATAACAAATTCTTTGCTATAATCTGGACTGGTTAACACAGGGGGTCCTCCCAAAGCCCATTTAAACTTTTGGAATGCCTGCTTACAGGCTGGGGTCCACACTACCTTATCTAGCCTGTTTTTGCTTGTCAGATATGTGAGGAGAGCAGCCATTGTACTATAATTGGGAACAAACTTTCTATACTACCCTGCTGTCCCCAAGAATGCCCTCACCTGCTTTTTGATAACAGAGGCAGGACATGCCTGAATAGCTTCCACTTTGGCAGGTTCTGGCCTGATATTACCACCCCCACTCTATGACCAAGGTAGGAGACCTCTGCCATACTCACCTGACACTTACTGGGCTTAATGGTCAATGCAGTCTGCCCAGGACCTCCATGACAAACTAAAGGTGCTATTGACAGGAAAGGCTGTAAATGGCAATATCATCCAGGTAAGCAAGTGCCAGATGGTAGGCTCTAGGCTCTACCAACTGCTGTTTTACCTCACCCTCTAGCCTTCCTTTAGGGGTACACTCTCTATACAGTAACCCTTTGTTTCAGAATACAGAATCCCCTTTTCCATGATAATAAGGTGCCTCGTTAGCTACCTCCCTCAAGCCTGGTAGTGTAGGGTCCGAAAGCTGATCTTGACTCAACTCTGGCTTTGTGACCGTTCCCAGCTCCCTTTACACTGGAAGCCTGGTATCCCCTGACAGCGGTACTTCACTGTCAGCCTGGGTACTTCCACTCAACTCTGTCCAAGGGAACATCAGTACCTACCAGCAACCATGGCTCACCTTCAGACTCACTGATATATGGTAGCTCCCTCCCTGAAATAGGCACTTCACCAGCCCTGGCTTCAAATGAGGGCTTTTTCTGGGTATCCCCCAGGCTACCAGACCCACTTGCCTGTCTCCAAGCTTGACTGCATATAACTGCATGGACACAAGGTACTGCATTATCAAAATCATTCCCTATCAAGACATCTGCAGGGATAACCTCGAACACACCTACTTGTTTGCTTCCTTTTCCACAATCCCAGTCAAGGTGAACCCTGGCCAAAGGCATTTGGAATAGGGCCCCTCCTAAAGCTCTGACTTGAGTGGATTGCCCAAGCAAGTACTGCTCCTCTTTAACCACTGCAGTCTTAACAGTGGTTATGTCAGAGACTGTGTCTCTCTTAGCAGTTGCATGCCTTTTATCCATTAAGATAGGATAGAACCTCCGGTGATAGTTTGGTACCCCTGTTGTCTCCAGACAACTTACCATTGACATACTGTTATTCCCACTTGATGACTCCCCCACCTTTTTTCCCCACCTTGCTTTCATGGACATCTATATGATACATGGCCCCACTGTTTACATTTAAAACATCTAACCCTTGATCTTGAACTAGTAGCTTTCCCTGTTACTGGTGGACTCTGTTGTTGTGGTTTAGGCTGCCAGCCATAGGTTCCCTTATATCCATGTGCAGCACTGAGTATCCCCTTCCTGTGCAGTGATGCTCTGCTTGCTAAGTAGAGATCCCCTCATCTGCAGTGTTACACTCTCGGTATGCCACCAAAAGGTCTGCCAGCCCTTCAAAAGTGCTGACCTGTCACCCACTCACCCACCTATGAAAATAAGAGCTTAACTCAGCAATACACCAAACACTAATACATGCGGGAGATGCAATTATACAGCCAAACTGGAGGCTAAGCTCTCTCAACCCAAGACTGGACCAGGCAGTCAACAGGAGAAGGGAATTACTTGCATCACACCACCAATCTCACATAGACCTATAAAACCAGCACCGGCAAAAAACACATATAAATACACAAAAACATACTCAGAGGCTCTAAATAAAAATCTGCAAAAGCAACAGAGACCTCCTAAGCAGACATCCAAGCAACCTCCACCCCCCAACACAAACCATGAAACACATACTTCACAAAACCAGTGTGCCACACAATCACAGCCCTTAAGGCAAAATAACCTACCAAACACACTAGTAATAGGTGACTCTATAGTCAGGTACACTGATGTCGCACTCACTAGGCTGAACAAGGAGAAGGTTACTGTTAGCTGCCTGTTGGGTGCCAGGATCCACCACATAACACAAGCACTCAGGTCACTCCAGAACAAGTACAAATATGACTCTGTCATTGTCCATGTTGGTGTGAATGACCTGAGCTGTACCTCCCTGGACTACATGAAAAGAGACATGGAGTAGCTCTCTGATCACGTAGCCCAGACCGGTATGACCCTGGCCCTGAGTAGCATCCTACCCTCACCAAGAATGATACCATGGTATAGAGAAAACATTATCAATTTCAACAATTGGCTAAGCTTCTGGTGTCATTCAAAGGGGATCCAGTGTCTGTCAGCCTGGGATGACATGTTCGACAAGCTACGCTGCTTCGCTAGAGATGGCTTGCACCTGTCACCCTTAGGCTTTTGAATACTGGCCAAGGCTCTTGCCACCCCCATAGTGCCTTTTTTAGGCAAGGCTCAAAAGACAAACCCACCACCGTAAATAGCACAAGTAACAAAAAACTGAGAGTAATGCTACTCAATGCCAGAAGTCTAAACCTCAAAATGCATGCACTCAAGGCACGCCTCAGTATGGAGAACATCGATATCTGTGCAGTAACAGAAACCTGGTTTAAGGCTCCAGAGAGCACTCCAGCACTACCAGGCTACAACTCATACCATACATTTCAGCCACAAAACTTGGACCAAAATACAAAAGGAGGGGGAGTATCTATATTCATCAAGGATACCCACACCTCCAGGTTAGTGGCACAGCACGATTCTTCAGAGATCATCCACGTGCAACTAACAATGGGCAAAACTGCTATTCAAATTATAGCTTGCTACAGATCACCCACCATGTCCAAGGACCCTCATTCCACATTCCTGGAAACACTGGAAACATAAAGGTCCTACCAAACACCCTGATATTGGGTGATTTTAATTACCCAAACATTAACTGAGAGAATTACTCAAGTACAAACTCCCTTGCCCAACATTTCCTAGAATTTATAAACTCAAATGCCCTGGATCAATTGGTCAACACCCCCACCAGAGGTGACAACATATTGGACCTGGTCATCACCAACATGTGCGACTGGTGTTCCACACTGGAGGTCAACCCCTCGCTGGTTAGATCTGACCATAAACTAATCACTCTGGATATCCACATTCCACCAGCACCCCCAGTCAAAGAAACCATCATGAAAAACTTTTCAAAAGCAAACTTCGCGTTACTTAAGACCAAGGTGGGAAGTTTCAAAGCTCCCATGCTAAAGGATAACACTGTCCAAGCTGCAAAATCCTTCACTAATGCACTCTACAGGCACCTACAAGAATGTATGGATCATGCTATCCCAAACAAAACCAAGACTCTCTCCTCAAAGAAAAGGAAACCTGTCTGGTGGACCCTGGCCATAAATAAGCTATGCAATAGAAGGAGAAGGAAACTAATACAGAAAAGAGTAAAATCCCAAAAAGGGAAGACATCCCTGATCAGTATCAACAAGAAACTACATTCCTTCATAAAATCGTCCAAGGCTAGCTTTGAAAGAAAAATTGCCATGGACTCCAAAGATAACCACAAGGCATTCTTTAGCTATGTCAAGAATCTAAGTGGCAATTCTCAGATCTGCTCGGAGTTAGTGCAGAATGGCACAAAATACACTGAACAAACCGATATAGCCAACATCCTGATGGACAGGTTCAGTGCAAACTTCACCCCCCTCTCACCCCCAAAAGGGCCCATTACTATACCAGCAAAATGTAGTGCCCCTGAAATCACAGACACTCAGGTTAAAACAGCCCTCTCAAAAGCCAAAAACACAGCATCAATGGGACTGGACGGTGTCCCAGGCGGCATCCTACACAAGCTCAAAGATGATCTAACCCCTCACCTAAACACATTGTTTAAACTCAGCCTCTCCACAGGCAACATGCCCACAGAGTGGTGCACATCAACAGTTATTCCACTCCACAAAGGTGGAGCCACAACGGACCCCGGGAACTATCACCCTATAAGCCTGAGTAGCTTGGTCTGCAAAGCTATGGAGTGCATCATCATGGATCTCATTAACAGAGACATTGGAAACCTCCAAACACTGAACCCTACCCAGTTCGGCTTTGTTGAGGGCAGATCATGCCTCCTAAACCTAGTGGACTTCTTTGAGAAAAATACCAAGGCTATAGACAAGGGAAAGATGGTCCACACAGCCTACCTAGACCTCACAAAGGCCTTCAACACCATTCCCCACTCAGGTATTATAGACAAGCTCACCAGCCTGAACATATACCCCTACGTCACGAGATGGGTTGAAAACTGGCTCACAGACAGAAACCACATGGTAAGTGTTGTGGGAGTTGGTCTGACTCTAAACCGGTTACAAGTGGCGTTTCCCAGGGCTCAGTCCTAGGACCCCTCCTGTTTGGCATATACTTCTCAGAGGTATAGGCAAGCACAGGAGGACTATGGCTGACCAAGTTCACAGACGACTGCAAACTAGGGGCTATAATTGACTCTCTGGCTGACACAGACATAATCCAAAAGTGTCTCACTTTGACAGATACCTCGTGTCAAAACCATGGCCTCAAGTTAAATGCCAAAAAGTGCATAGTCATCCCCTTTGGAAAAAACAAAGTACACACAAACTACCACATAGGTAGTAACCCCCTAAATATGGAAAACATAATAAGGGATCTGGGGATCCAAGTAGGTAGTAACTTCTCCTTTGATAATCATATTGCCAAAGTGGTTAGAAAATCATTCTATGTGGCCCACCTAATCATAAAAGGGTTTGCATCCAGATCAAAAGAGGTCATTGGGCCCCTCTACACATCACTCATCAGACCCATCATAGAGTACAATGCCCCATTTGGGATGTACCTTACAAGACACCTGCAACAACTGGAAAGACCACAGAAGTACCTCACCAAGAGGATCACTGGCCTCAAGCAGATGCCCTATGCAGCTCGACTGAAGAAACTCCAGCTGTACTCGGTTGCATACCGCCTACTCAGAGGCGATCTCTGCCTGACATACAAGGCCATGCCCAACCCAGAATTGATGGACATGCTCCACCTAAAGAAAACCATATCCCCTCGAGCCACATGCTCCAGGGATCTAAACCTCACCACAACAATAAATAGGAAGTGCTGGAGGGATAGATTCCTGTCCCAGAAACTTCCGATGCTCTGGAACAATATTCCAATCTACATTAGGCAGAGCTCCTCGCTAACACTCTTCAAGAGAAACCTTGACGAGTGGATGGGAAACAGAAAGTTTACCCCAGGGATCACTTCAATGGCTCTGCTGGACAGAGGCACAGGGAACTAATCTAAGGGGGTGGTGAAAGCCAATACTTTCCAGCTAGGCTTATAAATGCCTTCAGGCAGATAGCCTAGTACCTACCTATGAACCTATATAATCACATACACTTTCATCTGCCTTGTGTCTATGCTCACAAAATCTTTTTCTGTAAGATTCAGGTGTTAACTTAAAACACTCCAGTAAACATTATTTTACTTTAACATAGCTTAAACAATCAATATCAGACAATTTAGAAACAGCAGTTACAGCTTTACTATGGAGTAAGGGGGTCAGGAACCATACCCAGAGCCCTTGGTCAACATTATACTGCTTACATACTCTTTGAAATATATGAAAAAGTTATCACCCTCTGTAAACTGTGGAAGAAATTTACTGACCTTTATTGCTTCTGGGGTTCAGTTATTCCCTCCCCCATTACCACCATGACCCTGTTGAAGGGTCAGCATCTCCATTTCATGTTGATGCTGCTTCTCATTTTCTTTGGCCTTCAAATGCTACAGTCTCTCTGCTGATTCTAATTCTGTCTGTTTCTCCTTTACTTTGGCCTACAAACACCGCAGTTTCACTATTGATTCTAATTCCAAATGTTTGTCCTCCAGTTCAAGGCTCTTTAACTCCAGATGGCTTTTTAAGTCCTCTGAGGAAAAGGTGAACTGTCTTGTTGCTGAGGGCTGCAAATTCCTATCACTAGACTGGTTATCCTTCTGGTTGCTGGTCTGAGCTGTGAATATGGCTAAAATAATTTCCTCTTTAGTCAAATTGGCATGCACCAGTCATTTGGCTTCACACACCTTGGCCAGCTGGTTCTTTTTCAGCCTGCCATAATCATCTGTTAACATCTTTGCCTGCTTTCCCTGACTAAACTAAATTTACAAAAATAAATAAAACTGTTGTGAAAATGAAACTTTGTATGTTTACCTTGTTCTTGCTGGGAGTACACACACTTTTAGTGACAACTGCCTACAGGATACAGAAGTTCAATTAATAACCCACCACTTCCACCAATATGTGATGCTCCTCCTCTGGGCCAGTAATCAGGGAGCCTGAATCCTCACCACTGACACTGATGAGGGATGTTCACTTGGAACAAAGATAGATACACACAGTATTTCCAGATAGCTCTCTGCACCAAGTACAATTTCCCTTAAGAACAGACAGGGAACACACTCAGTCCGGGGTCTCCATTGTAAGTCTGCACCCTTAGTGGGTATGTGGACTATATGATCCAAGGTGTTTGAATCTCTGGGGTTGCACTTTTGGGATCAAGTATGAATCCCAGTTTAAAGTGGGATAGTTACTGTCACCCATGAGTATGGATGTGGGTTGAATGATGAGTGTCTCCAAAGTATGAGTTTTGGGTTTCCTGGGTCATACAGAGGGACCTATAGCTTACAAGGATATGCTATGGGAGTTTGCTTATAGTAATTTGGACATGGAGAAGCTCAAGTGTATCATCATGTTTGACTAGCTTTAAGGTGAGCTTGTTTTTGATGAATATTGAGACACCTCCAACGTTAGTCCCTGCCTGTACAGTTGCTGGTCTAAATGTATGAAGGCATTTTAGCCTTGCACTGCTGAGGTGTCTCCACGGCTTTAAAACATGTCTCATTAACTGCGCAGATGTGTGCATCCTCCAGGGTCAGGAGGGCTTGGAAAAAGTGAAGTTTCCTGTTAAGACTCCTGGTATTGAGCAGTAACAACTTTAGATTCCCATTAATTGTTTTTGTTATGTCAGATGGTATGTCAGTTTGACTTTGTCTAACAATGGCACTTTTGGGGAGGAAAATGTCTTGGCTAATATTCAAAACCTACAAAATACAGATACAGGCCATCCCTGCAAAAGCAACATGGTTTGTTGACCACGTCCTCCCATCCTGACAAATATTGCACTCCCTTTATCTATTTATTTAATTGACATTTATTTATCAGGAAAGTCTGACTGGGATAACGTACCAGTTTCTGCAGAGAACCAGAGAGAAAAGCTCCATGTTGACATAACATAATTATATTTAATAAAGTTATTACAAAGAGTAACACTAAAGAATGATATATTAAAGTAAAAATTCAGCTTCGATTTACAGTGTGAACCTATGCATACATAGTGCAACTATTTGGACAGCTGTAACAAGTTGAAAAAGAACATTGTCAATAGATAAGTGCTCACAAATTTCAGTTCATAGAGATGAAATTAAACACACTGAGTATACTCTTTGGAATAGAGATCATTAGATCATATAGCCTAGGCAAATATATATTTGATATTTGTCTAAGAAACATATTTTACTAATCTCTTCTCTTAAATATAGTCAAAGTATGCTGGTGGCAGAAGGAGGGAGGGACTAGTTCAGCCTGGGATAGCTTTGGAATGACACTAGTAGCTAAGCCAATTAATAAAGTCAACCATCTTCTGTTCATGCTGTGACATCATCCTTGGTGAAAGTAGAATGCTGCTTAATGCAAGGCTGGGACATATAGTCTAAGAGCTCCATAATATCTCTCTTTACATAGTCCAAGGAGGTATGTCTAAGTTGTTAACACCCACATAGTCTATGATAGACTCATACTTGTACTTGGGGTTAAATGAACCGAGTGCATGAGTGATATGTCAGATCCTGGGCCCTGATAGGAAGCTGACTATAACTGTCTCCTTGTTTAGTCTGGTGAACAGGATGGGTCTATGTCATAAAATCGAGTGTTCATCTCCACGAACCTCCATTCATTGAGCTGAAAACAGTGAACGTGCAATTCAGCGAATGTGAACACCAGTGGATTTCTAAAACAGAGAATGGCATAAGTTGGCCAACATTACAATCATCAGACAAACTGCAGTATGTCAAACCCACCCAGGTGGGAGACTGTACCCCCCCCACTCCCCCAACTATATCTATTAACTTCGAGATCACACTACAGTGGGGAAAAGGGCAAATTTCCTGATGTTGGCCAAATAATGCCATGCCCTGTTTTAGAAATTCGCTGAAGTTCACTTTCTCTGTTTTCAGTTCGATGAATGGAGGTTGTTGGAGTTGAACATTTGATTATATGACACAGACCCAGCAGGACATCTGCGTGTCTCAATACGGATTCTCCTAGGACCAGAATTTTGGGTTGCTTCTGATTTAAAAGCCTGTGTTTGCCCTTGTTTCCTGCCTTACCTGTTACTAGTCTAGTCCAGGTACTGATTTACTGTATCCAGGACTCTTTGTAAGCTTCTGAGCCCCCAAGCCTTTCCGTGTTGGAGGGAAGCCTTCTAGCTTATCAGTGGGAGTGGTAAGCATTAGGTAGCCTATCTACCACAAGAGGAGTGGTTCCTGGCCCAGAAATTGTAGCTATTGGCTGTTTGAGCAGTTTTTTTTTCATCTCTTTCAACTTTCTGGTTTGAAAGCTGCACTTGCGCCTGTTTCCCACCTTTCCTATAACTAGCCTAGTCCAGTTACAGAGTTGCTGTATCCAGGATTGTTAGTAAGCTTCTGAGCCCCCCCAAGCTTTTCTGTGTTGGAGAGACGCCTTCTAGCTTATCAGTGGGAGTGGTAAGCATTAGATAGCCTATCTACCACAAGAGGAGTGGTTCCTGGCTCAGGAATTGTAGCTATTGGCCATTTGGGCAGTTTTTTTTTCCATCTCTTTCAACTTTTCGGTTTGAAAGCCACACTTGCGCCTATTTCCCACCTTTCCTATAACTAGTCTAGTCCAGATACAGAGTTGCTGTATCCAGGACTGTTGGTAAGCTTCTGAGCCCCGCGAGCCTTTCTGTGCTGGAGGAAAGCCTTCTAGCTTATCAGTGGGAGTGGTAAGAACTAGGTAGCCTGTCTACCACAAGAGGAGTGGTTCTTGGCCCAGAAATTGTAGTTTATTGACCATTTGGACAGTTTGTCCATCTCTTTCAACTTTCTGGTTTAAAAGATCACACCTGCACTTGTTACCCATCTTTCCTGTAACTAACCTACTGGAAAGCACTAGAAAGCCTTAAACTGATACAAGCCTTCTAGCTTAGAAGAAAGACTTTGGAGTGATTAAGTATCAGTTTTCTGTACTTTCTTGCTGTACTTAATTTTTTTCCGCCTAAATGCCAATTTTCCAGCATTTATTGTGATTCAAAAGCTTGCTTTTTTCACATATTGTACTTATTTGACTGCCTGCACTTTTAAAAAGTCATTTTTTGTTTAAATAATTTGTTTAACTGTTGTAGGCTACACACTAAAGTGTGATAGCCTTTTCTGATCGTTTGTAGTCATTTTAAAGCTGTTTTTAGTGTATTTTTTACTGTTTTTGCCTTATCTTTTAAAAGAGAAATTCCTTGTTTCCCACCTTTTTAAGCTAGTATAGTCCAGTTATCAGGCTAGTGCTGAATTCAGGGCTGTGTTACAAGTTTCTGAGTTGTCCATACCTTACTTGGATAGAAGTAAGTTTCTCTGTTCACCTGTGAGAGAGGGGAGCTTTGAGCAGCCTATCTGTGCCTGGAGGAGTGGTTCCAGCCCAGAAGTTAGTAGTTTATTGGCTATTTTGGGCTAATTTCTATCTCTTTCATTTCCCTGCTATAAAAACAGCATTTGCATGGTTTTGTGCACCGGGCAGTGCCGGTTAGCTAGGGTTAAATTATTCTGGGCTCCACTAAGTCTCCTCTTCAGTTTTTCCCTCAAAACTAGTCTAACTCTCAACCTAAGCACTCAAAAAGCATCCTACAGCCCAGCACTTGCTCAGACCTAATAGCAAGCACTAATATATCCTGACACTTGATTGCCCACCAGGGCAAGGCTCTTTATTCACCCCTCACCAACCAAGGGACTAAGCAGCTCACCCTACTATTCAGGCATGACCAAGGGGCAATTTCAGGTGTGCTCTCCAGTCCAGTTGGTGAATCTGGCTATCCTGAGGCAATTTTACAACTGCCTCATGTACACTGACATCCCTCTCCTCCTACCACAAAACACTAACATATGCGAGAGATGCAATTATACAGCCAAACTGGAGGCTAAGCTGTCTCCACCCAACACTGTAACAGACAGTCAAGAGGAGAAGGTTAACATATGCACCACTCCTCCAGCCACACATAGACCTACTAAACCAGCACTGGCAAAAAATACACATAAATACACAAAATCATACTTGGAGGCTCTAAATAAATACCTGCAAAAGCATCAGAGACCTCCAAAGCAGACACCCATACAACCTGCACCTCCCGTCAAAAACCAGACAGCACATAAAACACAAAATCAGTGTGCCGCACAATCACAGCCCTTAAGGCAAAATAACATACCTAACACACTAGTAATAGGTGACTCTATAGTCAGGCACACTGACTTGGCTGGACAAGCATAAGGTTACTGTTAGCTGCCTGTCAGGAGCCAGAATCCGCCACATAACACAAGCACTCAGGTCACTCCAGAACAAGTACAAATATGACTCTGTCATTGTTCATGTTGGCGTGAATGACCTGAGATGTGCCTCCCTGGACTACATGAAAAGAGACATGGAAGAGTTCTCTGATCATGTAGCCCAGGCTGGTATGACCCTGACCCTGAGTAGCATCCTGCCCTCACCAAGAATGATACCTCAGTATAAAGAAAAAAATGATCAATTTCAACAGTTGGCTAAGCTTCTGGTGTCATTCAAAGGGGATCCAGTGTCTGTCAGCCTGGAATGACATGCTCGACAAGCAGCATTGCTTCACAAGAGACAGCTTGCACCTGTCACCCCTAGGCTTTCGAATACTGGCCAAGGCTCTTGCTGCCCCCATAGTGCCTTTTTTAGGCAAAGCTCAAAAGTCAAACCCACCTCCATAAACAGCACAATTAACAAAAAACTGGGGGTTATGCTACTCAATGCCAGGAGTTTAAATCTCAAAATGCACATGCTTGAAGCACTCTTCAGTGTGGAGAACGTCGACATCTGTGCAATAACTGAAACCTGGTTCAAGGCTCCAGAGAGCACCCTAACCCTACCGGGCTACAACTCGTACCACATGTTTCGGTCACAGAACATGGACCGAAGCACAAAAGGAGGGTGTGTATGCATGTTCATCAAGGATACCTACACCTCCAGGTTAGTGGCTCAGCATGATACCTCTGAGATCATCCATCTGCAACTAACATTGGGCAAATCTGCAATGCAAATTGTGGCCTGCTACAGAACACCCTCCATGACCTAGGACCACCACTTCACCTTTCTGGAGACACTGGAAAACATGAAGGTCCTACCAAACACCCTGATATTGAGCGATTTCAATTACCCTACCATTAAATGGGAAAACTATTGGAGTACAAACTCCCAGGCCCAGTGCTTCCTGGAATTCATCAACTCAAATGCCCTGGATCAGCTGTAAACTCCCCTACCAGAGATGAAAACATATTGGACCTGGTCATCACAAACATGGGCGACAGGTGTTCCAAACCAGAGGTCAACCCATCACTGGTTAGATCAGACCATAAACTAATCACTCTGGATATCCACACACCACCACCACCCCCAACTAAGGAAACCACAGTAAAAAACTTTTCTAAAGCAAACTTCACCTTAAGACAGAGGCGGTAAGTTTCACAGCCTCCACGGTAAAGGATAATGCTTCCCAAGATGCAGAAACCTTTACAAATGCACTCTATGAGCTCCTACAAGGATGCATGGATTGTGCCATCCCTAGCAAAACCAAGACTCACTCCTCTAAGAGAAGGAAACCAGTCTGGTGGACCCCTGCCATAAACAGGCTATACAATAGAAGGAGGAAACTAGTTCAGAAAAAAAGCAAATTCCAAGAAGGAAAGACATTCCTGATCAGTATCAGTAAGAAACTAAGGTCCCTCATAAAATCATCCAAGGCTAACTTCAAAAGAAAAATAGCTAAGGATTCAAAAGATAACCACAAAGCCTTCTTTAGCTATGTTAAGAATCTAAGTGGCAACTCGCAGATATGCACTGAACTAGTGCAAAATAGCACAAAATATATTGAACTTACTGATATTGCCAACATCCCTCTCACCCCCAAAAGGGCCCACAACAATACCAGAAAAGTATAGTGTCCCAGAAATCACAGACACACAGGTGAAAATAGCCCTTTCAAAAGCCAAAAACACAGCGTCAGTGGAGCCAGATAGTGTCCCAGGCTGCGTCTTGCACAAACTACAGAACGAACTAACCCCCCCCCACCTAAACACATTGTTTAACCTCAGCCTCTCCACAGGCTACATGCCCATAGAATGGTGCACAGCAGTGGTTATTCCACTCCACAAAGGAGGGGGCAACAACTGACCCTGGTAACTATCACCCCATAAGCCTGACTAGCCTGGTCTGCAAGGCTATGGAGCGCATCATCATGGAACTCATTAACAAAGACATTGGGAACCTGCAAAAACTTGACCTAACCCCATTCGGCTTTGTTAAGGGCAGATCATGCCTACTAAACCTGGTTGACTTCTTCAAGACAGTCACCAAGGCCATAGATGAGGGAAAGGTTGTTCACACAGCCTACCTTGACCTCGCCAAGGCTTTTGATACCATTCCCCACTCGGGTATTACAGAAAAACATACCAGCCTGAACATAAACCCCTACATCACAAAATGGGTTGCAACTGGCTTACAGACAGAACTCACACGGTAAGAATAGCAGGCTCCAGGTCCAACTCTAAACCAGTCACAAGTGGTGTCCCACAAGGCTTGGTCCTGGGACCCCTACTATTCAGCATATACTTCTCAGAACTACAGGAGGACTATGGCTAACAAAGTTCACCGATGACTGCAAAATGGGAGCCATAACTGACTCTCTGGTTGACACGGACATCCTCCAAAAGGGCCTTACTGAGACAGACACCTGGTGTCAAAGTCATGGCCTCAAGGTTAATGCCAAAAAATGCATAGTCATCCCATTTGGGAAAAACAAAACACCCACGAATTACCACATAGGTGGCAGCCCCCTTAATACAGAAGAGGTAATAAGAGATCTGGGGACCCAGGTAGATAGTAATCTCTCTTTTGACAATCATATTGCCAAAGTAGTTAGGAAATCCTTCTATGTGGCCCATCTAATTACTAAAGGGTTTGCATCTAGAAATAAAGAGGTTATAGTGCCCCTCTACTCGTCACTCATCAGACCCATCATAGAGTACAATGCCCCATTTGGGATGTACCTTACAAGACACTTCCAACAGCTGGACAGACCACAAAAGTACCTCACCAAGAGGATTACTGGCCTCAAACATATGTCCTATGCAGCCCGACTGAAAAAACTCCGGCTGTACTCAGTGGCATATCGCTTACTCAGAGGTTATCTCTGCCTGACTTACAAAGCCATGTCCAACTCAAAATTAATGGACATGCTCCATCTAAAGAAATACAAGTCATTGCGAGCCACGCGCTCTAGTGAGCTAAACCTCACCACAACAATAAATAGAACATGCTGGAGGGATAGATTCCTGTCACAAAGACTCCCCATTCTTTGGAACAAAATTCCAAATTACATCAGGCAGAGCCCCTCACTAACACTCTTCAATAGAAACCTTGACGAGTGGATGGGTAACAGAAAATACACCCCTGGGATCACTTCATTGGCTCTGCTTGACAGAGGATCAGTTAATTAATCAATGGGATGGCGAAAGCCGACACACTCTGGCTAGGCTTATAAATGCCCTTGGGCACATAGCCTAGTACCTACCTATGAACCTATAGAGGTATGTCTTATTGGCTTAGAGATGAGACAACATAGGTTGTGGCGGTATATATCTTGTCGGGTGTTGTTTTTGTGGATTGTTCATGTGGTTGCTGAGGACTTTTTTTTGTGTGTGTGCAGTGTCTGAAAGGTCTTTGTGGTTTAGGGTGATTACATTTAAGAGCCTCAGCATATGTGGGTCTATGTGACTGATCTGTACCATGTGAGGTGGGTGACGAGTGTGAGCGACTGACAACCTGTTTAGTAGTGTAATTGCTTGTAAATGAAAGCCTTGCTTCCAATGGCATTATGTAACTACATGGCTTATAAACTGAAGCAGAATGGCACAGATAAGCTGGTGACCACAATATATGACAAAACAGCCAAGGATACAGCAAGCAAAAGCTTTAATAAATCCAGTGTAAAGAACAATGCCAAATAAATCCAAATGTTTTAAGCACTTTTGTCTTTGTTTAGTCAGAGACTTCTTCAGAAACATTTCCATTAAAAAAAGTAGTTTAAATATAAGAGCTAATCAATATCTCACCCCCATGACACTGAGATAAATATAGACATTCTTTCATGTGAGAAAAGTTTTAAAAGTACCATAGGAGAATAGTTAAGAATAATGGTAGGACTGTCACCTGAATGTATTACTTTAAATGTTTGTAAGCCAGCATTTTCTTCTGACATGATGTTTGTTTTTCTTTCGGCTTTTCCCAGTTAGGGGTCACCACAGCAGAACTCCAGCCCACTAATGATTGGCAGTAGATTTTTTTTTATGGGTGCCGAGGTGCCAGCTCGACACCCAACCTTCAACGAAGGCATGCCCATTCAACACATGTCTTTCGAATGCCACTCGACCGCAGGGAGGACATACAGACTCCACACAGAAGGTGCTCCAGCTGAGAATCGAACAGGAGAACCTCTTGCTGTGAGGCAACAACGCTACTGCTGCACTACCTTCTTTGAATTATGGGCTACAAATTAATTCTGCTGTGTCTCATTTTTAGATTTTTTTCTAGTTGTTTTCCTTCCTCATTCAGTTGAGTGTGAAACTGTAATGAATCCCTTAAAGCAGCTGTTTTAGAGAAGTCCACATATCCCTTTTTATCTCTGATCCTGCTCATGTGATAGCGAGTACATTGGCCACTTATAAATGTCTGCACAGGTTACTATGACTCAAGTTCCTATCATTTCATTAGAAGTAGTTCTGGGTTGTGCTGTACAACCTTTCATAAATGAAGTATTTTTCAGAAACCTCATTCATGAAATCACTGAGGACCTCCTGAAAATGACCAATGTGTCTTCCACCAATAAAGACTATGTTAAACCTGCTGGGTCATTTAAGAAAAATAAAGCATCTGAATACCACAGAATACCAATGAAGCTCCATATTACTTTGGGCAAGGTCATCAAGCTTTTCATAAATAAACTACCAATTCTACTCCTCAGCATTATTTTCTATTTTCCTCCAGGCTTTACAGGTGGGATGAAGATTCTCTGTATCTGCTAGGCTTAGAGTAACATTGCTAAGAAACATCCAATTATAGACCAATAAAAAGAGGCAATATTCTAGAATTAATTATTTAATGACATTTGTTCACCAGGGTAGTCTAGGGCGGCCATGGTGGTGCAGTGGTTAGCATTGCCGCCTCACAGCAAGAGGTTCTCCAGTTCAATTCTCGGCTGGGGTGCCTTCTGTGCAGAGTCTGCATGTCCTCCCTGTGGTCATGTGGGTTTCCTCTAGGTGCTCCAGTTTCCTCCCACATCCCAAAGACATGCTGTAGGTGGATTGGACACTCAAAATTGGACCTAGTGAGTGTGTGCTTGTGTGTGCCTTCTGTGGAAGGTTGGGTGCCGGGCTGGTAACTCAACACCGTAAAACTCCACTGCCAATCATGAGCTGACAGGTGATTCACTGTGGCGAAAGCCAGAAGAAGAAGTTCAACAGGGTAGTCTGACTGGGGAAGATCCCCTTTTCAGCAAAGGCCCAGGGAGAAAAGCTCCATCAGAAGTAGGAAGCATGTATAGTGTAAATATGACAGACAGAAATAACAATACAGGTGATACAGCTTACAATCCTGTATGATACAAAGAATTGTAAAACCAGGTACAAAAAAATCAATTATGCACAATAACCAAGAAGAATATATATTTTTTATTTACATAGAAAGTATTCTAGTGGTAAATTCATGTATTAGAAATAACTTATTTACATCTTATAGTAGAGATACTTGCAGTGGTATGTGGTTAATGACAGTAAGGAAAGAGGCAAAGAGATTATTTCTAGACGTGTGAGTGTGATTGCAAAACTTGGGGGTGGGGGGAAAAGAGGAAGAAGTGTGTATGAAAGATTGGTGTATGATACAGTTATTAATAGTGATAAGTAGCAGCCAAGAGGGAATATTAGTGATGGTAGTTATAATGACAAGGTGAAAATTGGGTGAAATAAGTGTTGGACTTAGACAGGAGCAGAGACAGGTATTAGGGAGGTGAGATTTTAAATAGGTTTTGAAGGTAGAGATATTTGGGGAGATTTGACTGGCATGGGGATTGAGTGATTTAGCTGCATGGCTGTATTAAGACTAAGGCCAGGTAGACTGTGTGGTTTGTAGACAGAGAGTAGGTTTCTGTCATTAGCTCAGAGTGCACAAGTTGGTACATAGCTTTGCAGGAGAGTGGAAAGGGCAGGGCAGTTAGCAGGTTTATGCAGGAATTTGTAGACTGTTATGAGTTGAGTAAAAATGAGGTGGTGGTATAGTTCCAAACAATTTAGCTCTTTTAAAGCTAGGCAGTGGTGGGTACTATAGGATTTGCCAGCAGCAAAGCAAGCAGTTTTGTTGTAGTATTATTCTAATTTGTTAAGAATGGAGGTTTGCAGCGTAGTGAACACAGTGCTGCATGAAGCAGTGTGGGAAGTAGGTAGGAGGAGGGAATAGCTGTTTGGCAGAACAAGTGAGAAATTGTTTAGATCTATGGAGCATGCAGATTTTTTTTGGGTTGATTTGATACTACTCTGAATATGTAAGTTGATTAAGATTGTCGTCAATTACCATGCCCATCGGTTTACCTGTGAATGACAACATGGATTACAGTGTGATTTAATGATGTGATTCAGAACTTCTATTTAAGATGGTTGTGAGATTTGGGGAAAAAGAAGAGAAGCTTACTTTTGGGGGGGGGTTAAGTAGTAGCTGAGCACTGCTGAGCTATTTTTCAGTGGACTGGAAGACCTCCTGAGTTATATTTTGTAGGTGAGTAAGACTGTTTGAATAGTAGATACGGGTGGAGTTATCAGCACACTGGATTCTGGAGGTTTGTTGTGCGGAAGTGTGAAGATTGTTGATAAAGATATTGAATAGGAAGGGTCCGAGTATGGGGCCTTGGGGGACTCCTGTGCAGACAGGTAGGGAAGGAGAGAGGGTACTCTTCCATTTGACAGTCTGCTGACTCTCAGACAGGTAGCTGTGAAACCATCTGAGAGAGGTTGAGGACAGCCCTAGTAGCATCAGTTGTTCCAGTAGCCTGGCATGGGATACAGTGTTAAATTCTTTAGACAGATCCAGAAAAATGGAAGATATAAATTTACTGTTATTCTTAGGTTTGTTAATGGTGATTGTAAATGATGTAATGGCAGTAGTGGTGCTGCTGTGGGCAGGGTGGAAACCATGGATCATGGATCCTTCCCACTGTTTCTTGGCTTTGTGTGTCACAGCCCACAGTCTCTGCTCAAGCTTTCCCCTCCATCCCTACCATTTCTGATTCAGTCCTTGACTATGAATGTACTGATTTAGAGATGTGGCATCTCTTTAGGATCCACTCTGCACTATACCCATTGCAGTCTGTTGGTGACATTTCCATATTAATCAACACAATCTGAGGCCAGCATTCCTTGCTCTGAAGCCTTGTGAAGCACTCTTCACCTTAGAATCTTTTTGTAATACTGAGCAATCAGACTATACAGTCTGATATTTTAAAATTTCTAGGTAGATTCATACCTAGCTACTCTGTAGAGATATGGCTTGGGTTTGCGACTTAGCCATCAGTCAGGGCATATTCTTTGCAACAGTCTATTACGATTTCATTTCTCCAAGTGTTTTGTGTTTCTAATGCAATAATGGGAACGAAACCCATTTCTATGTTATGCTACAATCAGAGATCATGAATTTAGTACTGTTTCAGTTATTTTTTGTTATGAGTGCTCTTCTCAGCACCCACAATGTGCTCCGAATTGCCTGCTTATGTAATTCATATGGAGTTACATGTATCGATAGCTTATTTAAGTAACATTACAAATTATTTTTATTAGACCTGTTGCTCTTACTACTACTGTTGGAATTGCTTGGTTATCTTTATTCTACGTTGCTCTCATTTCTGTTTGCAAAGCCAGATATTTTATGACTTTTGTGTCCTTCTGTTAGTAATACGTTGCAGTCACTGGGTATAGCAATTTCAATGATCGATGCTATTTTAGCATTTTTTCATGAACTACTGTTTTTCTCACATCTATTTTTTGAACTACTGGTAATGGGTGATCCCATGTGATGTAGACTTCATTGTTCTCTATAATGCATTGTGGTTCATGTTTCCATTGTTTCTCAGTTACTCTTATATTGTAGTGTTTGCACAATCACCAGTGCAACAGTCTTACCAAATGATCACACTCAGAGGCAAGACAAGTAACTCTTTTTAGATGTGTTTTACAGAACATGCATTTTTCTGTTTCTCCCACATTTTCAATGGACTTTGAAAAACCAACATGTACATAGTCCACTATCCTTGTCCACCCGTATTAGCCTTTTATCTTTTGGTTGCAATTAACTACTCCTTAAAGTGTATTGGTCATGTTCTTAAAGTAAGTAACAACCCTTATTGGATATAGCCTCCGTACTATATGCAATGACAAATTATACAGTTTTTGAAGCAAAAAGTGTGTTGTTTTTGCATTTCATTTTCTTGACAAGATGGCTCCCTGAAAACTTTTCTAAGACCTGAAAATCCCTGTCATTACGTCATGAAAGACTGAATTCACAATGGCTCACTATCTAAATTAATTGTATAAACTACTAAATGTCCATGTTAAATGCATCAGAACTAGTTTCTTTCTTCCTAGAAAGGCACATTGTCAAAAAGCTCTTGCAGATGGAACACCTCAGACTGAAAATTAAGACATGAAGATATAGTATTGAAACTACAATGTAAATAAGATGCAGCTCCTCTAAAGGGGTAGGTTAATTTTATTTACCTGTAATGCTTTGCAGCTATATATACATCTTTGCTAAGTACCTACCATGGCATCATAGTGTGGGGGCGATTATACAGAAAAAATGAGTAAACCCTGAAACTAAAAGTCAAACAGCACACTAAAATCTTTATATTTTGCAAAATCACTTCCAACTTTAGCATAAGGGGTGCAATAAGAAAATACATTAATTGACAAACAAAGATGTTTCCAAACATAACCAATACACTTTAACTGTTCCTGGGGCAAATCTTGGTCAACATGAGGTTGCTCAAGGAATCTCAGTACTTGTCACTATAGTTGTGGATTTTCTATTTTTTCCCTTCTCATCTTTTCCTTATATTCTTTATTTTGTTTAGCACATTCACTTGCTGATTTTTGACTTCTTCTGGTATAATTTCCATTCCTGCTTGGTACTGAAATGCTTCTGTTAATCTAAACAATCTTGTCAGCTTAGACTTCTCCTCATGCTTTCATTATGTTTGGATCTAATAAAATCAGCAGGTATGTATGCAGTCCCACATTTTCAGATCTACACATGTAGTCAGTTTCAAGGAGGCCCATACTTCCTTCAGACCATGGAATATATAATCTTGGTATACACTGATTTTTAAATATCATTTGATAAGCAAGAAGGATTTTTTCTTGTTTCCATGTCCATATGATGCAATACGTTTGGTGGCCAGTCAATCACCACAAAACAGTACGAACAAATTGATTTATAGCTTGGACTTCATTCTTAGATGTCAAGGGAATTTTCAGTACTAGTTTTAGTCTTCTTAAGTATTCTTTACTGAGCTTTATTCTTATTTGTTCATGTTTTATTGCTAATCCTTCATTTAGTCCCAAATAGTTGTACATTCCCTTATGCTAAATTTTCTTTATATCACATTCCTGTCCCAATTTGATTTTCTTGGTGCTGCATCTTTCCTTTTAAAAAGTTGTTTTAGCACATTTATCAAGGCCAAGTGCCATTCTTATGTGTTCCGAGAAAGTTTTAACCATTTGTATTTATGCTTTCAGCTCTTCATCTAATAACTATACAGTTTTAAGTCTCCCACAAAAAGTAGATGAGAAGTCTTTAAACAAGATTTATTTTTGGAAGCCACATTGTAATTGCAGTCTCATCTTTTAAGTAAACAGTGGTGACAGGAGGATCACCTGGCAATATCCCCCTTTGAATTTTTGTCCCCGGGATAATGATATCTCCTTTGGCACAGCTCACCTGCAAAGTGGTTTGCCACTGTTTCATGGTCATTGTAAAGCAATGTAATTGATCAATGCAAGCTGTATCTTATACATCTCTAAGTATTCCTTTTTCCATTAATATGTAATATTGTCAAATGCTTTTCTGTAATCATTCCATGCCATACTGAGATTCTTCCCCCTTTTTACAGCTCTGTTTTATGGCTTTATTCAGCAACAAATGGTCCTTTGTTCCATATGACTTAATTTTGTTACCGTTTTGTACTATTGCCATAATTAATTTCTTTTTTCTAAATGACTATAAACTCTAGCTGCATTAATTCCATTATATAGTTTATTCATTGTCAGAAGACAAGTCATGGGTCTATAGCTCTCCAGATGACTTGCAGGTTCATGCTTAAAGAGTATTGTTTTTCCTGTTGTTAATGAGATTGGTGCCTGCTCAGACTGTGAATATAAATAAGTCCTACTCAGGGATAAATCTCAGTGTAAAGATGTTAATACCTTTAGCCAGAAGTTAGTTACTGTGTCTGGGCATGGAGTTTTCCATTTAGGAGCTTTTCTTCATTTTATAGCAGTTTCTCTGGCCATTAATTCATCCCATTTCTTATCCTCAACATTAGACATCCTCATTGTTTCTTTGAATTCTTCAGTCCATTCAGCAACTTTGTTATGCTCAGCAGGGTCTTCATAAATATTTCTCCAAAATGTGTTGGTTTCTTATCTTCTGGTGGTGTTTCTATTCTTTTGCTTTATTTCTCAGTTCTCTATAAAACCTTTTTGGGTCATCAATGAATTGCTTATTTTGTACATTTCCTTTACATTTATGTAAATTTCTAAGTTTTTCTGTATGTGCTGTTATTTTTAGTATATTTTTTAGCAATAGTATATGATAGAGCCTGGTGTGTTTTGATATTGTGCCTTGCTTTTATCACATCTATCTTTCTAAGTATTTTTCATGATCTGTCCCACTTCCTATATTCTTCAAAAATTGATACATCTTGATTAATTGTGTTATGGTTTTCTCTATTTAACACTTCCATTGAGGTATTTTACTTGTTCCTTGCCTTTCCTTTATTATTCTATATTTTTCTGGCAACACTTTATCTGTTTTAGGTTAGCTGTGCAGTAATATTTCTTGTCTATTTTTGTTATAACACACACATTTCTCTTAATAGTCCTGATTATTTTGTTCATCTGTTTAACCAATCTTTTACCTCTTGGGGTTTTATTCACTTAATGTAATCTATTTCTTTAATCTATCTTAATATCTCACTCTGTCTCTGTTAAATTAAACAGATCTTCACTTAGATCATTTTCTTCTGGACTAGGAAGATCTTTGCTCTCTGTTTCTTGTATGTATTCTACAGAAAGTCCCAGAACATATTTCTGCGACATATCCTCTTCAGATGCATTCTGCTTCAGCTGCTTTTCCTTCATATGGGACCCCATTAGGCCATTACTCTGCAACATTAACTGTGCCAGAGTTGCCACTGTTTCCTGCTTTATCACTGTGCAACTTCACCTTGACTTTCTTATCAGTCTCCCACAAAAGGTTCCCAGACCATCATGATGCTGCAAATCTTCAGATGCCTCCCACTCCACTTGCTGCTCCTTAATCTGGGGACTCATTGTTCCATCATGCTGTGACTCTGCCTGTGTTGGATTCTTCACACTAAATTTTTTACTTCATAGAAACCAATAACTTCATTTTCTATTAATCCGACTTCTACCCTACTAATTTTATTTTCTACATTCCCTCTTTGTTTTTGTAATTTTTGTATTGTGAACATTTTCCAAATCTGGATGCCTTTGCCAATATTTTTCTTCAAATATCTTTGGATCTGTTTTTTTTTTTAATTGACTAGTTTGGCTTTCTATACATAAATATTGCACCGTACCAGATATCTTTCCCATGTCCATGTTTCTTTTTTATACCTTTTAAAAATCTCTGGATTTTGTTCTTTATATTTTAAAAGTTCCTCTGTTGCTTTGGTTTTCAGGTGGCTCAAAGTTTCTTTGGCTATGTAATTTTTTTTATAGATCTGTTGTATTAATGAACACAAATGATTATTTGTACATTTTGACAATTTTCTTGTGCAAGTATTTTTCTTTTGACTAATTTCTCTCAATCCTTCTGCATATCCTTTGTCTGGAAATTCTGGGCTTTTTCAGTCCATTTTGTCATCCCTATGCCTCTTTCTAGCCTGTCAGTTTTTGTTTTTGTGGACTACTTCCTTCTAACACAGGGGGTGTCCTGTTACTAAGCCTGGCCTAACCCTGTGGTATGAATGGTACCATATCCTAAGGATTCTACACTGCCTTTTTTCTGGTCCTGGCATCAGTGCATACACCAAGAGTCCTGGGATCTGTGTTCCCAGTATTCTTTATTAATTTTTAACCTACCATTCTCCATTGTATATGTTATATAAAATGCAGTCTATATATCAGTGTCATCTTGGTGAGATTTTGTAAAAACAGGGTCCACCATGTGAAGATACTCATCAAGTCTTTAGGATGAATTCAGTTCCAACAATGCAGTGATAATGGTCTCCCTTTTCTTCCTGATTTTATGTCTTCATTTGAACCCACATATCCCAGATGTGTGGTTGGCCAAGTTTGCTGATAACTGCAAGCTGGGCTCTGTTGTCTGCTCATCCACTGACACTAAACAGCTCCACTAGGGGCTAGATTATACATATACTTAGTGTACTGAAAATGGTCTCAAGTTAAATGGAAAAATGTGCAGTATAGTGGCATTCAGTAAAAAAGGCAGTTCTCATCTCATATGTTTTAAATGGTACTCCCTTTTACACAGATACATTCATAAGAGTCCTGGGTATTCATGTGGACAATCCTCTTTCATTTCATCTTCATGTTTCTACCATAGTCAGGAAATCATTCTATCTGTCCCAGTTGATTTCCAAGAAAATGTCTTCAAGATCCAAATAATTTATCCTGCCACTGTACTTTTCCATTATTAAACTCATTATTGAATACAGTACCCCTTTTGAGATATATATATATATATATATATATATATATATATATATATATGGGTCTATATCAGTTCCGCGATAATCCAATACAGCGAATACCAAAAAATCAACACGTATTAATCAAACCACGAATACACCGAATGCACTAAATTGCGAAATTTAAAACATTGAATGGTCATAGTCGGCCAACCACACCACCCACTACATACTACTTACCCAAATAAAATAAATAAACCACATACAAACACTAACCAAACCCTACTCCTAACCCTAAAGTAAAGCACCAAAACCCAACTTCTAACACCACACTAAACCCCACATACACAACTATCTATGCACTATCCTAAACCCCTCCCTAACCCTAAGGTCCGTAATTACCGCACACTTCCCCTATGGAGATATACACTAACAAAATAAATAATACAAATAAATACATTTAACAAAACCCTACTTCTAACACTACACTAAATCTTACATACATTGCCTATCTATACACTTACCTTAACCCGCACCCTACCCTAAAGTCCATACCTATCGCACACTTACCTTACAGAGCTATACTGCAGACGGGCCAACCAAAACACTTCGACATTTTGGATTTCACTGTTTTGGACGTTCGGTATTTACGTAGTTCGTGCAATACATGTTGATCATTTCGTATTTGCAAAAACGGCATTTCAATCATCTGATAGGGACCCTATAAATATATATATATATATATATATATATATATATATATATATATATATATATGCGATAAAGAAACAAAAAACTTCAGCGTAAGCAACCATGCAAGTCCAAATATATCTCGAAAATACACTATAACAAGGGAGCGTTCATATAAAACGAAACCAACGAATAAAAATAAAACGTAGTTTATTGTGCACTCAGAAGGAAGAACAGGATTAGAGAACATCTGTACAATATTAGAATAGGCACAGCTACTAATGCCCTTGCCAAACATATAATGTCGACAGGACATGAACACATGTTTGAATTCATGGTGATTGAAACCATTACTCCGAATTTTCGAGGTGGCAATGTTAATAATGTTACAGAGGAGAAAGAAATGAAATGGATTATTGGCCTCTGGGCAGATGTAGGTAAGGGATTGAATGAAAGGATTACTGTAAAACCAGTTTTTCGCAGTAGGAGCCTCAGGGTTAGATAGGTGTGCTGTTGTTTAGGTTAGTTAACTTAGTCTTATATAGTTTTCTTCTGATATTTTTCTTCTGATTTTTGGTTACTTCTTATATGGTTATATACATACATTTGTTTGTACGTTTATATTTAAACGTGGTTTTGATATACCCAACTTGTATTCTGACTTCTATATGGTCTATTTTGGGCTCAGAATTAAGTCATAACTTTTAAAATAGTATATACATTTTTTCATACATCTTTTTACATCTTCCTACATTTTTTATATTTTTATGCATTTCAGGGTAAGTAGTTTAGTGTTGGCTTAATATTCTTTGTACATAATAGGATATGAAGTTAGAAATGTTGTACTTCTTATTGTTGTTGCTGAGTTATTATATTGCTCATGGTTGTACATACCTAGATAGGTGTTTTATTTACGCTTATACTTTTTATTCTTTTATTTATCAGCCACACTATTCAGGTACATTCAATAGTTGTCGTTGTTTTTTATAGATAGATCATTATTTCACATGCATATTCATGTAGTTTGTGAGCTCTGTGTGCATTTCGGGGATAGCGGATCATGTGGGACAGACGAAGGTGATGAATAGGAGTTATATTTATTTTAACATGGTTTATCTTGAATCAAGAAATGACTGGGCTCGGAATCGAGTCAATGTATTTGTGTTATGTGCAATGTTTATTTAAATATTTGTTGACTTCACGAGTGAGTTGATGCATTTTAATGATTGTGATGTAATTGTAGGAAATGACGTTGTATGGAACGTTTTGATTGGCAAACAGTGTTTTTAAATGTTCTTAAATGATGTTAATACTCAGTAACCTTCTGAGTGCACAATAAACTACGTTTTATTTTTATTAGTTGGTTTCATTTTATATGAACGCTCCCTTGTTATAGTGTATTTTCGAGATATATATGGACTCGCATGGTTGCTTACGCTGAAGTTTTTTGTTTCTTTATCGCACTTACTGTTTTGTTCAGCGTAGCATTTACCTACAGAAGTGCAGCTGCCATTTTTTGCTGTGTTTATATATATATATATATATATATATATATATATATATATATATATACATATATAAATCAAAGCAGATTGCTAAAAAGGACCCAAAGGTACCAAATTCCTTAAATCATTTAACTATTCCACAAGATTATCACAATGGTTTACTTATACTCAGTAGCCTAAAGGCTGCTTCAGGGTGACGTACATCCTGCTTTTTGAGCCATGAAAGACCTAATCCTATATGACTCTCTCATTCTTTGTAAAACCAGTGGCTTTACAAACACCCACACCAGGAACCTCAATCTATACCAGCAAATAAACAAGATTCGCTGGAGAGAGAGAGAGAGGTTCCTAGCTAGGTATATTCCCAGCCTATGGAAGTTACCATTACAGGTCATGGAAAGGACTAGTTTGACTACCATTAAGACTAATCCTGATGATTTGATGGGTAGGCACAAATTTACACCAGGACTGTCGTGGACATTCTTGCTCGGTTAGGGAGGTTAGCACTATTAAGTGCACGAAAAGGGAGACATGAACTTTTAAGTGTGTATACTTAAGTTGTGTATGGCTAGGCATCTTATGATCCTTGTGATGGCTTGGGTACCTGCAGGCATGTGTAAGGGGGGTGCACTTGCAGCCTCTTGGATTTTGACTTGAAAAAATATTTGGGACGTAATACCATCACAGTAATCAATACATTGTTTAAAGTCACTATTCTTTGCTCAGTTATTGATGTCAAATATTCATAGGTTCATAGGTTCATAGGTTTATACTAGGCTATCTGCCTTAAGGCATTTATAAGCCTAGCCCAAATTTTTGTGGCTTACGCCACCCCTTATATGAAAAAATACTGTGCCCATTAGTTTGTTGTGCCTCTGTCCAGCAGTGACACAGAGATGATTCCCGGGGTAAACCTACGATCTCCCATCCACAGGTCAAGATTTCTCTTGAACAGAGCCAGCAAGGTGCTCTGCCTCACATGGACCGGGATTTTATTCCACAGCATAGGGAGTCTCTGAGTGATAAATCTATCCCTCCAGCACGTCCTATTTATGTCCGTGCTAAGGTTTAAGTCGCTTGCTCTAGTGGTTTTGGTGGATTTGGATTTTTTGAGATGGAGCATGTCCATTAATTCGGGTTGGACATGGCCTTGTATGTCAGGCACATGTCACCTCTGAGCAGACGGTATGTGACTGAATAGAGCTGGAGTTTCTTCAATCTGGCAGCATATGACAGATTTTGGAGTCTCTTTATCCTTTTGGTGAGGAACTTTTGGGGTCTCTCCAATTGCTGCAGATGTCGGGTGAGATACATCCGAATGTGGCATTGTACTCGATCATTGGTCTGATAAGTGAAGAGTACAGGGGAACAATGACCTCACTAGATCTGGATGTGAATCCCTTCATGATCAGGTGGGCAATGTAGAAGGTCTTTCTAACCACTTTAACAACGTGAGTGTCAAAAGAAAGGCCACTGTCAACCTGGGTCCCCAGGTCCCTGATAACCTCTTCTGTGCTTAGTGGATTGCCACCTATATGGTAGCTTGGGGTTACCTTGTTTTTCCCGAAGGGTATGACTATACATTTTTGGCGTTTAACTTCAGGCCATGGCTCTGGCACCAGCTATCTGTTTCCGTGAGTCCCTTCTGAAGGATATCCGTGTCCGATGCACTTTCCACTATGGCGCCCAGTTTGCAGTCGCCTGCAAACTTTGTCAGCCAAAGTCCTCCCATGTTGGCCTGTACTTCTGAGAAGTAGATGCCGAACAATAGGGGCCAAGGACCAAGCCCTGTGGGACACCACTTGTGACCGGCTTGGAGTCTGACATAGCGCCAGCAACTCTAACCCTGTGGGTTCTGTCCTTTAGCCAGTTTGCAACCCATCTTGTGACATATGGGTTTACATTTAAGCTGGTAAGTTTTTCTACAATACCCGAGTGGGGTATTGTGTTGAAAGCCTTTGCAAGGTCAAGGTAGGCTGTATGGACTGCCTTTCCCTCATCAATGGCCTTGGTGACTGTTTCAAAGAAGTCGACCAAGTTCAAAAGGCATGATCTTCCCTTGACGCCAAACTGGGTCGGGTCCAATGTCTGCAAGTCCCCTATATCTTTGTTTATGAGGTCCATTATGATCCTCTCCATAGCTTTGCAGACTAGACTTGTTAAGCTTATGGGGCGGTAATTACCAGGGTCCGTAGAGGCACCGCCTTTGTGGAGTGGGACCACAGTTGTCGTACGCCACTCCTTGGGCACGTATCCTGTGGTAAGGCTGAGATTAAACAGCTGCCTTATGTGCGGGTTTAATTCCTCATTTAGCTCGTGTAGCACACAGCTGGGGACACCATCCGGTCCCATTGATGCTGTGTTTTTAGCAACATCAAACATGCTGTAATATTACAAGTGCATACAATGATGCGTCTATCGAATGACAAAGTGTGCATCAACAGTTTACTGTCAGTGATTAATTATTAGTTGTTCAGAAGGCAGCGTACTTTACTTTAATTTGTCTATATTGTTGAATATGTAGGGTATGTGATGCGCAACAAGGACTTACAAACATTTTTTAAATGCTTGTCTCAGTCCAGTGATTCTGATCAACAGATTAGTAAGAAAGTAAGGTACAAACAGCATGAACTAACTGAAATTTACAATTTTTACATGAAAGAATTCAATATTACAGTTATGTTAAGGTCTTATTTCATAACACTATAAATCTACAGAGACTCTGTCAGTTTCTGTACTACAGTGTGGAGTACAGCAGGCGTTCTTGGTTATTCACACGTAAACAGATATACCCTGGAGATCTGGCCTCTGGGTTTGCACCCCCTTGCAAAAAATCGCGTGGGCTTCCATTGTTTCTGTATTCTTATGCTCCTATTACTACAGAGACCTGCACTCTGCTTTCATCTCTTTAGCTATCTACTAAATGGTTCCCCTACCATTAAGTTCCCCTGTTTTCACCAGGCTTCTAATGGTGGTCATATTAGGGAACCTAAATCAACGGTTTCTCCCTAAGGAAAGCAGTCCAGTTTGCATCACTAAGTCTATCCCTTCTTAAGGCAACCGTTAGTTTTCTAGACCACTAGCTTAATCTAAATTGGATGCATCATGAATGGCACACTCCAGCGAGTCATCCTGTAAAAAGAGGTATTAGAAAATGTGAGACTGTGATACTGAGAAAGGTTTGACAAACACAGTCTGTATCTGCAATTACCATGAAATCATTATTTTAATTCAGTCATTTCTTCATGGTACATCATGACTGCAACAGCCATCTGATACAAGGTAAATATTTTCTTTGACACATCCACTAGCACATTTTACATTCTACACAAGTCTCCTTTTAAGCAAGGTAGAGGGTCGAGAGTAGAACATTAAGAATACTGGAAACTCCTGAAGTCAAATTTATGTGCAAATATTTAATCTGGTGAATGCAGTTTAA
Organism: Protopterus annectens; assembly: GCF_019279795.1. Taxonomy (NCBI): domain Eukaryota; kingdom Metazoa; phylum Chordata; order Ceratodontiformes; family Protopteridae; genus Protopterus; species Protopterus annectens. The sequence goes on from NC_056741.1 coordinate 1,094,801,825, forward strand.
TAAGTTTGTCATTTTCTATAGATGTATGCAGCTCTCACATTGTGCCCCTTGTCAGAGTATTTCATAAAAGTGGCATCTGCTATTTTAGATCCAAGTTTAAAAATAAAAACAATTATTTTCACATTCTGAACAGAAATGTTAAGGTCCTTTGAGTTTGTACTCTAACTTCCAGTGGGCGTGGCTCTAAGCCTTTTAAAAAATGACATTATTGCCTCACACTTCAAACAAATGTTCATATTTCTAAAATAGTATGTGTTACTAGAAAACAGTAAATGGCAAATTGTTTATTTATTTATTTTATTTTATTTTATTTTACATTTGTTGACCGGGATAGTCCGACTGGATACATGTCCATTTTCAGCTGAGGATGAAAAGCTACAAGATAATAATACACATTGAACATTTAGTAATTTATCACAAATTAAACTTTACAGTGCTTGGATTCATTAAATTGTAGGTATTAAACTGGGTTTTATAAGCCACAATAGCTACAGTAAATATGAATTATGTAATGTGTAAACAGCTTATGATAATCTCAGTGACCATTCAAGCAAGACACGTACTGCCAGCAGCATTTTCTTCATAGAGTTGTGAGCTTTCATATGAGGCTTATCAGTTCTGTATATGTCACTTGATTTTTGAGGTACTTATATAAATACGAACATTATTACAATACCAATAAATAGCATACAGATGATATTCAAGATCTCTTTGTCTGCACTAGACAGATGTCAAATATCAATGTAGTTCTGTTTATCATTGTGCACGTTTTAAGATGAACTCTCCTAATACCTTTCATGTGGCATGGTTTTGGAATTATAAATATGAATATGAACAAACAATATTTGACACCTAGGGACGCCAGTAGTATGTAACTGCAAAAACACCTGAAGACATCATCAGACATCACTAGGCCGTGATGAGTTAAAAAGAGTGCGCTGATACGTTGCACTGACAGGTTGTTTATTCGTTTGTTTTAGTGCCTGATTCTACAGCTCCAAATGGTTTAACATGCACTTCCTGTTATGGAGGCACTCTCGGAGATTGTGATGGTAATGACAAGCCAACTATCAATTGCACGGGTCCTGACAATCAGTGCATAAACATAGATATTAAGTGGGAAAGTATAGGTAAGTTGAAATACATGTCAGAGTAATACTGCTATCCATTTTCACTAAAATCTCATAAACAGAGTAATATACAATCAGATTCTGATTGTTGCATTAAACTTTTGATGGTGTAAAGCTGACAATGAATGATGTTCAAATTTCCAGATGTTATTAATTAAAACGCCAGATCAGGGACATTTAGGGAAAAAAAACACACAGAAAGTGCCAGAATTACAGGATGATTACCAGCTGCTAGATTAAAAACACTTGTATATAATTCAATACTTCCTTATTCACCTTTTAATATGATTGAAAAGCTTGTGGGTAAGATGCAGCATATGACACTCAAGTGGGTAATGTGCCACAATGGGACATTAGAAATCTCAAGAGTCAGTGTTGTTACAAGTAAAACTTATTTTACAAGTAAAACTTCAGAAGGGTTGGAGGCAGCATAGCTCTCAGCTGTCACCCATTTGACAGAATCTCCCTGATTTTGTCTCACATTTTTGATCTGTTGCTAGTAAAATGTACACTTTTTTCTGGCAAATCACTGAGGACTGCAGTCATTAAAAGATAAATGTTTGAGTTTCAGACTTTATATTCTGCAGAACATGCATGCCAATACAAAACTTGCTATTCTATCAACTTTCTAACTACATGCCTCTCAACTACTCTGCTCATAAACTATGGACTTAACCAAAATAATGCAGGAGGTTAAAGGCCTATGATCGAGAACAATTTTTAAACATTATTTTAATTCACATAAAAAGTTAATAAACCAGTAGGCTTTGCTTCAGCATGCATTTTCTGATCATTAAGAAGTATGAAACGGTAATGACTGGCATTATTTACTGACTCCAATCTTTAGTGATTTAATTAGAAATCAAAAATTGTATGAGGGACAGGGAAAAATATCAGGCAAAATCAGGGATGTGCTGCAAAGTTCGGGACTGATGATTGGTATATATCAGAACAATATTTCAAATCTGTCCCAGATTTTCAGCCTTTGACCCCTCCCCCCATTATTTTTAGCTTTGTACTCAACTCTTGTGCTAACAAAATAAGAGCTATGGGAGGCAGTAATTTCTGAATGCTGTTCTGATTTCACTATTTCTTAGGAGTGATATGAGTCCATTTCTTGATCTGCATGAAATGTCACACAACATGACTGCAAGAGAGATACCCTTTCTTCAGTGCCAGTGGTGATCTTAGGTTGAAATTATTACATACAAGTAGTGGGTGTAGCCCCCAACATTTAATGTAGGTCTACCAGGCCTATTCAATTACTGTAGGATAGAGGGTGGATTACGAAGGCTGGAAATGACAGAAGGACCAGACATGTATTTTCTTGATGACACTGTTCATGCCGTGGACAGGTATGTGAGCTGTCAAAACCTGTCAATCATCATACATTGTCAATTTATGCTATAGCCAATGTTGTTTTGGTTTACTACAGCACTCAGATTACCTTCTGCTTGTGATTATACAACTGTGCAAGCATGAGTAAGCATATATAAGTAGCAGGTTGTGGGGTAAAGGGTGGTTGTGGGAGCACAGCCCACACATAAATGCAAATTTGCTAGTGACAATACTGATAAAATCTGTGTGAAAGACAGTAGGCCACTAAGGTTCTATGAGGTGTTGCTGAATTTTTTTCTTTTTTGTTTGCCTTCAGACAAACGTTTAGGGACATGATATTAGGAAAGAGGTAAGAAGCTGACAGGATTACTTTTGTTTTTATGTGTTTATTCTTACTTGAGTGGCTTAGATGAATGCATTCTGCATAGGAAGTAGTTGTTTTGTAGCAATCACAAAAGGAAACCTATTAGGCTTGCTTTTGTAACCAGATATAATTTGATGGATTGCATACTCAATGGGAATTGGACACAATGGTTTCTGACTGATACTGAGTGTCACCTCAGTCAGGCCATGACATTGAGAGTATCACCTCAGTCGGGGCATTGCATTGGGAGTGTCACCTCAGTTGGGGCATGACATTGAGAGAGCAACAACCTGAACACCATGCAACATCACAACTCTTCATGCCCCACTTGGTTAAACACGCCCATGAATGGGTACTTGTTTGTAAAGTGTGTACAGGTGAGCAAGCTATGTGACATTTAATAACAAAGAATCAAGAAGTACTCTAAAAGGGGGCTCTGCAATGCAGAATGCATGGAATAGAGTGAGCTGTGCACCCATTAAAAGTCATATTGCCAGAAGCATTCTGAAAGCAAGGAACACAGCAGTTACTGCAGGTCTTAGAGTATATCACTACTAGCATGCAAGTCCTCTAGTAAAGGACTCAAATCCACCCAGATCCAATTGTAAACTATTGTCCTGCAGGAGCAGTTACATTCTTGCTGTGATACACTAGCTGCAGCATTATATAGGGAGAGGACGAGTTTCACTGCACGTGTGTGTGTGTGTGTGTGTGTGTGTGTGTGTGTGTGTGTGTGTGTGTGTGTGTGTGTGTGTGTGTGTGTTTGTGTGTCCCTCCACTTTATTTGACCTCTCTTAATACATCCTGCATGTTATATATTATACAAGATAAATTCTAAAAATCAAAATACACTGCCATCGAAAGAAGTTCAATTCCATTCTAATAAAATGATCCTTAATCACAATATTACTTGGCCAAATTGCAATCCTCTTTTTAGTAATGTATGCCTAGAAAGACGACACAGGCTGCAAACAGGAACGGTACTAAAGTGAGTAACATCCCAATTTTAACATAAAACAGATGAGAGATGCAAATAAATGCTGTATCTACTCATTTTAATTAAATTAATGAAATAAAAGATTAAAATTTACATTGAAAGCTTTGCCTCCTGTTTTGAATAATTGCTAACAAAGTTATTTTTTAGTTACGGTCATAATCTACAAAGCACAATGCAGAATGCACTGAGCTGATTATGAATGATGCTACCTACACTGAGGCAGAAGATACACAGAACCTACTGTCTGATAAATTTAATTCTAACTTTACCCATCTCCATAGCTCTCCCCTCTTAGAGCCAAAAATCTGGACAAAGCCAAAAATAATGGTGGGACAAGCTCCAAAAATAGGGGCAAATTTTAAATATTGCTCTTATAAACTTAGAAAGTTGCTAGTATAAAAGGTCTTGTGTTACCATACATTTTCTGAATGATATGAAGTCTGAAACTCAAATTCCTGTCATTATTTAGTGAATTCAGTCCTCACTGATTTGCACCAAAAATGTAGAAAATCACAACTTTTATGAGAAACAGACCAAAAGTATGAGGAAAAATCCTGACATTCTGCAAACATTTGGATGGTTGAGACTGAGGTATGCCCCTCTACCCCTCCTTCTGTCCCTCAAGATAAACCTAAAAATGGACTCTCCTCCAAGTCCTAAAAGTGCTATTAAAAAATAAAAATATGGCATCAATGGGTCCTGACAATATCCCTGGCTGCATCTTACATAGCATGAGACACAAGTTAGCCACACCCCTGGCACTGGTCAGTCTCAGCCTCCATACAGGTTTTGTTCCAAGTGAATGGAGAACAGCTACAGTCATTCCCCTGCAAAAAGGAGGGCCTTCCACAGACCAAGTCAAGTACAGACCCATAATTATGACCAGCTTCATATGCAAACCATGGAAAGACCTATCATGAAAGTAATCAATCAGGACATACCGAACCTCCAAACATGGGACCCATCTCAGTTTGGATTCATCATGTGCAGACCATGCCTATTCAACCTGCTGGATTTTTTGAAAAGATCAGCAAAGCAATGGATGAAGGCAAAATGGTACACACTGTATACCTCGCCTGGGACAAAGCTTTTGACACCATTTCCCACTCAGGCATAGTTGAAAGGCTAGAATAATGACCAAGGTCAGTAGAAGAGACCCAAACTTTAATATAAAAGTGCAAACAACAATACAAGCTTCTGTGTGGCATCAACCCCCTCATCTCAAAAGATATGAAGTATATTAAGTGAAGATGAGAGTGTTGATGCCACACAGGAGTTGTATTGGTTTTCACACATTTTATATTAAAGTTTGGTCTCTTCTACTGGCCTTGGTCATTATTTTATACCTTCCTGCCTGTGTTGTTTTGTGATATTGGATTTCACGGCCAGTGACCCTTTGCTTAATACACCTTATATTTTTTGAGATGAGGGTGCTGATGCCACACAGGAGCTTGTATTGGTTTTTGCATATTTTATATTAAAGTTTGGGTCTCTTCTATCGGCCTTGGTCATTATTCTGTACTTTTCTGCCTGTGGCATTTTGTGATAGTAGAAAAGCTAAGTAAACTGGGAATAAACACTTATGTCACTTGCTGGATTGCCAACTGGCTAACAGACAGGATGCAGGAAATCAAAATAGGGGTAATTACCTCCACAAACAGACCAGTCACCATTGGAGTCTTCCAAGGTTCTGTGCTGGGACCTCTCCTGTTTGGCATCTACTTTTCTGAAATAAAAGTCAATATGAAAGGGCTCTGGCTGACCGGGTTTGTGGATGACTGCAAGCTAGGAGCAGTCATTGAATCCCCAAATGACTTAGCCATCCTGCAGGGGGTCTATATCATATGAACGAATCGCACAAATTGCAAACGCTCATAATATCAAACGTACCAGACCTCGAACTTCCTATTGTGAGGGGCTGCTCCCCCACACCCCCGATAAATATAAATATTCCAACTCCAAGATCGCACTACAGTGAGGAAAGGGCAAATATCCCATTCTTCACTGTACAGCGGTCTCAGAAAAAGCACTTTGAGGTCTGGTACGTTCGATATTATGAGCGTTCGCAATTTGTGCGATTTACTCATATGATATAGACCCTCTGCAGGAAGGTTTATCCCAAATAAATAACTGGTGCCAAAATGATGGACTGAAACAAAATTCCAGAAATTGCCTAATTGTATCCTTTGAGAAGTCATTTTTCCCAGAGAACTACCACATTAACACTCTTAAGAGTTGACCCGGTTGTTCGGGACTTGGGAAATTACGTGGACAGTGACCTAACTTTTGACCAACATGTATTCATTGTTCTAAGAATGTCCTTCTATATTGCATAGCTGATAAACAAAGGGGTTGTGTCTAGATCAAGGGATGTTGTTCTCCCCCTTATTCAGTCCTCATAAATCCAGTCACTGAATATAATGCCTCCTTTAGCATGTATCTGTCCAGACACATACAGCAACTGGACTGCCCATAGAGATACCTTTCTAAAAGGATACAAGACTTAACATGTCTTACATAGACTGACCAACTCAAAGCCCTGTCAGTATACTCGGTATCCTAAACACTGCTAACAAGTGACGTGTCTGGCATACAAGGCATCCTCTGACACAATACTGATGAATTTACTGCTTGACAGTAAGTCAAATGGCATCAGAAATGCTCAGTCTAGGGATCTATACCTCTACTGCAACATCAACAGAATGGTTTGGATGGACACATATATCTCACAGAGGATACTGCTGCACTGTAACAGACTCTCATTCTTCATAAAGCAAAATTTATCCTTGTCCATATTCAAGCACAGCTTGGGTCTATGGATAGGAAACAGAAAATGTACCCCAGGACTCCCCCCTGTACTACTAATGGGCATAAGCAGCTTCTAAATGTGTTACCCCATGCATGGGTCTTTCAGATTATCTATGGTGTGATCCCAGTTATTCTCATAAGGGGTAATATATAATTATACACCATGGGATGGGTAAGGGCAATATCTAACCAGATGGGATAGATTAATTTGAGCAGAAAAAGGGAAAATAGCTAGGCTTAAAATGGCCCACAAGGGCAGCTAGCCAGGTACTTACCTGTGACCCTATAAACCTATGATGTGTTTTCTCTGTTCATACTGCCTATAATCCTTCCATAACTCATTGTGTCCCATACAGCTACATCGCTGTAATTATCCACAAATACATTTATTTTAAAATGAAATGGAATGGCACTTTTTTCCTTTTAGTAGCTGACTATTGGGTAATCACAGTGCATTTCCTAATCCATTGGGTCTACAACATCCAACTAGCCTCCCCTAGACTAACTTTGACCCATGTTTTGGGACAGTGAGGAGATATTGGCACTTGGAGTAGTGTCATACAGCTGCTGTGGCGTATTTACCTCCAACTTCCCATCTCCTGTGCCACCAATTAAAACCCTGCAGGTGGGTTGTGCAATAGCAGTTAGTGCTCCATCCAACACCTGTCACTTTCACAAGGGGATAATGTCAGCAGGACATATCACTCATGAACAGCCAACACTGTACAGTTGTTTCTCTGTTTCATCAGGGAAACGAATCATTAGAATATGTCCTAAGTGTGCACCCTTTCCCCACCAGGATGGGCATATATCCATCCTCCATGCCTGCACTATCAGGTGTTAATCAAATTCAGATTATGTATGTCATAGTCACTGAGGACTTTATCCCCCTATGAAACCATAGCAGATGGAACGATATTTATTTATTTATTTATTTATTTATTTATTTATTTATTTTACATTTGTTAACCGGGAGAGTCCGACTGGATACATGTCCATTTTCAGCGGAGGCCCGGGGAGAAAAGCTCCAGGTACATAACAGACATATGAACATTGTTAATGCAAAAAAGGAAGATAGTTGAGTTCTAAATACAATATAAAGATACATCACATCTTGGGAAAAAAACAACAGCAGCATATAAAAAAAACATAGGTCAGTTACAAAGGCAAGGCCTTGTTAAAAGCGTTAAGGATAGTGAGGTAAGAGAAGGGTAAATGATAGTGGTTAATCAGGTTTGGAACAGGGACATTGCCAGAGAGTATTGAGATGGGGTTTAAGCTTTTTTGAATTGTAGGAGTGAGGGTTCTGAGGTGAGCATGGTCGGTAGGGAGTTCCACATTTTACCTACAAAATTTGAGAATAGAGAATCCCCAGCAGAATTATTGGCTTTGGTAGTTTGAGCTAAGATCTTATTGGAGGAGCGTAAAGATTGCAGGTTAATATAGGGGTGAATGATGTTTTTCAGAGCTGGTGTTTTCTCTGGGTGATACAGTATCTGGTGAGCCGCTTTTGAGTTGGTTGAAATGGAGTTGGCTGGAAAACTCTAACCACCCTAGTTGCTTCAAGTTAGTGCAGTGGTGCATTCTAAAGGTGGAATTTGTGGCAAATCTAGCTATGTGATTGTAACAAGAAGCAAGTTTGTTAAGGGTTGTCTTGTTTAGGTTTGTAAAGAGGGGAGGCATAGAAAAGAGTTGATAGTAGGTGTATGCTGGCAATTGTAATTTTAGCGTGAGGAGCGAGAAAGTGTTTTACTTTATAGAGAAAGCCAAGCTTTTTACTGACAGTTTTGATGGTAAGATTGAAATGGGTGTCAAATTTAAGGGAGTTATCAATGGTAACACCTAATAGCTTTGTGTGAGCTTCTGGTGATATAGTGATTCCATTGGAGGATGTAGTAGAGAAGGTGGGGGGAAGAGTCTTGTTAGTGGGTGAGAAAGTAAGTAGTTTTGTTTTGTTGGGGTTGAGAACTAGTTGTCGACTTGAGAACCATTTTTCTATTAGGTTGAAGGTGTCTTGGGTTGAAGCAGTGAGGTCTGCCAGGTTGGAGGCAGTGCTGATGATAAATCATCTGCATATTGAATGCATGTGGCATGGGGGTGATTGTGGGCAGGTCATTAACAAAGATGGTGAAGAGAAGAGGGCCAAGAATAGATCCTTGGGGAACTCCAAGTGTAACAGGTAGGCATGTAGATAATTTGTCCTGCCATAGAACAGCCTGTTGCCTATTGGACAGGTAGGATTGGAACCATTTCAGCGTGGAATTGCTGAGTGATAGTTTTAATGTATGGAGGAGTTGAATGTGGTTCACCATATCAAAGGCCTTGGAGAGGTCTAAGAAAAGAGCAGATGATAGTTTATTATTGTTTCTGAAGTTATTGATGGTATTAGAAAAGGATAGTAGGGCTGATGTGGTACTGTGATTTGGCCTGAAGCCATGTTGGGAGTTGGCTAGAATTTTATTTTTGGTGAGGTGTTCCATCAGTTGTTTGTGGACACACTTTTCCATAATTTTGGCCAGGGGTGAGAGTATAGCTATAGGTCTGTAGTTGGTTAGCTCTAGTGAGCTACCACCTTTATGGAGAGGAATAATGTGGGACATTTTCCATATGGAGGGGATGAAGGCTTCTGACAAGGTACGGTTTATGATTATGGAGATGGGATAGGAAATGGCCTCAGCTGCTTTTTGCAGAAACTCAGCTAGGAGAAGGTCAGCTGCTAGCTTAGTGGGTTTTAGTTTTTTAAGAAGAGATGTTATAAAGGATATGGGTACTGGATCGAAGGTAAATAGATGATCTGATGTAGTTGTAGTATTCTGCTGGCATGGGTAGTGGAGTGGGCTGGTTGTTTGTTTGAATTGTGTGGCCAGGGATTGTATAGTTTCTGTGAAGAAACTATTGAATGTGTTAGCAATGTTTACAGGGCACTGTTATTTGCAAGTTGTTGGAGTGGGGGTGGTTGCCTGGCCTGGGTGCAGGAGCTTGTTTAAGCCTGCCCAGATATTTTGTGGATTATTAAGGTGTTTGTGCTGGAGGTGGAGGAAGAAGTTTTTTTTATCATTTAAGATCATTCTTTTAGTTTCATTTCTAAGTTGCCGGAAGGTTTGGTGGGAGTGTGGGTCTTTAGAGGTACGCCATGTGACCCACATCTTGTTTCTAGATAGGATTTTGGATTTTGTTTCCTTAGAGAGCCATGGTGCAGTTTTGGTTTTAGTTGAATTAACAGAATACTAGCTCTTTCAATAAACTTCCTGTACCTTATAGTGCGGTTTGGAAAATGTAAATGTATTTGTTTTCGTAAGTATTTTTTAAATCAGTTTAATAATTTATTTGTGTTCAAAAACACATTAAAACTAAGTAGACCATACCCACATTATGAAAACTTAAAAAGTAGAGCTGTGTGCTGTGCGATAGTAATATGGTTGTTCTGAAACTGTAAGCACAGTAAAAATCTGTTTGGCCATCCACCGACTATGTTAGGCAAAAAACGTTGGCAAACATGTCACCATTCATCAATAATATCAAGCAAACATTGTTGCCAAAAATGTAGTCACTGTATATGACCTTAACTCAAGACTATTTCTCCATCCGTGTCCTTAATGAATAGGTGTGTGTATGTGTGTGCGTATGTATGCTGATGTTGTTTTAACTTCTTTTCTCCAATGTAAAATAGAGGTCAATAGACACTGAGATGGCTGTCTAACAAAAAAGATAAGCGCTTTGTCTGGAACATTTTTTCTAGAGGAACTTTTAGGTCGCTATCTCTCCAGTGATGTGATAACCTCATTGTTAATAATCTACTGTACGTTACACCATGGTTGTTACAAAAATAAAAGTTAAAATATTTCACTGATAAAGGTGCCAGTGATATTGCAGTTATATAAGGAATGTTTTATATAGTTTTTAACTTCTTTAGTGCAGTTTTTAAAGGTTTATCACATATGATAATGCCTTAAGTGTAAAATTGTTTAATTTGGTTTAATGACATAAGTATGTTCTTGTTTTTTTCCACAAAAAAAGGTTATTTATTTTTAAAGCATTCCAGACATTATTGAAAATGTAGCAGAAATGCAACACATTAATGAAAACATAGAAGAAATGCTAACTTTCAGACTTACTTACTCATTATGAGGCAGGTGATTCTCTTTGTCTCTCTCTCTCTCCCTGTCTGTATATGTTATTGCCCTGTGCTTGCGACTTCCTGACACTGAGCTTGACTGTTTACCAATGGTGCAGAACTCTGCTGCAAGGTTACTAACTCTTATATCTCATTACCAACACTTTACTCCTGTTCTGTGCAACCTACAATGGTTACCTTTCTAGTACAGATCATGTACAAGATCTTACTGTTAGTGTACTTGTCCATTCACATCCTGGGTCCCATATAACTGTGGGAACTGGTAGCACCTGACCACCATCTTGCATGTGGCCTCCAAGGGGCTCCTGGTAACTCCACAGCTGCATCTTGAGATAACAAGATTTCATGCTTTCTCTTTTCAGGCTCCTCACCTGTGGTATCTGCCATGGTGGCCATGGGAATGCTACTCATTTTCTGACTTCCAGTAGGCCCTTAAAAATGTATCTTTTTTGTGTTGACTTACAACAGAATGGGAAGATAGTGATCATTACTTATGCAATTAACATTAGCACTATTAACCAAAGTTGCAGTATTGATGCTGTTGTTAAACCCAATTGCTATTGTTATTGTTATTTGTTAATGATGTTGCTGACAACTCATCTTGATGTTGAGCATTTTGGGATAAAATACCTAAAATTGAAGCTGCAGTTGGAGAAGAGAATCTTTAATCAACCTGCTACAGAGTCAGCTACTATCTTGGAATCTCACATACTCTTTACAGTGAGAAAATTATTATGCATTAGCTTACTTGTTTTCAAAGATAAGATGATTTTATCAGTTACTGTGTAGATAGCTGTGGGAGCATTGTGTCCTACTCTGAAACCATGTTGAGATTCAGTCTGAAGACTTTATTTGCTAATACATTCAAAACGTTGGTTATAAATATTTTTTCAAATATATTTGTGATAGAGCAAAGTGTAAATATAAGTCAATATTCTTTGTAAGAGAGTCAGCACCACAGTCTAGAGAGCTGAAGTGCTGACCACAACCCAAGTGACATGTGCTCACTTAGCAGCTCAAGTGCCTGAGGCACTGGCAGGGAAGAATGGTCATCCCTGTTCTGGAGGTGGAGGGAGGGACTGTCACTGTGGATACCAAGGTATTTGTGGCTTTGCAAATACTAACTACAAGGCCTTTCCATGACCAGTGGAAGATATGGAGGGTGTATCTCAGGTATGTGTCTCAAGGGGCTGGGCTTAATGATTGTATTTCTATTGCCCCAGTTTAAAAATGAGAGCTGCTAAGCTTTAAGCATTTTATTTATTTATTGCATTTACTTTTCAATCTTTGTATTGTAACTTTATGAATTTTTATATGACTATTACCATCATTTTTACAATATATTACTTTTAGAATATGTTTTAAGCACTATGCACTTTATAGGATATATTTGATTACAAATATCTACATTCATATATTTTTATATGATTTGTTCAGGCTGTTTAAGCACTATTCAGGCTTCTGCATATATAAAAAACATTCTCATTTTGGTCAGTAGATGGCACTGTTTGATCAGGGAACATGTTTTTTGTATTTTTAATAATTATTTTTAAGTTTAGGATACATGTCAATATTTTTATATATATTAAATTGATTATAAGTATTATTTAACTAAAATGGTTTTTTTAGTCATCAAACAACCTAAGTATAGTATATGATCAAACAAGTTTATACATTAGCCTGCTCACTTGAGGGTTTTTTTTAAATGTTTTTTTAAATGTTAATTAAATGGTCGATTGTTTAATTACTTTATTATGGTGATTTATGTATGTATTTAAGGTGAACAGAAAGCACAGTATGTATTCAGTTGCATCCGAGGAAGTGACCTAAACGAAAACGCAGTGGAGAGATCTGGCGTTTATGTACTTTGGATTTTGCTGTGTTCCTGGTTGTAGTGTTGGCGTGGTGTTGTGGACTATTAAAATAGTGGAAAAGAAGATTTTGGTGCCTTATTTCCTCCACAAGTGACTTGGTTTGATGTGTCTCAAGGGAGCTTCACCCGATCTTCAATGCCATGCTACAGCATATGGGTGAGAATATGTGGTTTACTTGTATCACAGAGGAGAGAGAGAGGCAGCATCATGCAAGTTTTTTATAACATAGCCCACTTCTCTGAGGTACTGATGTAGGGCGTATAGACTGCACCCACACTGCAATGAAAGCACCATCTGTGGAGCATATACAAAGGTGTATTAATAATAAGGGCTCCACTTCATCAACTACAGTTAGTCCTTAAATCATAGGGAATAACATATAATGTGCTTGCAGGCCACCCAAGAAGTATCAATAACTACCATATATGGAACATGTGCAACTTATATAAATGGTTTGTGTCAGATAATTTCAGCCAGGTGCACCATTTTGGTCTTGTCAGATATGCCCTGGAGCCATGGTTAATGGTACCTATCAGTATCTTAAGACCATGGCAGAGAATGGCTACAACTATGCCATGTTACAAACCTGTGTCATCACTGAACATGTGTTTGGCCTGCTGAAGGCCTGTTTCCACTGTCTGGATATATCTGGGAGTACCTTCAGCCTGACCCTCCTATGTGCAGTTAGAGGTTCTCAGTATGTGCTACAGCTGCAGCAGAACAGACATACTCAGGAGGAAGAAATGTCAGCCTCAGCAGTGGAGGAGAAGCCTGTGGAGGAGCTGGCTGCAGGGGAGAGCTCAGTCAGGCTAAGGTGGGTGCAGTATGACATGGTACTGGCTAACACAGAAAAAGTGATGCATACAAACCAGTACCCAGGCTATACTATTTCATGTATCACTTTTTCTGTGTTAGCCGAAAAAGTGATGCATACAAACCAGTACCCAGGCTATACTATTTCATGCATAGACTGGCCATGCTGTGCATCAGACATAAGCTACCTAAGTAACAGGGCAGGGCATTATTATCATTATACACGCAAGTGAGGATGGTCTGTGTGACAAATGTTATCAGTCAGCAATTGTGTGTGTGTGTGTGTGTGTGTGTGTGTGTGTGTGTGTGTGTGTGTGTGTGTGTGTGTGTGTATGTGTGTGTGCATGTTGGTAGTGTGTGTGTGTGTGTGTGTGTGTGTGTGTGTGTGTGTGTGTGTGTGTGTGTGTGTGTGTGTGTGTGTGTGCATGTTGGTAGTGTTTAGTGTGTCAGATCCCTGAGGCGGGTAGAGTGAAGTGCACTGACCAGTGAGAGGGTATTGTATGCATTGCTGTACATGTGTATAGCTGAGCCTTGATGATATGTGTGTGTGTGAGTGTGTGTGTGTGTGTGTGTGTGTGTGTGTGTGTGTGTGTGTGTGTGTGTGTGTGTGTGTTTGCTGGGACATAGCTTAAACAAGTGCTGTAGCACTGTTGTGAGATCTACAGACAGGTCCAGGGTATCCACAGAAGATGTGTGCACAGACCATGTATGCACAGACCATGTATGCCCCTTGCTATGGGAACACCTTGGAGGGTCACAGACACTATCCATAGCACACTGAGGGGGTGGATTGCTACATCAATGTGAGCAGTGGCCGCATTGTAAATCAGCTTAGCACAAGCAGCCCACCCTTATAGATGTCCACATCATACTTCCCTACACAATGAATGTGAGGTGAAAGTGATAACACTACATGTCTGACCATGGCTTCCTCAATTCACTATGGCTGTCAACATTGTGACAGAGATAGAACAGCTACTAGAAGTGCACCTGCAAGGATGACTATGTGCACAGGGATATCTGCTTCATGTAACCTCCCTACATCACTTGTCTATGTCACCTGTAGCCTATGCAGTCCAAGAAATCACCATGCACACCTTGTAAAACATCTACTGTCTCAGCAAGGATAGTGGTATTGTCAGTATGGCCTTGTATTATGGCCCTGTACATATCCTGGGTTACTGCCAGTGAGATGGTTGTCTTCAGTGAGGGATAGTGCCCATGGCAGGCACAGTTACTGGCGTGATATGCAACTCTGTCTTCCATGTGTTTAGTAGTGCAACACCCTTGCACTGGCCCAGTAATCATGGAGCCTCAATCCTCACCACTGGCAACAGTGGGGAACATACACACTGGGAGGATGACAAGTACACACACAGTAAAGTGCAATTTCCCTTAAGAGCACACAGAGATCACAGTCATTCTGGGGCTGGTTTCTCCCTCTTTCTCCAGATCCCCAGTAAGACTCCACACTGGCACAGCTATAGGGTTGAGATCTCAGTTGAGTAGCCAAGTCAAAACCTCCAGCACCCTCTCTGTCCAACTAATGCTTCATGTCCCTGCCTAAGTAGCTGACATACACACACTTTGAGATTTGATTGATATACACACATATACACACACATACACACACACACACACACACACGCACACACACACACACACACACACACACACACACACACACACACACACACACACACACACCTGGAAAAGGCCGGCACAGGTTTTTTAGCTAACCCCCTTCTGCCCAAACTATAAGGTAGTTCTGACTGCCACCAGCCAACTCTTTATCAGCTACTGAAGGCTCTTAACAAAGGGTGTCTAATCCTATTGTGTAATGTTATTATTATCCAAATGGTAGTTTGACCAAGAGTAAGGTTATTTAGGAGTAGCCTGTACAATGTCACCAAATAGATAGGCAAGTACTCTAACACCTTAAATATATCTCACAGCTATCAGCCCCAAAGACAGATCTAAATATATTTAATAATAAATAAATAGTAAAAGAACAAGACAATAGTCAGTAAGTAATCAGTTACATCAGAGTTCAAAATCACAGGAAATATTTAAAAGAACACTGCAGGCCAGTCTCAAGTAAGTAAAGAAAACATCTAAGCTACAATTTACTATATTCCTATCTGAATATAAAAGAGTTACTATGCCCTAGAAACTTACTTAAAGCAAGGCAAGTGCAGAAGGTGATGATGAGTGGATGTCCTTGTTAGGTCAAAAAACAGATACAAAATGCACAGTCTTTCTCTGAGAGAGTTCTTAAATTAATATCAACTATTACTGCTGGGTTAGCTTGGATGACATCACTTTTTGTTACCTGACTTTAGTTCCCAGTGTAAACCCCCCAGTGTAGCATTTGACATTTCCTTGTGAAAAATACATATCTCTCAGATGTTTGCAGATCCTGGAAGTCATAAAACATTAAAACATTTCTGCATCTCAAACCTAGTAATTACTTCTCATCCAAGACAATACAAAAAAAGTCTAGCTCTAGACATTGTGTCTGCTACTGAACCGAAAATGAGAGATAACTTTTATAACACCATCGTAAAAATATTTAATTTCAACTTATTTTCTTGAATTTTTGCAAGTTAATCCTCTGTGTTCTAGTTTTCACTGTTAAAACATATACAGTTACACAATTACAATAGTTTATATACATTTCTATTCTAAGCCAGCAGGCCATGCTGTGGTTACATTTTAGCTCAGTACTTTACAAACCCTGTTAAGCTGTGGTGATGCAGCGGTAGCATTGTGGCCTCACAGCAAGAGGTTCTCCTATTCGATTATCAGCTGAAGCACCTTCTGTGTTGAGTGTGCATGTCCTCCCCCGCGGTCGAGTGGCATCCCAAAGGCATGCGTGAATGGGCATGCCTTCATTGAAGGTTGGGCATTGGACTGGCACCTCAGCACCATAAAAATCTACTGCCAGTTATTAGCGGACCAGAGTTCCACTGTGGTGACCCCTAACCGGGAAAAGCCAAAAGAAGAAGAACAACTTTACAAACCCTGTTCAGCACAGACATCTGTATCAGAAGTTTAATATACACACAACACACAGTTCCAATGTAGTGGCAACACAAACAATTGCATCATTCTGGTATTCACAAATGACATATAACTATTTACTAAATTCCAGATAGCTGGGCTGGCAGTATCTCCTGTTACATTTCTGTATAAATCATATTAATATTCACAAATGACATATAATTCTTTACAAAATTCGAGCTAGTTCAGCTGGCAATATTTCCCTTTTGTCACAAGTAGTTTCTTTAAGCAATCAAGTGGGAGTGCACTACAGGGGAGGACATCCCTTTCTGGGTAGACCTGTCTGCATCTTCCTGACTTTGTGTGTCCTGCTATGTGTCTGGGTTGGGTTCCACAGGCACAGAAGCTATGTCCACTGACTGGGGTGAGGATTTGGCCACCACATTGCCCATTTCCAACACTACCACTGTGACCACTGGCCATGCTGAACTATAGCTGCCAACATCATCTGAGCCTGACACATCTCTAACATCGGGCAGTTGTATATTTACTGTGGAGGAGCTTGATAAAATGACACCTGTGAAGACATATAAAAAATACTCACACTAAGTAAGACCCAACACCCATACCTAATTACAGTGAATGAATGAATGAAGAATGTGGCATATACTTGTAGGGCAGAATACTATGTAGCATACCTTGGGTTGATGGTCCCTGAATCCGAAGCTCTGATGTTGCTGTGAAGAGCTATAGGGATGCCTTTAATCTGTACTAAAGCACACATTTAGCCAGTATGATGATACTTGTCCTTTGAAGACATACCTACCTGGGACATCCCCAATGGATATTCTTAGTGTCTGGGCTTGCTCAGCACCAGTATCCAGGACTCCACTATGGTATCTCAGTGTATCAGAACCCCCATGCAGAGAGGCGAGGAACATCTCCACCTCCATTAATGGTGGTTCAGTTGATGAGTTTCTTCTTGCTGCTCTGTGCTGTTGTGCCAGATAAGCAGCATGAGCTTTAGCAGCCCCCTCACATCAGTGGTCTGGAATCTCACTTGCTCATAATTCCTACCTGGCCCACTGACAGCAGTAACGTAATTCACATCCTACCAAGCATCCTCATGAAAAGGCGGGTCATATTTGTCATGGCTGTTCATCCACAAATTAGGGAGATGGAGGGCCTGCAACAGAATGTCATCTGAATGGGAGAACTTGCATTTTCTTTGGTTGCCATGGTTGGGCATCCTGCTTTCGAAAGAAGATGAGAAAATATGTGAGAACATGCACATCCCTACCTGACTTATAGGTTCATAGGTTCATAGGTTCATACTAGGCTATCTGCCCTGAGGCAATTATAAGCCTAGCCCGATTATGTATGGTTTACGCCACCCCTTGATTTGAGTATACTGTGCCCTTTTTAAGGTATAGTTTACTGTGCCTCTGTCTAATAGTGACACGGCAGTAATCCCTGGGACAAACCTATGATCCCCCATCCACCTATCGAGATTCTTCTTGAACAGATTCAGTGAGGTGCTCTGCCTCACATGAACTGGAATTCTATTCCAGAGCAAAGGGAGCCTCTGGGTTATGAACCTGTCCCTCCAGCAAGTTCTATTTATTTCTGTGCTGAGGTTCAAGTCCCTCGAGCGTGTGGCTCTAAGGGATTTAGATTTACTGAGGTGGAGCATGTCCATTAATTCTGGATTTGACATAGCTTTGTATGTCAGGCATAGATCGCCTCAAGTAGGCGGTATGCAACTGAGTAGAGCTGGAGTTTTTAACCGAGCAGCATATGGCATCTGTTTGAGACCCTTGATCCTCTTGGTGAGATACTTTTGGGGTCTTTCTAATTGCTGCAGGTGTCAGGTAAGGTACATCCCAAAAGGGGCATTGTATTCTATGATGGGCCTGATGAAGGATGAATAAAGGGGCACAATTACCTCTCTTGATCTAGATGTGAAACCCTTCGTGATGAGGTGGGCTATGTAGAAGGTCTTTCTAACCACTTTGGCAATGTGGTTTTCAAAGGAGAGATTGCTATCAACTTGGGTCCCCAGGTCCCTAATAACTTTCTCTGTACTTAATGGGTTTCCGCCTATGTGGTAATTTGTGGGAACATTGTTTTTGCCAAGGGTATGACTATACATTTTTTGGCATTTAGCTTTAAACCATGGTGCTGGCACCAGTTATCTGTCTCTGTGAGACCTTTTTGAAAGATGTTTGTGTCAGCTGGAGAGTTGATTATGGCGCCCAGTTTGCAGTCGTCTGCGAACTTGGTGAGCCATAGTCCTCCCACGTTTGCCTGTACCTCAGAAAAGTATATACCGAACAAGAGTGGTCCCAGGACAGAACCCTGTGGGACGCCACTTGTGATTGGTTTTGAGTCTGACATGGCTCCAGCAACTCTCACTCTGTGGGTTCTGTCTTTGAGCCAGTTTGCGACCCATCTTGTAATATAGGGGTTTATATTTAAGCTGGATAGCTTATCTATGATGCCCGAGTGGGGTATTGTGTCAAATGCCTTTGCAAGGTCCAGATAGGCTGTGTGGACTACCTTCCCTTCATCTATGGCTTTGGTGACTGTTTCGAAGAAGTCAACCAGGTTCAAAAGGCAGGATCTGCCCTTGACAAAGCTGAACTGGGTAGGATCTAGTGTCTGTAGGTCCCCAATGTCTTTGTTTATGAGCTCCATGATGATCTTCTCCATAGCCTTGCAGACTAAGCTAGTCAGGCTTATGGGGCGATAGTTTCCAGGGTCCGTAGAGGCTCCACCTTTGTGGAGTGGGACCACTGTTGCTGTACGCCATTCTGTGGGCACATATCCTGTAGTGAGGCTGAGATTGTATAGCTGTTTTATTTGACGGATTAGTTCCTCTTGGAGTTCATGTAGGACGCAACCTGGGACGCCATCTGGTCCCATGGAAGCAGTGTTTTTTGCTTTGGAGAGGGCAGCCTTCACCTGAGCATCAGAGATGTTTGGGAGGCAGCCCTCTGCTGGGACAGATACTTGCTCTTTTGGGGGGGTGGGGGTGGAGAAGTTTGCACTGAACCTGTCTGCCTGGATATTGGCGATGTCTGTGGGTTCAGTGTATTTTTTGTCGTTTAGAATCAACTCAGAACAAGTCTGGGAGTTGCATCCCAGGTTTCTAACATAACTGAAAAAAGCCTTATGATTGTCTTTGGTGTCCTGTGCAATTTTTCTCTCGAAGCTGGCCTTGGAGGATTTTATGAGGATCGTAATTTTTGCTAGTACTGATCAGAGATGCCTTCCCTATTAGGGATTTTGCTCTATCATGTAGTAGCTTCCTCCTTCTGTTGTACAGTTTATTTATGGCAGGGGTCCACCAGACTGGACGCCTGCCTTTGGATGATTGGGTCTTGGTTTTGTTTGGGATAGCATGATCCATGCATTCCTGGAGATGTCCGTAGAATGCGTTTATATAGGATTCTGCAGTTTGGGCCGTAGTTTCCACTGGCCCTGGGGCCTTGAAGGATTCCACTTCAGTTTTGAGAAGTGAGAAGTTCGCTTTTGAGAAGTTTTTCACTGTGGTTTTCTGGGCTGGGGGTGGGGTCGGGATGTGGACATCCAGTGAAATTAATTTATGGCCTCATCTTACCAATGAGGGATATACTTCTGGTGTGGAGCATAGAGTCCCCATGTTGGTAATGATGAGGTCTAGTATGTTGTCCCCTCTTGTGGGAGTGGTGACTAGTTGTTCCATAGCATTTGAGTTTATAATTTCCAGGAACCTTTGGGCTAAGGTGCTGGGGCTTGAGTAGTGCTCCCAGTCAATGTTTGGGTAGTTACCCAAACACCAAATATAATATAATAATATTATATATATTATATATTATATTATATTATATTTAATATAATATAATGGTGTTTGGAGAGATCTTCATGTTCTCCAATGTTTTCAGGAAAGCCGAGTGGGATTCCTGACTTTGAGAGGGTGGTCTGTAGGATGCTATAAACTGAAAAGCAGTCTTGCCCACTGTTAGTTGCACATGGATGGCCTCCGATACTTTGTGCAATGCCACTAACCTGGAGGTGTGGATATCCTTGATAAATATGGAAACTCCCCCTCCTTTTGTGGTTCGGTCCGGGTTTTGGGGCCGAAAAGCATGATATGAGGTATAGCCTGGTAGTGCTGGGGTACTCTCTGGAGCCTTGAACCAGGTTTCTGTCACTGCACAGATATCGATGTTCTCCATACTGAGGAGAGCTTCGAGTGTGTGCATCTTGAGGTTAAGACTTCTGGCGTTTAGCAGCATTACCCTTAGTTTCTTGTTCCTTGTGCTGTCTATGGGGGTGGGTTTGACTTTTGAGCCTTGCCTAAAAAAGGCACTATGGGGGTGGCAAGAGCCTTTGCCAATATCCGAAAGCCCAGTGGTGACAGGTGCAAGCCGTCCCTAGCGAAGCAACGTGGCTTGTCGAGCATGTCATCCCAGGCTGACAGACACTGGATCCCCTTTGAATGACACCAAAATTTTTGCCAGTTGTTAAAATCGATCATTTTGTCTTTGTACTGTGGCATCATTCTAGGTGAGGGTAAGATGCTGCTCAAGGTCAGGGTCATACCAGCCTGGGCTACATGATCAGAGAGCTCCTCTATGTCTCTTTTCATGTAGTCCAGGGAGGTACATCTCAGGTCATTCACACCAGCATGTACAATGACTGAGTCAAATTTGTATTTGCTTTGGAGTGACCTGAGTGCTTGCGTTATGTGGCGGATCCTAGCACCTGACAGGCAGCTCACCATGACCTTCTCTTTATTCAGCCTGGTGAACGGGACGTCAGTGTGTCTGACAATAGAGTCACCTATTACAAGAGTATCAGGTGTGTTATTCAGCCTTAAGGGCTGTGGCTGCTTGGCACACTGACTTTGTGGGCTATGTGTTGTGCGTGTTTTGTTTTGAGGTAGCGTTTGCTTGGATGTCTGCTTTGGAGGTCTCTGTTGCTTAGGTAGATTTTTATTTAGAGCCTCTGAGTATGTTTTTGTGTATTTATGTGTTTGGTTCACTGATGTGGTGGGACTATGTGATACTGGAATTGTGTTGTGTGAGGTTACCTTCTCCTCCTGACTGGTTACACCAGTTTTGAGATGAGAGAGCCCAGCCTCCAGTTTGGCTAAATAGTTGCATCTCTCACATGTATTTGAACCTGTTTGGAGGAGGAGAGGGTTGTCCGTGTACATGAGACAGTTGTAACATTGCCTCAAAATTCCCAGATTCACCAGCTGGACTGGAGAGGAAACCATTGACTGACCTTTGGACATGCTAGAGTAATATAGGGAAACTGAATTTAAGACGGACCAATAGGGGACAGGGTAATCGTAGAGAGTATAAGAGTAAGTAGTGCTTATGGTTTAATAGTGCTAACTTGTAGGATTACTTAATTGGACCAGTGAAGGGCCTTAGAATGAGAATATGGTGTTTAAATTGAGAGATAGAGCAGTTCTAAGGGAAAAAGTGAAGAGCAGACTTTGTGGAGCCAGGAATAGTTTAAACCCAATTAGGCGGCGCTGCCCGTTGTTGCGCTATGCTCAAAAACGCGCAAAACCGCAAAAGAGGGTTTTAAGAGAGGAAGATGAAGGAGTTTTGGAATTGACCCAAAATGGCCAATAAAACTACAGTTTCGAGTCAGTAACCACTCCCACAGGGGCAGGCAGGCTGCTCAATGTTTGTCACTGCCACTGATCAACAGAGAGACTTCCCTTTAGCCCAAGCAAAAAATGGCCTCACAGAAACTTACAAACAGTTCAAGAACAGCAAGCCTGTAACTGAACTTTTTTAAATCTCAGAAAAGTGGGAAAAAAGCAAGATTTTTTTGTTTTTTTTTTTTTTCAGAGATAGCAGAGGTTTACAAGTATTAACAAGTTATAACAGTGCAGTAAATGACCCCACACAAGAGTGCTAGGCCAAAGACAGATAAAATGCAAGTTCTGAGAAAAAAACGATTTTAAAAATAAGTGCAAACAGGAAATTCAGTAAACAGCTTTAGGTTGTGCTCTAAATATAGTTACTAATGCAGAAATCAAGTTTAACAAGTCAGAAAATGCTCAAAATAGGCGGCTATGCAGAAAAACTTAGCAAATAAACAGAGGAAAAATACTTAAAATCTCAAATGTGGCTCCTTTCTTCTCTCAGCGTTTTCTCCTCTTGGTGGGTGCTTCACCAACAGCCAACAAGCCTGAAAAGATGCCAAAACCACGAGGCAACCAGGTTTTAAGAGAGGAAGATGAAGGAGTTTTGGAATTGACCCAAAATGGCCAATAAAACTACAGTTTCAAGTCAGTAACCACTCCCACAGGGGCAGGCAGGCTGCTCAATGTTTTTCACTGCCACTGATCAACAGAGAGACTTCCCTTTAGCCCAAGCAAAAAATGGCCTCACAGAAACTTACAAACAGTTCAAGCACAGCAAGTCTGCAACTGAACTTTTTTAAATCTCAGAAAAGTGGGAAAAAAGCAAGGGTTTTTTTTTGTTTTTTTCAGAGATAGCAGAGGTTTACAAGTATTAACAAGTTATAACAGTGCAGTAAATGACCCCACACAAGAGTGCTAGGCCAAAGACATAAAATGCAAGTTCTGAGAAAAAAATGATTTTAAAAATAAGTGCAAACAGGAAATTCAGTAAACAGCTTTAGGCTGTGCTCTAAATACAGTTACTAATGCAGAAATCAAGTTTAACAAGCCAGAAAATGCTCACAATAGGCGGCTATGCAGAAAAACTTAGCAAATAAACAGAGGAAAAATACTTAAAATCTCAAAAGTGGCTCCTTTCTTCTCTCAGCGTTTTCACCTCTTGTCTACCCTGATACAATACATAGGGTGCCTCAGCGGTAGGAGATCTGTGGCCTTGGTCTATCTCTGCAGGCAATAGCACTCACACACATTGGATAACCATGAAAAGGGTTTGTGTTCCACCTGTATTGTGGCTACAGTTCCCCTACCCCATCCCCAAAAAATAAATAATTGGACAGAGAACATATTTGAATTCTGGTATCCATATGTACTGGCCTTCTACAATATTCCACCTCTGATTATCATCCATATTACAAACTATCATTGGCTTACCTTACTTATACCATGTGTTTGACAGCATACAGGTTTAGCCATAGATGTATTCCAAGTATACTTACAGTACACTTACAGACAGGTATAGCACAATTACATACTGACAAGACCCTGCTGAGGCCAGGATACATTAGCAAAACAGTAGGTAACTTCCTAAATAGGGGAAAAGGGTGAGATCCTGCTGCAATGTATGTTATGCAGCTAGGCAGAAATAATCTTTTGGGTGTACATATGTGCTGCTGCTGAATGCACACTGATTACAACTTTGTGTAGAAGGTGTACATAAACAATTTGTATTCCAATGAGCATTGCAAATTCAAAGCACATATCCATAAGCCATGATAATATCTCCCTACCACACTGCTGTCTTGTAATCACTCATGCAAGTGTTCTAAACAGTAATATAGTGTAAAACAGTCCTTCTTCCAACCCACCCAATGCTATAGGAACTATCAGTACAGCATAATTAGGCTATCAAGTGCTGGAGTGGTAGCCTGTTCATGGCTTTCATTGTAAGAGGGGTTAGTGACCTGTATGTGGCAGCAGACAACAAAACAACCAGTACATATCTCAGACGCCTGTGGTTGTAATACAACAATGGCTGAAGTTCACAAGTGCCCAGAATCATAGTCATACACTGTATTGCCCCACTACACAGGAATTTTTTTAACCTTCCATGGCAAACTAGGTTACTGAAGAATAGAACCCTTCATACTAGTCCACGACTTCATCTGCAAGCTACAACATCAAACATTTTACATTACCACAGTACTAGTGCAGTTTATAACCAAATATTTCAGGACAAGGTAGCAGGTAATAGCAAGTTTGGGGCTGTTTACCTACCTTCCAAAAAGATACTTTAAGTCACATATTATTCAGTTTCCACCAAATTTTGAAAGTTGCTAGCCTGAAATCCACCATAGTGTTATGAGTCCCTTAGAGGCTGTATGGGTTTATATCACACAAATTCAAAGCTTCTAGCATATCACTTATGCTGATGAGGCAGTAACTTACAAATGTTGTTCAATGGCATCTTTTAGTCAGCACAGTTACAAGGCTCTCTCACTTTCATGTAGTCACGTGAGTACGTGCAAAGTGCAGTCAGCATGTGTAGGTGGGTCAATGACCCTTGTGGGGACATGGAGAAAAGCAGTTTACTTTTCTATCTGATGGAGGAGCTTAAGAGACTGTTATGATATTTAGACAACATACACCTACTACAAACTTTCCATGCCATGTGTTTACACCCTAACACCATCATGGTATGCCAAAAAATTGTTAAACTTGTTAAGAGTGCTTAGGAATGGCAATTCTGTTATGTGTTTTTCCTCTAATGGTGTATCGAGTGTCACCTCAACCAGGACATTACATTGGGAGTGTAGCGGCTTGTACACCATGCAACATACCACTGTGTGCTCCACTTGGTTAAACATGCCTGTGAATGGGTACTTATCTGCATAGGATGTACAGAAGAGCAAGCTCTGTGCCTGTTAGGAAACATTAAATAACACATCATTGAAATGTATTCTAAAAGGGAGTTCTGTAATGCAGAACATAAGGAATAGGATATGCTGTGCACCATCAAAAAGAAAAAGAAAAATTGTCAGAAGCATTCTGAAATCAAGGAACACAGTTGTCACTCTGGGTCATAGAGTATAACTCTACAGTGCTTAATCTTGTAGTGAGAGGTTTGAATCCACCCAGGTCCACTTATAAACTGTTAGCCTCTTTTGATAACAGAACATCTGCCTAAACAGTTTACCCTATTAACAACAAGATAAAAATGACATAAATTTGCTAGCTGTACAAATGGTGGTGCAGCATTGTGTACCTTGTATTGTACAGCTTTAGTGAATGAGTACACACTTGGTGAGCAGACTGCACAGGATGCTCACATTGTGCAATGTTGATACAGCCACTAGATGGCATGAATGAGCAGTATGGTTCAGAAACTTACTGCACTGCACTGTGCTGTATCGATTTCTGCATATGTAGATTTACTCATATACATGTTATTTAGGATTCATAAAGCTGCGGTGGTAGTGCTGCGGTAGCGTTGTCGCCTCACAGTAAGACATTGTCCTGTTCGATTCTCAGCTAGAGCGTCTTCTGTGTGGAGACATGCGTGAATGGGTGTACCTTCATTGAAGGTTGTGCGTCAGAGCCGGCAACTCGGTACGTAAAAATCTACTGCCAATCATTAGCGGACCGGAGTTCCGCTGTGGCGACCTCTAACCGGGAAAAGCCGGAAGACACAACATTCTGTAACCAACATCACAAAGATATGGAATCCTGTCATAGTGCAGGCCACTACAGTCAGTACAGATTATACTAGTGCCTGCTTGAGCAGCTGCATTCTTTGTGTGATACACTAGCTAAACTGTTATACGGGGAGAAGATGAGTAACTTACTGCACGTGTGTAGGCATGTATGCATGCGCATCAGGTATTTCTTTGTATAAAAATATTTACAGACCCTTCCACTTAATCTGACTTCTCTTAATACATCCAGTCTGTTATATGTTATACAATACAAAATCTAAAAAAATCAAAATCAGTTTAGAGCTAAGTACAATTAATTTCTGATGTAACAATCATTAAGCACAAATATTACTTGGCTAATTTGTGGTTCTCTTTTTAGTAATAATATACCTAGAAAGTGGATATAGGCTGCAAACCAAAACTGTGTTGAAATGAATAACATCTTAATTGTAACATAAATAAACATAAATGGAACAAGAAAATAATTCTTTATTTACTTATTTTATTTGTTTTTGTTAACCGGGAAAGTCTGACTTGGATAACAACCCATTTTCAAAGGAGGTATGAAAAGAAAAGCTCCACAATGATATAAAACTGATAAAGAAAAATACAACACAAAATACAAGAAAAAAATACAAGTAAAATTACATAAAGTAAATTATAAAAAAAAATCAGCTCATTTGATAATGTTTCTGTACCTCACAGGGCTTTAGTTTGGAAAATGTAAATTTAATTGTTTTATAAAGTACTTTTTACCTGGTGTAACAAGCTGTTTGTATTTAAATAAACTAAGGAAACCATGCACATGTTTAGAAACTGTTTAGAAAACAATGCATAAGCTATGCTGTACTTGTGTATTTATACTAAAGCTGTGAGCATAGAACGTCTAGTAAAATCTGTTTGACCATCCATAGACTATACAAGTCAAAAACAGCTGGAAAACATGTCACCATTCATCAATTATATCAAGCAAAAACTGTTGGCAAAAATGTAGTCGTTATTTGTGACCTTGGGCCAGACTCTTTCCCCTTCTCTGTCACTCTTTCTCTCTCTAATGTATGTGTCTCTCTGTGCTCGTATGTGTAAAATACATGTTATTTTAACTTCTTTCCTCCAATGTAACGTAAAGGCCAACAGACACTGAGATGGCTGCCTAACAAAAAAGATAAGAGATTTGTTTGCAAAATTTTTCCAGAGGAACTTTTAGGTAGTTATCTCCCTATGATGCGATACTCTTAATCTAATATAAATTGCACCATGCCTGTTACAAAAATAAAGGTGAAAAAATGTCACTGATAAAGGTGCCAATGATATGCTAGTTATATAAAGAATGTTTTACATAGTTAACTTCCTTAATGACATTTTTAAATGATCATTACTTAACTTAAACAATGAATGCCCTTTATGTAAAAATGTTTAAGTTACTTTAATGACTTAAGTGCTTTCTTGTTTTTTTTTTATATAAAAATATTTCTTTTTAAAGCATTCCAGACATTGGGGAAAATATAGAAGAAATATCAAGTTTCAGACAATTTGTGAGTGGCAAACCTTTTTACATGATCTCTATCAATCTATCTAAGATAGCCAGATGAGCACTGGAGGGAATGTGTTAGTATTAAAAGATAGCTAATGAAAAAGACCAGTGGTTAGGTTCCACACCATAATTTGCAACCCCAGAATGATAGGTTTACAAAAATTCAGAATGGGATCCGTGGACACAACCATATATTTACACTGGGCACTTGTGGCAGGAGCAGATCTTGATGGGAATAGCAAATGCTCAATATTGAACATGTGTTAGTGATATGAGGGCTGACTTTTTCCCTTTTGTCACAAACGAGAGAGAAAAATTACAAGAAAATAATTAAATAAATTAAGCATGTCATCGGTTTCATTTTAGGTTTTTAAAACAAGACAGGAATGGTCCCCATTCCTAAGTCAAAGCATGATTAAAGTCCATGAAATTAGTATTGCTTCAGTCTTTGATATTAGCCAAAAGTGTTCTTCGCAGCACCCACAATGTGCCCAGAAATGACTCCTTCTGCAATTCATATGGAGTTACATGTAACTGTAGCATATCTAAATGAAACTGTAAATTATTGTTATGAGACCCATTGCTCCTACTACTACTACTGGAACTGTCTGGATATACTTCCACAGTGCCCTCATTTCTGCCTGTAAATCCTGGTATTTTATGACTTTGTGTCTGTCTGTATGTAAGACACTGTAGTCACTGGGTGTAGCAATTTCAATGATCAATGCTACTTTTGTCCTCTTTTCATGGACTACTATATCTGTTTTTCTGGCATCTGTTGTTTGAACTGTTGGTGATGGGTGATCCCATGTGATACAAACTTCATTATTCTCTATAACGCTTTGTGGCTCATGTTTCCAGTACTTCTCAGCTACTTCAGTATTGTAATGTTTTCACAAGCCCCAGTGCAACAGTCTTACCACATTATTATGCCTTTCAGTATACAGGCCATTAGTGTATCACACCCAACAAGATGTGTGCTGTTTCCAGTTCTATTTTATAGAATCTGCATTTGTCTGTTTCTCTCACATGCTCAATGGATTTTGTAAACCATTGTGTATGTAGTCCACTATCCTAGGCTGCTAATATTAACCTTTCATCTTTTGGTTTAAGTTCACCTCTCCTTAACCATTTAATCCAATTATCCAAATAATGGGGTGCCACAATTCCCAAGTGGCACCCCTTCATTTCCGACTTTTTCCCCAGCATTTTTTTATTTTTAATTTATTTTAATGTCTTTGAGCTGATGTTATCACATGTGTGATGTCATCAGCTCTACCAGCCTGTCAGAATTGAACTCAGTGCACACATTTAGGGTCCGGTGGGAGCAGGAAGTCCAGGGTGAAATGAGCAAATGAAGTAGGAACATTTCATTTATTCTGAACAGAGTGGTGTGTGTGTGTGTGTGTGTGTGTGTGTGTGTGTGTGTGTGAAAATGCCCCACTTTAATACACCTGGTGACTAGAGGTACTCAGGCTCAAACCCTGTACCTTGGGTACAAGGTAAAAAGAGCATAAAGTCCCTAGCCACCACCACTTCTGAATTTGTGCCTTGTATTTTTGATCTCTTCCTCATAAAATCTGTGTTTTTCAGTATTTTTGTGGCAAAAAACTAAAGGATTGAATTCACTAAATAGTGGCTGGCATTTGAATTCCAGACTTCATATTCTTCAGAAAATAAATGGTAACACAAAACCTTTTATTCTAGTAATTGTCTAAGTTTATAAGATCAGTATTTGAAATTTGTCCCTATTTTGGGGCTGTATTCCCCCATTATTGGCTTTGTCCAGGTTTTTTGTGCTAAGAGGTTGAGAGCTATGGTGAAAAATAAGAAGTGAATTCACTAAATGATAGCCATTTAAGTTTCAGTCTTCCTATCTTTCAGGAAATTTCTGATTTGGCATGGTGGTATGTTGCTCTGACTGCAGTGCACAGGTTCCTGGGTTCAAGACTTGGCAGTGAAATGCATCATGGTAACACAACATTTTATTCTATCACCTTTCCAAAATGTTTGTCCCCCAAAACAAAACTGAAATTGAGTGTGAGAAGCTGTGCAAGAAGCCTATGGCTTACACTACTGTCATTCTAGTTTTATATATATTGTGTGGGTGCGGAAGTAGACGTTTATGAGGGACATGTTCTGAACTGGGCAGTTTTGTCATTACTGGTTCATGCATTTTGTTTCACTGCCTACTGGAAAAATGTTCAAACAATAAATTTAAAATGCACTCTGTCTAACAAGTGTGCTGTATGATACAAGGAATATAATTTAATAAAGTCAGGAAGGTGTATCAAAGAACACATGTATGTTTCTTGTTTTGTGTTCAAGGGGTCAGTCATTTGAAAAGAACTCAAAGGTAATCTTTATCCACCACTGGTCAGATGCATTTTCTTTGGATGTGGTATGGGTTTCAATACTGTTTCAATGAGTGTGAGTTTCAAGGGCAGAGAAGATTTAATGCCAAGTCTGTTTTTATTGTGAGACAGTATTGCTTTGTTTAGTAGATTTGTGTAGCAGATATCTATTAGTGTTTGTGCATTGTGCTATAAAATGTAAAAATAAAATCCAAATAATCATTGTAGAAGTAAAGCAGTATGCACACATTAGTGTTTATGGTAAATGGGGCAAAATAGCCAGGTAATGGGACATTGGAATGGCTGCAGCTGCAGGGGGATTCTGGTGCCATATTTTGGTTGTCTGTTCTTCAGTTTGCATTCGAAAGTTGGTATCCCACAATTCCATTGGAGTGGACGGGGTTACGTAATTATGTATGCAAATTTGATGTTAATCAGTGTACAGATTTGTGCATATTTTTCATGGGGTTTGTTGAGATTTTTGATGTTTCCAGGTTGAGAGGTATGTTTCTGAGTCAGGTCTTGGTCAACATGAGGTTGTTCCCAGGAGTTTTCTGTACTTGTAAGTATATTTAAGCCTTTTCTTGCCTTCCCATCTGATCCTTCTCCTTATATTCTTTTTGTTTTTTTTTGACACATTCAGTTGCTGCCTGATTTTTGCCTACTTCTGGTTTGGTTTTCATTTGCACTTGACAAACTTAGCAGGGAAGTGACCTTAGACTTGCTCTCTTCATGTTTCAAAACTTTCACAATGTTTGGATCTGATTAGGTCAGCAGATATGCATGCAGTCCTATGAGTGCAGATCTATACATTTACTCTTTTTTGAATAGGCCCATACCTCCTTCAGATTAAGGAATATAAAATATTGGCATACACTGATTTTTAAATATCATTTGATAAGCATAAATCATTTTTCTTGTTTTCCTGTCCAGCTGATCCAGTGCCTTTTAGGGCCAGTCAATCACCACAAAACTGTAAGTTAAAACAGGAAGAACAAATTGGTTTACTGCTTGGACCTTGTTCCTAGATGTCAGGGCTGTTTTCAGTATTAATTTTAATCTTCTAAAATATTCCTTACTTAGTTTTGTTTGCATTTGTTTATGTTTTATCGCTGATTCTTCATAATTTCCCAAATACTTATACATTCCCTCCTGCTCAACTTCCTTTATATCACATTCTTGTCCCAAACTGATATTTTCTTGGTGCTGCAGTTTTCCTGCTTTAAATGTTACTTGTGCACATTTATCAAGACCAAGTTACATTCTTATATCATCTAAGAAAGTTTTGACCACTTTCAGTCGTGCATGTTATCCTGTAAGAGATATGGCATGTTTTTCAAGAAAAGGTCTCACGGAGTGTAGCAGTTCCATGGTGCAGAGGGATAGAGCTCCTACTTTGCCTGTTAAAATTATGATTTGTAACATATATAGCTTAGTATTCAATGAATCATGTTTAATGAGGCTGCATAATGTAAATGTGGCCTTGGCATGGTATCTGATGCTTTGCATGCATATTTCTTAAAAGTAGAACATTTCATCAGATTCTGTCATAATGTCTAATGCAGAAAGATGGAATGCCAACATTGTTGTATACTACTGCCGTCAGGATACATAAGCACAGTAGTAACAGCTGCTACCCCATGCAAGTTGATTAGAGCTACGACCTGACATCCGTATGATTACAGCTTCTCTTTGAAAAAAGGGAAGACTTCACACTGCAACAATAACAATGCTTTTCTGTCTGATGGCACACTAGATGTAACATGCAATGTTTGTATTGTTACTTGCTTGTATAATTGCAATTTGGTTTTAATTTGCTATCATTGTAATTTTGGTTTTAATTTGCTATCATTAAGACTCATTCTGTATTTAATATTTAACTGTCAGAAAATCAAGTTCTTTGTGCATTTAGCTCAGGTCATGACTGAGCAGGCAATGGGGCATGTGTGGAAATATAAATATTAAAGGGTCTTTATGGTAAGTTTCTGCTAATTTCCACTGAGACCAGAGATTCTGAAGGCCAAGGAACAGTATCCATCCCTCTGGGCTGCCTGGATGATGGCCCTTCAATCTTCTGCTCATTCCTCACTACATGTAGAGGCATAGTAGGGAGCAAATGAGCAGACAAAAGGAAAAGATATGATGTCTTTCAGGTGGAGTGTTGGAAAACATCTAGAAAAGGGTGCCTGAAGCAGTCCTTTTATCTAGTTATCAATTAATAAAAATTAAAAAAAATATAAATAAAAAAATAAATAGAGAAACTGGACAATTATTGAGAAATTAATGGTGCCTCTACATATGAGATGTTTATTTCATTTAATTTTATTTGTTAACTAGACAAAGTAACTTGTTCAAGGACCATTTGTAGTTAAGACTCAAGCACAAAGACAGATATTACAGTTTAACAGATGCTTGCATATAAGTTTAGTAGGAGCATACATTTACAAACAGATGGACATCTAGGAATGAAATATTTATATACATTTTACTAGCATTGCTATACTGTGTACATATCAGGTGCAAATACAGCTTGTATCAGAATTACTGAATCAGAGTATGGACACTGAGTTTAGTTTCACTGTATAGAGTATTTGTATATTTGTATTCAAAAGGAGCAGATAAGTAAGCAGGCATTAACATTTGCATTTGTACTAACTGCTCGTATGACAGGAAACAGTTCTCTGTATTTACTGCTACATGTCATTTTGGTCATTAGTCAATTACCTCTTATCCAGAAAGGAGTTATAACTGGTGGCCTTGAAATGATATATGAATTTGGTGCTGAAATGGGTGTGATATGTTTCCTTAAGAATGATTATGCTAAAACCCTTTTCACTGATAACAAATCCCAGTTTAGGGCTGTGTAATGTAAGTGAGCTTTCTGAATCATCTCACCTATAATAGGGTAATTCAATCTTTAGCATACTAGCTAGAGTAGGAGTTATAGAAAAATCTGAAGCTAAGGGATAAAAGGAAGAGCATGACACAGGCTGAAGAAGGACTTTAAAGTTTCTTTGGAAGCGATAACTATAGAAACAAGACAGCATTTTGGAATTGAAGACTGGGTAATTAAACTTGTGGAGGAGAAGGCAGTGGTCCATACTGACAAAAGCTTCTCTTAGATTTCTTTGCCCAAGCAACTTTATTTATTCATCACATTTTGACTGGCAGCATGAGTTCACATACATTAATAACAAACTTTTCACAGACATTTTCCTCTTTCTTTATGCTTTATACATTTTTCCTCAAAACTTCAGTTGGGGTCTATATTGACTCAGCGAATGCTTAAAAAAGCGAATGCTGATTCATCGACCCTTTTTAACCAAAAGCCTACAATCCCAAACACCCAGAACAGAGATTTTTTTTCCCCAGGGAAAAAAATCTCTGGGCCAGTTTCGGGAGTTTGCCATTTCCTCCACTGTGGTGAGATCTCGGAGTTGGTATATGTAAGTTGGGTGGGGCACAAGCCCACCACATTAAATACTGTTTTAAGATTTTTTTTTTTTTTTTTTTTTTTGTGGAACAGCAATTTCTTTCCCTGTTTAAGCACCTTTGAGGGAATCTTCTGCCCCTTTGCCTAATTTCATAATTTACTGTGGTAACAGGCTTGAGTTTGTTGATAAGGTGTGCAACCTACAGAAAGTGTGGTTTTGGATTGGAGACTGACAGTTTAGAACCAGATATCAGTCATAGTTAAATCCTTCTGATTCCATTTGTGAAACAGCTCTAGGATGAAGCATCTGTTATTGCATGCTGATCTCTCAGTTGTTTATGTTGTCTCTCCTAGGTTGGATTGTTGCAGTGTCCTGTAGCTGTGACTTCCTAACACTGAGCTTGACTGTTTACAGGTGGCTCAGAATTCTACTGCAAGGTAACTAACTAGTACATCTCACTACCAGCACTTTGCCCATGTTCTGCATAACCTACAATGGTTACTTTTCTGGTACACAGTCATGTACAAGCTCTTAGTGTTAGTGTACTTGCCCGTTCATGATATGGGTCCCTCATAATGGATGGAAATAGTGGTATCATATCATCATCTTGTGCTCTTTCTCCAAGAGGCTACTGGCAGTTCCACCTAGTTCCACCTAGTTGTATGGCTTCAGAATAGCCCTTTAAATCTGGTAGGGAGCCATAATCCATTTTGTTCTATAGGGACTATCAACTTATCCCATTTATCTCTTGCTCTCCCTTTATTTCCCCCACAGCTCTGTATTTGGCTAATAAAAGTATCCTGGCCTACGTAAATAACCAAGGAGTTTAAATACATTTTTACTTCTTGTATCTATTCAGATCCATAATCATGTCCTTCCTATCCCTTACTTTTTTCTATCTTTAGCTTGATTTATTTTTTCTTATTTATTGGAAGCCATCTCCTTTTCCAGGGAGGAAAACTAGTTTGCTTCCTGCTGGTCAGCCACAAATTATCTTTGTAACTAGAACATTTTCTTCACCTTTTTTTTACTGCTTTCCCCTTCGACTTGCCAGATATTTTCCTCATTCATAACCAGGCAATGTGTCACCTTGCCAGTAACCAAATTCTTCCAAAGTTAATAGTTTTTACTGACCTTTTTCACCAATTTTTATTTTATTTATTTATTTATTTATTTTTTACAGTGGGAAAATAATCATCTTCCACAAAAACTCTGGTTTTCCCTGGCTGATGATTTAGAGACCATAATTTCTTGGCTTAGAAGAAAGTGATTAAAGCTAAACACCTTTAAGACAGAGGCCTTCGCAGTTCAAGCATCTTTGAGGGAATCTTCTGCCCCTTTGCCTAATTTCATACTTTACTGTGGTAACAGGCTTGAGTTTGTTGATAAGGTGTGCAATCTACAGAAAGTGTGGTTTTGGATTGGAGACTGACAGTTTAGAACCAGATATCAGTCATAGTTAAATCCTTCTGATTCCATTTGTGAAACAGCTCTAGGATGAAGCATCTGTTATTGCATGCTGATCTCTCAGTTGTTTATGTTGTCTCTCCAAGGTTGGATTGTTGCAGTGTCCTGTAGCTGGGACTTCCTAACACTGAGCTTGACTGTTTACAGGTGGCTCAGAATTCTACTGCAAGGTAACTAACTAGTACATCTCACTACCAGCACTTTGCCCATGTTCTGCATAACCTACAATGGTTACTTTTCTGGTACACAGTCATGTACAAGCTCTTAGTGTTAGTGTACTTGCCCGTTCATGATATGGGTCCCTCATAACGGATGGAAATAGTGGTATCATATCATCATCTTGTGCTCTTTCTCCAAGAGGCTACTGGCAGTTCCACCTAGTTCCACCTAGTTGTATGGCTTCAGAATAGCCCTTTAAATCTGGTAGGGAGCCATAATCCATTTTGTTCTATAGGGACTATCAACTTATCCCATTTATCTCTTGCTCTCCTTTATTTCCCCACAGCTCTGTATTTGGCTAATAAAAGTATCCTGGCCTACGTAAATAACCAAGGAGTTTAAATACATTTTTACTTCTTGTATCTATTCAGATCCATAATCATGTCCTTCCTATCCCTTACTTTTTTCTATCTTTAGCTTGATTTATTTTTTCTTATTTATTGGAAGCCATCTCCTTTTCCAGGGAGGAAAACTAGTTTGCTTCCTGCTGGTCAGCCACAAATTATCTTTGCAACTAGAACATTTTCTTCACCTTTTTTTTTACTACTTTCCCCTTCGACTTGCCAGATATTTTCCTCATTCATAACCAGGCAATGTGTCACCTTGCCAGTAACCAAATTCTTCCAAAGTTAATAGTTTTTACTGACCTTTTTTACCAATTTTTATTTTATTTATTTATTTATTTATTTTTTACAGTGGGAAAATAATCATCTTCCACAAAAACTCTGGTTTTCCCTGGCTGATGATTTAGAGACCATAATTTCTTGGCTTAGAAGAAAGTGATTAAAGCTAAACACCTTTAAGACAGAGGCCTTCGCAGTTCAAGCATCTTTGAGGGAATCTTCTGCCCCTTTGCCTAATTTCATAATTTACTGTGGTAACAGGCTTGAGTTTGTTGATAAGGTGTGCAACCTACAGTAAGTGTGGTTTTGGATTGGAGACTGACAGTTTAGAACCAGATATCAGTCATAGTTAAATCCTTCTGATTCCATTTGTGAAACAGCTCTAGGATGAAGCATCTGTTATTGCATGCTGATCTCTCAGTTGTTTATGTTGTCTCTCCTAGGTTGGATTGTTGCAGTGTCCTGTAGCTGTGACTTCCTAACACTGAGCTTGACTGTTTACAGGTGGCTCAGAATTCTACTGCAAGGTAACTAACTAGTACATCTCACTACCAGCACTTTGCCCATGTTCTGCATAACCTACAATGGTTACTTTTCTGGTACACAGTCATGTACAAGCTCTTAGTGTTAGTGTACTTGCCCGTTCATGATATGGGTCCCTCATAACGGATGGAAATAGTGGAATCATATCATCATCTTGTGCTCTTTCTCCAAGAGGCTACTGGGAGTTCCACCTATCCATCTTGAGACATCTGGATCACCATGGTGGCTTTGGGTATGTTCATCAGTAGCATAGCTAGGGTTGGGAAAAGAAGCAACTGCCCCAGCAGGAAAGTGTTAGGGAGCACAATTGGTCATCTCTCATCCCAATCGCTCTTTAGTGCAATACTCACTTTTAAAAGCTGGCACTACATTTGCAGTCAGACCTGAGCATGTAGTGCTCTGTGTGTGGTCTAAACTGTAGCAAGCAGTTTGCTACAGTTTAAAAGAAAAAGGAAATCTGTTTTTTTTTTTTCTGTTACAGTAGTGCACCATGTAGGGTATAAATTGTAGCCAGTTTGCTACAGTCTAAAAAGAACTGCTTTTATTAACTAAAACCCAAGTGCCATAGTACGCCATGCAGTGTATAAATTGCAGCAAGTGTTTGCTACTGTTTAAAAGAAAAACTTTTTTTCCCCCTAAAATGTGTGGAAGGAAGCTAGGGGCAGGGCACAGAAACGGAACTTGAATGGCTGGTGCAGGAGGGGAGGTGTCTTGTATCTGGCCACCTGTAGGGGAGCTAGTTTGTGGGGTGCTGGTTGCTTCTGGTGTTCATCATTGGTTGCCTTCCAGCAGGCTCTTAAAACTTTTCTTTTTGTGTTGACTTATGAGAGGGTGGATGGATAGTGATTATTACTTATTCAATTAATATTTAGTATTGTTAATCTAAGTTGCAGTGTTGTTACTGCTGTTCAACCTAATTGCTATTGTTATTTGTTACTAGTGTTATTGACAATATTGTCTTGATGTTAAGGTGTTCTTGGGTTAAAACACCTAAATAAAATTTAAGTTGAAGTTGAAGAATCAACATGTTGCTTCAGCCAGCCATCATCTTGGAATCTTTAAATTTATTTTTAGAATTATAAAGATACTACCTATTAATGGACTTGTTTTTAGCTAAGATAATTTTATCAATTATTTTGTAGATGATTGCATGGATATTGCATCCTACTCTAAAGCATGTTGAACACCTTTTAAAAGGCCTTATTTTTAATACATTCAAAAAGCTGGTTAGAAATATTTTTTCAAATATTTCTGTGATAGGAAAAATATAGAGATAAATCAATATTCTTTGGCAGACAGCCAGACTGTAGTGAAGAGGGTTAAAGCCCTGTCAACAGTCCAAGCAATTTGTGTGCAGTTACCAGCTCAGGTGTCCAAGGCACTGGCAAGGAAGCATGGGATTCCCCATCCTGGAGGGGAGGGAGCACCGGAGGATGCATCCCACAGTTGATCCCTGATGGAGGCTGAAAATGTATGTGAGGCATTCTCAAACATGTTAGTAAAAGAGGAGCATTGGCTGAGTCATCAGAGAGGCAGCAGTAGAAGAATCCTGCATATCCCATTGGATATGCATCCCTGGATGTCACAGATGCATGCGGTGGAGGGACAATAGGGCATAAAAAATAGAAAAGCACTTTTTGGAAAGCAATATAATGTTGCATCAGTTGACTTAATCTCCTCATTTTCCCTGAACACTGGTCGGAGTAAGTCCAGGGAAGGGAAGGAAAGGAGTGCCTGGTAGACCAGCTGAATGAGGATAGGTGCTGGGGATTGCCAATGATCAGTTGCAAGAAGCCAAAAACAATTCTTCAGCAATGGAAGGAGATGAACTTTTTCAAAATGGTATAAGCAGGGAATGTTTGAATCACGTGGGAATATACATATGATTAAAGAAAGATTAAAACTGAATGAGAGGTTGAATTAATACAGGTGCTGTCATGCAAAGGAACAGCTTTCTTTTTTTAACTTTTCAAGAAATAGTTTTTCGGATGCTTTGGTCTAGAAGTAGGAGGAGGAGGTGCACAGTTCTGAAACTGTATGAGAGGGAAAGTTAAAAGACTGATGGGCCTGATCTGATATTTTAAATGGGATTGGCTGTTTGTTGGGTATGGGAGCATAACTATAGACCTGGACGAAACTAAGTTTTTTGAAGTTGTTTACCTGGAAGAAGTCCAAGCAGGGGGGAAATTCTAATGGAGTTCTATTTGTTGAAGTATGCGACATCCCGATAATGCACAGTAAAAGTCTAGATTGGGATGACATGTATGTTTGTTTCATACAGAGGTAGATGGACTTTGTTTCCTTTATACAAAGTTCATTGACTGTGTAAGTGTAACAACATTTTTGGAGGTCTGACAAGAGTTTTGTTGTTTTTCCATTTTCCCAAGCCTTGTCACACCCAAGCTTATGTGACCATTAACCAAGAGTAGTGTTAGCCCCTTATCCATTTTTGTTACAGTAAAAGAGTTTGTCTACAGTGGAAACTATTATGGAATTACAAAGGGCTTCTGTAGGATTTTAGGACTGGTACATTCACTAGTAGTACATGTAGATCGGTAGTATGCTATGCAGTTCCAGGGTCTATATTAGAAACCCGAAAGTTTACTTCAGCGAACGCTTACATGAGCGAAAACACTGGTAAATGAAAGGTTGTTTGTGGGGTCGTGGTACAGTGGAGTGGGATTTTTGCCCTTTTCTCACTGTAGTGCAATCTCGAAATTGGAATATATAGTTAGTGGGTGGTGTGGGGGGTGCAGCCCCCACAATCAGAAGGTCAATCACCAGCATTTTCGCTCATGTGAGCATTCGCTGACGTAATCTTTCGGTCTTCTAACAAAGACCCCCAGTTCCAGAAGAATGTGAGTTTGTTCAGATTAAAAGATGGTGGTTCAAGTAGGTTTTTGGTATGAGGGGAAAAGTGAGGATTTATAAGAAACAGTCATTCGAATAGACTGTGGTTACTGAGGGAGTTAAAAAGGTAAGAGATGTGATTGTTCTCCTGCAGTTAGTTAGTCAAGTAGTAAGCTCTTATTTGTAGGAAGATTTGACCTCTTACAGTTAATTCGTTATAATTAATTAATTTGTATGCATTTTGATGATAGACAAAGCTATTGACTCTATTTACTCCTTATATACAAGAGCTTCTACTTCATCTATCGCTGTTTTCTCTATATCCCTGGCTTCATTCACTCATTATGTCTCCTCATAGTTTGAGAACTTGTAGCAATTAATAACTCCAATTAAACTTAAAAATGTCTATCCTCTCAGGCCTTTGTGGCAGCATCAGCTGATGCTTCTGTTTTTCACTCCCCCATCCAAATTCTTCATTTTCCCATATATTATCTGGCCTAACACCCAACACCTTTTCCCAGTGGTTCTTGGAATTCATAAATTCCAATGCACTGGATCAACTAATCCATTGTCCCACCAGGGGCTCCAATATCTTAGACCTGGTCATTACCAACATGGGAGATAGATGCTCCACACCAGTGGTCACCCCCTCATTGATCAGGTCTGACCATAAGCAAATCACCCTTGACATCCACATCCCACCTCCACCCCCCAGTAAGGAAACCACCGTAAAAAACTTCTCCAAAGCCAACTTCATGCTATTCAAGTCAGAAGTGACAAACTTCATGACACCCATGCAGATGGCAGCTGAAAGTTCAACTGCTGAATCCAACATTAAGGCACTGTACGAGTACATCCACTCGTGCATGAATCGTGCCATCCCAAATAGAACCAAGACGCTTTCCTCCAAAAAAAGGAAGCCAATCTGGTAGTCCCCTGCCAAAAACAAACTATACAACAGAAGAAAGAAAGAAACTGTTGCAGAAAAGAGGAAAATCCCAGGATGCAAAAAACTCCCTTACCAGCCTCAGTAAGAAGCTGAGATCCCTCAAAAAATCCTCCAAAGCTAGTTATGAAAATAAAATTGCCAAAGATTCTAAAGACAACCACAAGACATTCTATAGTTATGTCAGGAATCTAAATGGCAATGCTCAGATCTGCTCTGTGCTACAACAGAATGACATTAAATATACTGATCCCAAGGACATTGCCAATTTCCTGGCAGATAAATTTAGTGCCAACTTCACCCCCTCTCACCCCCTAAAGGGCCCATCTCAGTACCAAAAGATTGCCAAATTCCAGTAATCACGGCCACACAGGTAGAAACCGCACTCTCCAAAGCTAAACTACAGCATCCATGGGACCAGATGGCATCCATGTATTACATGAACTACAAAATGAATGAACTGGCATCTCACCTAAGTGTCATGTTTAATCATAGCCTCACCTCAGGCTTCGTGCCCACTGAGTGGCGCACAGCTACAGTTATCCCACTCCACAAGGGGGGATACAACTTAGATCCCGGGAACTACTGTCCCATCAGTCTGACGAGCCTGATCTGCAAGGGCATAGAACGCATTATCGTGGAACTTATAACAAAGACATTGGCAACCTTCAAACACTGGACCCCACCTAGTTTGGGTTTGTGAAGGGCCGATCTTGTCTCCTGAACCTGACTGACTTCTTTGAATCAGTCTCCAGAGTTGTGGACGAGGGTAAGTTGGTCCACACAGCCTATCTGGACCTCGCCAAGGCCTTCAACACCATCCCCCACTCTGGAATCATAGATAAACTTACTAAGCTGGGCCTAAATCCCTACAACACTTGATGGGTTGCCAACTGGATTACTGACAGAACCCAGACTGTAAAAGTAGCCGACTCCAAATCCAACTCCAGACAAGTGACAAGCAGAGTACCTCAGGGTTCAGTCCTGGGACTGCTCTTGTTTGGTGTCTACTTTTCTGAAGTACAGGCCAACACTAAGGGACTCTGGCTAACAAAGTTCGCAGATGACTGCAAACTGGGAGCCATTATTGAATCCCCAAATGATGTGGATATTCTACTAAAGGGCCTTACAAAAACAGATGCTTGGTGCCAGAGCCATTGGCTCAAGCTTAATGCCAAGAAATGTATAGTTATCCCCATTGGGAAAAAACATGTACCCATGAATTACCACATAGGTGGCAGTACACTAAACACTGAAAGTGTGATGAGAGACTTAGGGACACAGGTGGACAGTGGTCTCACCTTCGATATCCACATCGCCACAACAGTCAGGAAATCCTTCTATGTGGCACACCTCATCACTAAGGGCTTTTCATCTAGAAAAAAGACTGTACTCATCCCTCATTAGACCCATTATAGAGTATAACACTCCATTTGGTATGTACCTCACAAGACATCTGCAACAGCTGGAAAGGCCGGAGAAATACATCACTAAAAGAATCACACACTCCATGTATCTAAACCTTGTCATCACAATGAATAAAACATGCTGGAGGGATAGGTTCCTGACAAAGAGACTCCCCAGACTCTGGAACAGACTGCCCATACATGTCAAGCAAAGCGCCTCCTTGGCCCTCTTCAAAAGTAACCTTGACGATTGGATGGGAGATAGGAAATTCATCCTAGGGATCATGTCAGTCGCCCTGCTAAACAGGGGTCCAGGGAAGTGAATATTGTGGGAAGAAATATCCAGGGAGTTGTTATGGCTAGGCTTGTATAGATCCTAGGGCCGATAGCCTAGTACCAACCTATGAACCTATGAAGATATGAACCTATCCCATAATCCACTTTTTTTTTTTTTGCGTGAAAGAGGTCACCCTACTGCATGTTTTCTCCTATCCCATGTAGTTTTTCTTTCATTTCCAGACTCCGTCACCTACCTCCATCTAGCTTTTCTTCCATTATACTTTGGTAGATCTTCATCACCCACCCATACCCCAGACACTCTTACCTCACCTGCCATCATTGTTTGATGACAGTAAAGGCTTCTTATACTCTTCTCCTGTTACTTCTCTCAACAGAATCTGGTTCCAATTCTCCTACCTAAACTACAGCTTTTTTACAACCTGAAGTTGCAATAAACACCCCCCCCCCCTTTTTCAGTGACCTTTTCTTCATCAGCCTTTATG
The DNA here is from genome assembly GCF_019279795.1 of Protopterus annectens. NCBI lineage: Eukaryota > Metazoa > Chordata > Ceratodontiformes > Protopteridae > Protopterus > Protopterus annectens. Next base: position 1,094,843,790 of record NC_056741.1, read on the forward strand.
GACAGCAAATTCCTGTTCCTCTGCCTTCTGTTATATGATATGCTTTCAGCTTTTGGTTCAGCAAGGGCATCTTGTCCCCTTTTTCATGTTATATTTATGTCAATCAGAATTTGGTGGCTGCAAAGGCATCTCCACTGACTCCCTTTATCCTGTTTTCCTTAAGCCTCTGGTCACAGCAAATACTTCTCCTAGGTTACCAGCTTTGTGCCCTGCCATTTCCTGACAAGTAAGATACAATCCCTGAATGACAAAAACACACCTTTTGCCTCTGGGTAGCCATACTAGCCACACACATTTTAACAAGCCAAACACAGAAGCACAATTTTTTGAATGGCATGTACAACAATATAGGAGCAAAGGGTTCTATGACCTGCACCTACCCCACTGTCTACTTTCCCTGGCACACAACTCACTGCCTCCATGTTGGCCTCCCATTCTTGCCTCCTCATTCTATCTAAATTAGTTTCCTCATGTTTTCTGCTTATCTGGTTTTCTTACATCTTTTCAAATAATTCTAACTGGTCAGTACTGTACTGTAATAACAATGTAGGAAAGAATGTAATTAAGCAGAAGCTATGCAGTTCTAAATGCTCTAAGGTACATTGCTGACATTTTTCCACAACCTTTGGTTGATTGATAACTTCAGCAAAAATAATGACTAAAAGAAATTAACCTTTTTTTCTATCAAAGAAGAAATAAGATGTATCCAAAGCTTAATGTTCAAATCAGACAAAAAAAGAAGTTAATGTACTCATCATAATGTTCCATGTGAGTTGTTCATCTCGCCTTCATTTTTACTGATGGGTTCGGAGCTGATCCTCGGCTCCAACTCGGCCAACTGCAAAAGCTCGAGATCTTCAACCAGCTCGAGGCCAACTCCCTATCCCATGATGCACCGTGTGCTTCCCTCAGATCTTGTTTGCTGCTAGCAGGCTACATACCACTACTAATATGCTACTATTAGAAACTGGATAAGAGACAATAAAACCATGACATAAATGAATTCTCGGTCCTCAAGAAGCCTGGATGGGGGTTGGAGAGTGGGACGTAAGAATGAAGGCGAGCTGAACAACTCACATGGAACATTATGATGAGTACATAACTTCTTTATGTGAAGTTGTTCTATCTCTCTGTTCATTCTTACTGATGGGTAGTGTCCCAAGCATCATGTTTCTCAGGTGGCTCATGGGAGAATGTTCTTCAAGACAGTGGAACTAAAGGAAGCCCTGTCCCTGGAGTCCATGTCTACTTTGTAATGAGTGATGAAGATATGAGGCCTTGACCAAGCAGCTGCTGCACAAATAGTATCTAATGGTAATTTAGCCATAAAGGCTGATGAAGTAGATACATCTCTAGTAGAGTGGGCCTTTATCTTCTGTTGTAACGGTGTATTCACTGAACTGTAAGTGAAGGAAATACAATCTGATAATCATTTTAATAAAGTGGTTTTCACCACTGGAGTGCCTTTTTTGACTCTAAAAAGGAGACAAAGAGCTGCTCTGTTTTCCTGAAATGTTTGGTCCTGTCTAAATAGAATCAAAGTTGTCTGTGAACATCAAGTTTGTGTAGCATATGTTCCATCTTATTAGTGTATTTAGGGAAAAATATGGGCAATTCAATAGATCGGTTGAGATTTGTCTCTGAGCAAACTTTAGGTAAAAATGATGGATTCGTTCTGAGTGAGACTCTGTCATCATGAAAAATCAAATAAGGGGGTTTAATGGACAAGGCCTGTAACTCTGAAACCCTTTGAGCAGAAGTAATAGCTATTAAAAATATGGTTTTCCATGACAGATATTTCAAGTCACAAGATGAGGCTGGTTCGAAAAGGGATAGAATTATTTGGGAAAGAACAAAATTTAGATTCCATGGCATAGCTGGAGCTTTGATGAGTGGTCTTAAATGAACAGTACCCTTGAGAAAGGCTTTGGAGAGTCTATGTGACATGATATTAGACCCCTGGTCACCAAGATGAAAGTTAGACATTGCTGTCAATTAAACTCAAATGGCTGCTGCCGCTGCTCCTTCATTGAAAAGTTTAGTCAAAAACTCCAGAATGGATGAAATTGAAGCCAGGTACGGGTCAATATTGTTCTGAAATGCCCATATAGAAAACCTTTTCCATTTACTAAGATATAACTTCCTAGTAGATGATTTATGAGAGGATGTTAAAATATGCTGAGCCACAGCTGAGAGGTTGTGAATCCTGGCTATGTTGGAAATTGGAGCAGCCAGGCTGTCAGTTTGAGGGACTGAAGATGATGATGAATGAGTCAGGAGATCTGGCACTGGGTCCAGAATCCAAGGTTCTTCCAATAGATGAGGCTGGAGGAAGGGGAACCAAATTTGACAAGGCCAGTAAGGGGATATTAGAATGATGGTTCTTCCCAGAGCCTTGGCTTTCTGTAAAACTTTGGGTATCAGAGGGAAAGGAGAGAAGGCATAAAGGAGACCCAGGGGCCAATTGTGTACAAATGCATCACGTGGGGCATCCATATGAGGGCGAATTAGGGCAAAATAGCTCCTGCATTTCGTGTTTGTTGGAGTTACAAAGAGATCGCAGCAAGGCTGGCCCCATCTGCGGAATATCCTTTCCGCTACTTCTTCCTTTAGGGACCACTCGTGAGGCAATAGAATTGCCCTGCTTAGCCTGTCTGCTATCACACTGGATCTCCCCGGGATGTGCATTGCAATCAGAAAGCGATGGGTGGAAGTTGCTCATTGCCATAGTCTCAGGGCCTCTCGACATAGGGGATAAGATCTGGTTCCTCCTTGTTTGTTTATGTACCAGACCACTGACATGTTGTCTGTTTGAATTGCAATAGTTCCCAGAGGGAGAGAGTCTTGAAAGGACTGCAATGCTAGAAGTAGCACTCTCATCTCCAGGACATTGATATGCAGATGAGCCTCATATCTCTTCCACGTGCCTTGGACTGTTCTTCCCTGATAATGCCCCCCCCTCCCATCAGAGAGGCATCCATTGTCACCGTGGCTATGGGAGTGGGTAGAGCAAAGGGGCGACCTAGAGTTACTTGGTGATATGTCAGCCACCACTGAAGGTCCTTCTTGCAGTAATTCATTATCAGGATTTTGTGTGACATTGGGAGATCATGAAAAGACCATTGTGTGAACAGGAGCCACTGCAGTAGACGCATATACATCCAACCTAAAGGAATCACAATGATCGCTGCTGTCATTGTCCCTAACAGTTTGAGTATCATTGAAACCGGGGCTTTTTCTCTTGGGAGCAGGTCCAAGACCTGTTTTCATAGGACACAAACTCTTTATGGTGGAAGGTTTAAGGTCATGGTAATGGTATTTAGCTCTGCTCCTATAAAAATGGTATGATGCGATGGTGACAAGACAGATTTTTCTGAGTTTATAGTAATCCCCAACTGACTGCAGAGGTTCACAGTTGTGTCCCTTGCTTGTATGAGTTGATGCCTGGTCGTGACAGTGAGGAGCCAGTCGTCTAGGTATGGAAACACCTGGAATACCAAACGTCTCAGATGAGCTGTGACTACTGCCATGCATTTGGTGAACACTCTGGGGGCTGTAGTGAGACCAAAGTGCAGACCGTGAAACTGATAATGACTGGCTCCCAGCCAGAAGCGCAGATGATCTCTGAATGACCTGACCATTTGTATGTGGTAGTACGCATCCTGGAGATCTTTAGAGCACATCCAGTTGTCTTTCCCTAAAAAGGGAAGTATTGACTGTAGCATGACCATCCGAAATTTTGTCTTTCTTACCGACTTTAGTCTGCTGAGATCCAAAATGGGCCTCCAGTCACCTGTTTTCTTTGTAGCTAAAAAGAACTTTGAGTAAGTTCCGGATCCTCTTTGGTTGGCTGGGACTGGTTGGATGACTCTTTTTTCCAGCAACCTTTGAATCTCTGTGGCTGCTTGTTCCCTGTGACTGGGTGGAACGTCCAGGATTTTTCTTATGGGGGGGGGGTGGCAAAGGGAATTGAGTATCCTCTGGATAAGATGGTATGTAAAACAAAAACCAGAACGTCAGTAAAAAAACACTTTAATAATGAGCAAAGCTTTCGGAAATAATCCTTTCTCAATACTAAAATACATGAGTACATTCTCCATATATATAGGTCCCAGGATAGTCACATGACCGACAGCCAAAGTCATATGACCCATATTCAAGGCATAGCAAACATGTATTAAAAACTCTTAGTACAAAATATAAAATATATATAAAAGACAGTTAAAACAAGAAGAAAAATGGAAATATATAGATCATATCACAGCTTAGTTCTACTAAGCTTAATCAGTATAGGTTTAATACTAACCATACTGTTTAGGCCAGGGGGAGAATCACTAGCCAGTCTTAAAATCCATCTATATTCTTTAGTTTCAAGGGCATTATTTATATCCCCACCTAACAGAAGGATGTATAGAATCTATAGCCCTAAATTTAAATGTATGTCCATTTCCACAATCCATAATATGTTTACACAATGCATTTCTATCTACGTGCCTCCTAATATCTGATTTATGTTCTGTAATTCTTTCCTTCAACTTCCGTGTAGTTTTGCCTACATAGAAGGAATCACAGGCCATAGTAGCTAGATATACTATGTGTGTAGTGATGCATGTTGCAAATGTATGAAACTTAAATCTCTTATTAGTTACTGGATGCACAAAATAGTCACTATTTTCACAAAAATATTTTCACAACAGGAACAACTATGGCATTTATATGTACCAAAGTTAGATGAAGTGGGAGCATAGGTATTAATAGGAAAGTCCTTATAGCATAGGACACTCTTTAAAGTCCTCAAATTCCTATAGGCAAAGTATGGTCTATTGCCTAAAAAAGCTTTCAAATCATCACTAGCCATAAGAATTAGCCAGTTGTTACTAATAATCTGCTTAATTAGAGGTGTTTTCAAATTGAATGAAGTTACATATCTTATAAGTGTTTCCTTTGAAGGGAATGTATCATCATCCCTTGTCTCAGGTATAGAACTAGAGAAAATCGGTTTCAACGAAATCTCCCTATCTTCTAACAACTTCATCTTCTCATTAAGAACAAGCACATCACTATACCCACTAGAGGCAAAATCAGTCAGCATATCATCAAGTTGTTTATAAAATTTATCATTTTCAGTATTATACCTACTCAGCCTACAAAACTGTGATCTTACAGTACCTCTAAAAATGTGGGGGGCATGCATGCTGGTGGCATGGGTGTATCTCCCTGCGCTTACATCCTTTCTATGTAGGCTCGTGTTGATAATATCCCCATCAATAGTTATATTGATATCTAGGAACGTGATGGTATTGTCTGAAAAACACATTTTAAATTTCAAAAAAGGAGATAATGAGTTTAAAAATGACATAAACTCATCCAATTCTAATAGTGTGCCATCCCATAGTAAGAAGCAATCATCAACAAAACGTTGAAAAAATTTTATATGTTCTCTATGGGGATTGGTGTATAGGTAGAATGGGTCTGACTAATAGGAAACATTACTTGGTGACTCTTGATATTGTTTCTTTATTTACGGTTATCCCAATTGATACAGGAATTGAATTGCTAAGGGAATTTTTGATCTCCTGCCCTCAGCCTGATTTTGGGAAGATCGAAAATATTTGTAGCCTCATTGATGTGGTGTTAAGGAACAATGTTTTTCTGTTTGATGGGTCTTTATATTTGCAATTAACAGGTGTGGCTATGGGCACTTCCATAGCCAACACCTACGCAAACTTAGTGCTTTACCAGTGGGAGAGAAACTTCCTGTTTTGTGACACCAATCCCCATAGAGAACATATAAAATTTTTTCAACGTTTTGTTGACGATTGCTTCTTACTATGGGATGGCACACTATTAGAATTGGATGAGTTTATGTCATTTTTAAACTCATTATCTCCTTTTTTGAAATTTAAAATGTGTTTTTCAGACAATACCATCACGTTCCTAGATATCAATATAACTATTGATGGGGATATTATCAACAGGAGCCTACATAGAAAGGATGTAAGCGCAGGGAGATACACCCATGCCACCAGCATGCATGCCCCCCACATTTTCAGTTTTGTAGGCTGAGTAGGTATAATACTGAAAATGATAAATTTTATAAACAACTTGATGATATGCTGACTGATTTTGCCTCTAGTGGGTATAGTGATGTGCTTGTTCTTAATGAGAAGATGAAGTTGTTAGAAGATAGGGAGATTTCGTTGAAACCGATTTTCTCTAGTTCCATACCTGAGACAAGGGATGATGATACATTCCCTTCAAAGGAAACACTTATAAGATATGTAACTTCATTCAATTTGAAAACACCTCTAATTAAGCAGATTATTAGTAACAACTGGCTAATTCTTATGGCTAGTGATGATTTGAAAGCTTTTTTAGGCAATAGACCATACTTTGCCTATAGGAATATGAGGACTTTAAAGAGTGTCCTATGCTATAAGGACTTTCCTATTAATACCTATGCTCCCACTTCATCTAACTTTGGTACATATAAATGCCATAGTTGTTCCTGTTGTGAAAATATTTTTTGTGAAAATAGTGACTATTTTGTGCATCCAGTAACTAATAAGAGATTTAAGTTTCATACATTTGCAACATGCATCACTACACACATAGTATATCTAGCTACTTGCGTGGCCTGTGATTCCTTCTATGTAGGCAAAACTACACGGAAGTTGAAGGAAAGAATTACAGAACATAAATCAGATATTAGGAGGCACATAGATAGAAATGCATTGTGTAAACATATTATGGATTGTGGAAATGGACATACATTTAAATTTAGGGCTATAGATTCTATACATCCTTCTGTTAGGGGTGGGGATATAAATAATGCCCTTGAAACTAAAGAATATAGATGGATTTTAAGACTGGCTAGTGATTCTCCCCCTGGCCTAAACAGTATGGTTAGTATTAAACCTATACTGATTAAGCTTAGTAGAACTAAGCTGTGATATGATCTATATATTTCCATTTTTCTTCTTGTTTTAACTGTCTTTTATATATATTTTATATTTTGTACTAAGAGTTTTTAATACATGTTTGCTATGCCTTGAATATGGGTCATATGACTTTGGCTGTCGGTCATGTGACTATCCTGGGACCTATATATATGGAGAATGTACTCATGTATTTTAGTATTGAGAAAGGATTATTTCCGAAAGCTTTGCTCGTTATTAAAGTAAGATGGTATGTACCCAGCTGTCTTTTGTTATTTTTAGCCAGGCATCTGGGTACAAAGAGAAGCATCCCCAAACTGCCTCCAGAGATGGGGGCCGTGGGGACCCATCTGACTCATCTAAGTCAGTGTCTGAAGTGATGGATTTCAGTAGGGGAGTCCAGATGCTTCCTCTTGCAAAGTCTATTCCTGGGAACCTCTTCAGTGGGAGCTTCTGGAGAGGTCTCTGAAGAGCAGGGCTTGCCCAATGGGGCTTCCTGAGGTTCAGAGACTCTACGCTTTAGAGGGACGTGTGATGTAGAGGTAGACACTGGTGCTTTAAGTGAAGGAGCTGCTGGTTCTGATGGTGTGGTTTTCGGCGTGGACAACACCCTCCTCATAGCATTGAAGGCACTTCAGTCCTGATGCAAAAAAAAAACCCGGATCTGAAGATATGAAAGATTCCCTCAGTGCCAGAACAGAGGGTTCCAAGCCCGAGGTTGGAGCTGAGCTCACCCGAGCCGAGGCCCTGAGAGACAAAGTCGAAACTAAAAAATCGGTCCTACTATCCTCCCCCGGACCCGACTGGTGAGTGTCGGCCCCTAGACCCTTCGGTTGGCACCGAAGATGTCAGGGTAGTTGGGACTGACGAGCCTGAAGTAGGTGTCAGACCCGTAGGCTCCACAATCACCAGCTCCGAGCACTCCAGTTTCCAAACTTCAAGATAAATTGGCGAAAGAATAGAAGGTGGTGGGGGGATTTTGTCGGTTCCGAAGTCCCAGGCATCAGCCTCAGTAAAAGTTTGGCAAGCGCCAGTGTCTGCAGAAGCCTCTGCACCACACGATCCTCATCCATATCTGAAAGTCTGCTTGAGGACTGAGAAGAATGAACAGATGAAGCCACCGACTGTAATATTGGGGACTTCAAGGTAGGAGACACCGGCTCCAATACCATGGACTGACTCCTAACAATAACAGCAGTCAGCTCCGATGACAGTGGAGCCGATGTTGAAGACTTTTCCAGCCTTGATTTACTGGTCGGTGGGCTTTTCCTTGGTTCTGATGAACCCATAGAAGTTTTTGAATGTCTGTCACAGTTGTCCTTATCCAGTGACTCCTGAAAAGAGGATTTCAATAGATCTCTATCCATTCATTTTCACTTACGTTCATGCAACACCCTGGAACTAAAAGAGTGGCATATAGAACAGTCGCCATGTAGGTGTACCTCACCTAGACATTATACGCAATCAGTATGTCCACCAGTGATGGACATTTTTGTCCACACCTGGGGCATTTTTTGAATACAGATTTGGATTTTTTTCCTTTTCCTGCTGAGACATATTAAGCAACTAACAGCAAAAGCTATGAAAGAAATGAAGCCTATAGAAAATATGCAGGCTTGTCAGACAAAAGTAACTCCTATTAGCCCTCTAATATAAATGGGCTGTTACCAATACACAAACAGCAAAATAACACCTATTTAGATTAATTATACTAAATCTAACACTGGCAATGAACTACTATCAGAAAGGCAATATAACAAGGCCTAAACAACAAAAAACGGCTACAATATTATTAAAGCACATAGTATTAGCCCTCTAAATTAAACGGGCTCTAACTCACACACATCTATGCTATAGACGCTTTATATCAACTACTACTACCTTACAAGAAAAAAAAAACTAGTCTATGGGTTAGGGAGATGAATAAGGCCTAAAAATATGGCCATGACGATAAACTATGAAAAAGTGTCAAAAGCACACTAAGAAAATGCCTAAACTACTGTAGAAAGGAAACTTATACACTTATCTACTGACGAAACTTTCCGACAAACAAATAAGAATTATAATTTTTCACTAGCCAGAGCTGGTGAATGTCCTATCTAGTTGCAGCAGCAAACGAGCTCTGAAGGAAGCACAAGGTGCATCATGGGATAGAGAGTTGGCCTCGAGCTGGTTGAAGACCTTGAGCTTTTGCAGTTGACCGAGTCAGAGCCGAGCATCGGCTCCGAACCCATCAGTAAGAATGAACGGCGAGACAGAACAACTTCACATCAGTAGTTTCCATTAAAATGAGTACTAGTTACCCATAATATGATAAGAAAAATGCTTGTGATGATATACTTAAATCATATCTGGGATGAGTTTCTTACTTACTAGCCCTCCCAAAAGAAAAAAGATAGCTACTTTCTGTGCACCCCTCTGGTGTTAGATTGAGATGAAAGTGAAAGGACAAATGGCCAAAATCAAATATTTAAAGTTGCCAGTGTCATACATCTACACAGCATGCCTTCTGGTCCCCAGCCTCCAAAGACTGACATCTTCTGTGTACCACTCTGATGTCAGACTGGGATGAAAGTGAAAGAACAAACAGAGGACAATAATGTTGTTCACCTTGTTGCTCTCAGATATTCATTTGCAACATGCCTCCTTTCCACTACCCCAGAAGATAGCCACCTGCATTTTAGTTGGGAAGAAAACACTTATAGTAATTATGCCAACTTGCTGCTCCTAATCAGTGCTCTGACCCTAGTCAAGCTATAGTGACCTAGAGAAGAGGCCCCACTAAACCATTTATACAGCTGGCCCCCTGAAGATACGAGAGTCAAGACATTCTGTGACACATTTTATACCTTATTTATTTTTGTCACTGCCCAGGAGATTTACTTATGTGCCCACCAATATTATTTTTTTTTACATATACACATACCTACCGGCACTGACCATGGCAAGGCAGGCATATCATAAGATACTCAAACAAAAACACAAAGGCACAAAGACACTTCAGAGCCAGCATTCTGAAGAAGTCTTGACAATAAAGGATGAAAACCGTAAATAGGTTGTGGCTTCAGTGGTTCCTCAAGGGAGTATTTGGTTGTTAATTTGAACAAAACTCTTTTTTTTGGGGGGTGATATTTATCATGTAATGCCAGCTCACTATTTACATATTCTAGGTATATACTTTTTACTCCCCTTGAGCACAAAATATATTGCCCATCTGTCATGTAAACAAATATTATACAGCTTTGAAAATTATCATAATGAAATGGAAATAAGGCTGCTATAAGATATCTTCATATCAAAAAATAAAATAAATATTATTTACCATCCAAAACAGAGGTAAGATGTAATTTCTATTATAAACTGATATTAGACGATATTTTGTGATTATAGGGGATTAACTTGTTTAATATTTAGTGACTGTTGCCTTATAAAATGAAAATAAAAACACTAGTAAGTCTGTATCATCTCTGTATAAAACTGGATGCACACTTTATTGGTATAATACTCTCTGCAGCATGTCCTAGGACCCCGTAGTATAGTCCTAGCTGCACCCCAACATATACTTCCCTTCCTCTTTCAGCTACTGATGAATGCCCACATGAAACCCAGGAAAAGCAAACCTGACAAATGTTGTTGGATTTTGTTTCCTTGCTGTTGGGGGGGAGGGCTTTGCTGGGTAATACCTATCCAAAGGACAGAAATCAATTTCGGCAGTGGGCAATTGATATCTGTGTTCATACTGGTACAAGTCTTCTCTCTGGTAATCAGCTTTAGTTTGTGATATGGTAGCTGTATGTAATTTACTCCTTTGTATGAGAAATTAATCGATCATAAATATTTCAAGCATCTGGAGACATCTGGAGAAATATTTTTATACCATTTCTTCATCTTTTAGATGCATTTATAGTTTCCCAGTATCTGGTCATTCACATCTACTCCACTCATTTTGCTGCTATACTGGAAAATAATTACTATGTCTTCTGTATTACATTTTATAATTTCATTCATGTATATCAGCTAGCAAATATGCCAACTGTTTTCATTTGGCCTACAATGTGATATTGCAGCTCTCATTCTGGGTAGTCCTCCACAACAATGCAGATCATGCCAGCAATAGCCAGATTTCTTTCTTGGGTAGCAGTTTTGTCAGTGGCAGGTTTGCATTTTCATACGACTCTTATTACTTATCAAAGATGAAGCACACATTTTAGGCTATAAAAACCTGTTATTTCTGCTAGGTGGTTCATTGTTCTGAGTGGTCCTAAACAAAGAGACTGAGACATTCCTTGTGTTATTTCACTATATTTGCATAGCAGATGTCATGATTTGTTTTCTAGTGTTCTTTCAAATTTTACTCATCTGAGATGTCTTTACTAAACTGTAATCTCTTCAGTGGCATATACAGCTTTAAACCAAACCTACATTTAAATAGGCTTTTCCTACGCAATAAGTAAGGTTCAAGATATATCCTCCAGTGTTACCTTTTAAACTTTCACACAGCTCAGACATCTTTGTTAAACACAAGATATTTGCAATAGCATAAACTGCTTGCAGTAAAGATTGTTTGTTGAACTATCAAGGATATATATGCATTAATGTGGTGATAAGGTGTTGACTCAGAGGAATTTGGAGAAATCACTGGGTTTGGATAGTGGCTCCTAAATAAGTGGGAGAGAGCACTAATTTGGCTAATATCCATTATTTTCTTTACAACTAGTTTGAGTGAATCCTGTTGTCAGAACATCTGCCTTTATGCTTAAAGGGACATTCTAAGTAATGAAGCTATCTATATTTTACTCGTTTTCTGCAGCTGCTTGCTTTGTTTTCTAGCAGTGCTCTCAAACTAAGCTAGTACTTGACAAGATGTTTGGCATTTTTTTATGAGGTTAATGATAAACGACACACATAGCTCTCAACTATACAGATTATTGCAAAATCTCCATATTTTTGCCTCATATTTTTGGTCTATTCCTCATAAAACGTGTGGTTTTCTGGCAAATCACTGAGGACTGAAGTCATTAAATAATGACATACATGTATTTGAGTTTCAGACTTCATATCATTCAGAAGATGCATTCTAACACAAATGCTGTTAATCTATCAGCTTTCTAAGTTTATAGCAGCGATATTTTTGTGCCTTTTTTCCCCCTTTGTTTTAGGCTTTGTCCAGATTTCTTGTGCTAACAGGTTGAGAGGTATGTTACCCCTATATGTAGCGTAAAGTCATGGAGGACTGTTTGACTCTGAACAGAGTTAATGTACTGGTGAGCATTTAATTTTTTTAAGCTAGCTGTCTGGGCCACCATTGAAAATGAGCAGGCTTAATGTTTTTATTTGAGGCTTCACTATGAGTGATGATTGAGGTGACTTGATTTACAGTGTGTTATTGAGAGCAGCAAATGTTCTGAAGTGTACCAAAAAATCACCCTAAGTGGTGGATGAGCCCCCAAGACATGAGGTCAAGTCAGAAAGCAGCTGGATCCTGCCTAATCTAGACTCTGTTTTGAAAGTAGGTTATGCAAAGGAACAACTATCTAAATCAGTTATACAGTTAGAAAGTGAGTGAGTGCATAAAACAATCCCAGCCTGGCATTTATGAAAGGCAGGGAGTTCTGCAGCTCCAGAAAATATTTTATTCATAAATGTTCCTTTGGAAGGATATATAGTACCCTCCCAAGGCAAAAAGAAGAGAAATCTAATTCTTCATGACAGAACCCAGCAGCTAAGTTTCCAGATTCATAAAATACTCATAGTCATTTGTGAGACAGGGTCCTAGATCGATGGTAAGTAATAAATTCTGGGCTGGGAAAAATGAGGCATCAAAATCACAGTTAGTAAATGAACAGCAAGATGTAACCAGTTACAGGAAACGCCATGGAATATACAGCAATATCTTCTTCTTATTACAGAAAAATGTAAGGGGTTACACTTCCAGTATGAGCAACTGCAGAAAGAGCTGAAAATTAAGAGAAAACACCATAACTTTACCACTAAGATGACTGAATGGAAGTCTATGGTTGTGAAGGTAAAAATCAGCATTTTTTTTTCAGTTCCTGATTACTGTAATACTAGTGTTGGTTGGAACAAATAAGTCAGTAAATTTTGAGAACAGCTGAGTGTCCTTCAATACTCACCAACAAGGTCCACAGGGCCACCCAGTGGAATCAAGATAACAGCAGCCCAAGAGTGACTATTGCAAAATTCCTGTAGGGTAAAATAAGGTAAGGACACGGATAGACTTTTCAGGAGCATGGAAGAAATAGAAAGCAGAGGCTGATGGAACATTCATTTTTTTCTAACTTCAGACCTGCAAAGAGATGTAATAGACACTTGGAAGTAGTTTTTCACCCTGAAGGAACCTTATGGAAGAAGAACATGAAATCGTATTTCATGTTTCTAGTCACCATGAAGGTGATTTGGAAGAGGCCATCCTTTACTTTTAATTACTGTTCAGGGGCAGAAACAGTACTTAAAATTATGTGAAGTTTTCAGACGTGATCTCAAGAAAGGCGGCAGAAGAAACCAAAGGCTATGCATCCTGACTTCTGTAGGTACCATAGAGAGAGTTGACTGTGATGCTACCAACTATAACACACCAGAAATAAATACGTAATCATCATAAAACACAGCCATGGCACTGGTGTGTACGTCTTATGTACTACACAACTAAATGCTATTTCCATCACAGTTCGCATGGTAATAAAATGACCGCCGAAGTGTTGTCACTAAATTAATATTTGTACTCGTCTTGATAATGATTAATGCCTCAAAACATATGAAATAAAATAATGTGGAACACAGAAAAATTTTATAGCCCATTCATTTTCATAACTGACTGCTTTGCTTTTTGTAAAATCTTAAGAAATGAAGCAGAACACTAGATATTCTAAAATGATAAACAATCAATCAATCAAACAATAAATAAGAAGAATCCAGTCACTCAGTCACCACCTAGCACACATATCTTGACCAAGTAGTACAACTAGCTTCCGTTCAGTTTTCAGTAAGTAAACAAGAAGCCATGGATCATCACTGACAGTCTGAACAGGCTCAGAGATTTTACTTTAGTAAGTATATGTGATCATCGTTCATGCATGCCTTTTAGTACACACTCACTACACCATTTCTTTAAATAATCGTATCCAGTTCCACAGTGCTATAGAGACTTGTGTGATGACTGTGATCATGTGCTGAAGCAGATTGTGCATGCTAAGTAACACAGCTTACAAAAACAAAAAGATGCAACAACAAAGTTAAACCAACTAGCATCATCCTCCTGTCCCAGCAAGTGCTTCTCTGCTGCAGCTGCCTAATTCATCATTATAGATAAATTGCCAATGACTGCGAAGTAACTTAATTTTTTTCACCTATGATTGGCGATAGCAAAAGATACAAATGTTCCTGCTCTTTCACACTGACTGCCCTGCCTAACTGACCCATTGCATGCCAAAATGCCATATTTCACTTATGATGCTCTTCTTAGCCTGCAGAAGGAGAGTGCCTTTAGGAGATTATCAATCAACAACGTTATATGTAACGTTTGCTGTTTTTTTGTTTTGTTTTTTTTTTTTTGTAGCTCATAGGTAGTAGTACCACTTGCTCCCCCTGCCCTGAACCCTAAAGACAGTGTTCCTCTGCTCAATGTTTCAAAAAATAATCTGTTCCCTTCCTATCCCAGTCCAAACTGACAGAAAAAACAGCAGAACACCTGCAAAGCAAGTAACGAGTCTGTGACTATCAGTGGTTAGAACCCACTAAAGGGCAGTCACAGTCAATCGCAGCAGCAATCACACACTTCCTCCTAGTTCCTTTAGTCCAGCGGGTCCCCAACCATGGGCTGTGGATCATTTGGGCTGCACACAAACATTTAGGCAGGGAGTGAAACAAAAAAAGTGAATGTGTGTATGCATGTGTGTGAATATGTTTACGCTTCTGTCTGCATGAGTGAATTTGTGCATGAAAGCAAAAAGTATGTGTGTCTTAAAGCAGAAGAGACTGTGTATGTGTGTATGAGGAGTGAACAGTGAGATCGACTGAGCCATTATTTTACAAGTGCTAATCAGTGTTTTTGCTGTTTATTGAATGTAAAATAAAAATGAAATAGAAAAAAGTGGGTGAGAGTGAATGCGTGCAAGAAAGCAGAACAGACTGTGTATGTTTCTGTCTGTGTGAGTGAATGCATGAAAGCAGAACAAATTGTGTGTGTGTTTCTGTTTGCATGTGAGTGGATGCGTGCATGAAAGCAGAAGAGACTGTGTGTGTGTGTGTGTGTGTGTGCGTGTGCGTGTGCGTGTGCGCGTGCGCGTGCGTGTGTGTGTGTGTGTGTGTGTGTGTGTGTGTGTGTGTGTGTGTGTGTGTGTGTGTGTGTGTGTGTGTGTGTGTGTGTGTGTGTGAGAGAGCACTATCCCTGGCATCAGCAGCATCAGTTAAGAGGTTTGAGCACCTACGACAAAACCTCTCAACCTCTCCAACAATAAATCTGGGCATAGCCCATAACTCTCAACCTCTGGGCACAAAATATCTGGACAAAGCCAAAAAATAATAAGGGGACAACCCCCTCCCAATAGTGACAAATTTTAAATATTGCTTTTGTAAACTGAGAAAGTTGATAGAATGCAAGGTCTTGTGTTACCATGCATTTTCTGAAGGATATGAAGTCTGAAAATCAAATGCCTGACATTATATAATGACTTCAGTCCTCACTTATTCGGCACAAAAATCCAGAAAACCACAAATTTTATGAGGAACAGACCAAAAATATGAGGCAAAAATCTGGACAATTGAGAGGTATGAGTAAGAGCTAGAAATAACAGGGACAGATTTTAAATATTGCTGTTATAAACTTAGAAAGTTGCTAGATTCAGAAAACAGGTTTCCATTAGGTTTGCTACCTTTTGACTATACCTCTCAACCTCTTGCACAATAAATCTGGACAGAAACACAAATAATGACAGATTTTAAATGTTGCTGTTACAAATTTGGAAAGTTGTTAGATTTAGAATAAGGTTTCCATTAGGTTTGCCTTCCTCTTGACCATACCTCTTAACCTCTCGCACAATAAATCTGAACAGAGCCACAAACAATAGGGACAGATTTTAAATATTGATCTTATAAACTTAGATAGTTGCTAGATTCAGGAAAAATGGTTTCAATTAGGTTTGCGTACCTGTTGACCATACCACTCAACCTCTCACACAATAAATCTGGACATAGCCACAAATAATGGGGACAGATTTTAAATATTACTCTTATGTACTTAGAGAGTTGCTAGAATAAGCACTGAAAACCCTTCTTCCATTTCCAACATCCTATCTTTGTGAAGCAGGGTTTTCTGCAATGACAGAAACCAAAACAAAATTATGGAGTAGACTGGACATAAGGAATACACTTCAGGTGTCATTGTCTCCCATCATCCCTAGATGGGACAGTCTCATTGCAGGGAAACAAGCTCAGGGCTCCCACTGATTCTGCGTTATGGTGCGTTGTATTTATTATGCAATTTATTATGCTTTATTTTTATGCACACGAAGGCAGGTACATGGAAAATTGTCTTACAGGAAACCAGTCCTTTGTACAAAAAAGGTTGGAGACCGGTCTAGTCCACCACTATACATTGATGACAACATGGGGAACAGTGGTGCTAGATGATGGCATCAGCAAGCACACAGGATGCATAAATAAATATGAAAAAATAAATCGTCATTTAAAGGGGAGGTACTCAGGAATTAGTGGCACCTTATTATTTCAAGATCCACGTTCTGAGGAATTCAGTACAGTTGAGAGGTATTACTGGGAATTCCACAACTTGTGTACCTCGGTTTGTGTTATGTCAACATTTCCCGTGACAAGGAAAGAACATATATTTGGTGTATAAGAAGTACACTTATTATCTGATGATTTTTTTTCCCCAGCATTGGTGGGAGAAAAATTGGATACAAGATGTCTGTCTTAAGCCATATGCTCATGCTTCTTCTGGGTTATGATTTTCATAAAAAGTTCCCATTTGGTGATTAAGGTGAACCAACTGTACAGTAGTCAAACTGGGAGTGTATTACTAATGATGCTTTGCAAGAAAGGTTTTCAATTTATTACAGGTTACACCTATGCTCTCTTTGTGCTTTACAGAAATATTTTGTAGGATATATTTTTTGGTATGCAGATATTTAAGGTTGTGGTTATTACATAATTTTGGAGATTGGTACACCATCTTAGAAACATGGATCTTTCCCTCCCATCCAGTAAAGCAATGGTGTGATAATCATGGCAATTTTTTTGAAATAGTTTGTGAATATTCATGGTTTAAATGACTTTGGTGAAGCTGGGTCATATTACAGTAATTAATTTACACACTTGGTTCTTATACAATTACGTTTAATTTGTTTAGCTTCATCAGAATTAATGTTTATACTACTGGAAAGTGTCAGCGTCATTTTGTGCGTTTAGCTTCATCAGAATGAATGTTTATACTACTGGAAAGTGTCAGCGTCATTTTGTGGACTACTGAGCACTGGCAGTTTAACTTAAGGTTTTGAAAAACACTTGAAAGTGGCATGTTTGCAAGATCAGAATCTGCTGGGTGTTCCTAGGGTGGAGGTAAAGCAGTAAATGTATGATACTATTGTTCAGACTACATCCTACACATATTTTTAGAATCCACTAAAATGTATTTGTTTGTTTTGCTAATTATGTAGATGAACTAGTCTACTGACCTTTTAGAGCCATGACCTGCATGCAGCCTCAGGTTTAACAAGTAAAACAAAGTACATTTGCACAGAGGTATAAAACAATCAATAGTACAGTACAAAAAGTAGTAAGTCATCAATAATACTGTAACACTGAAGAATACCGAGAGGCATCAGGTTCTGTTAACACATATAAAGTGGCAACTACAGTCATGTACAATATGTCCCAATTTATAAGGGATAGATATATAACAGGTTAACAAGTATTAACATAAAGTATTGCAAACAATAAAGATACAACAATCCGGGCTGATCCCATTTACAAGACTGCAAACCAGACAGTCAAAGTTATTAAACAAGTAACTCAAAGCAAGTACAAATTACCCTTATTCTGGGGATGTTCTTTGAGTGCATTCTTGAATTTTAATAAAGTTTGCTGTTTTTTTTTTGTTTCTCTCTTTTTCCCATTGTTAGGGAGGTGGTTTAGTGGTTCCAAGTGGCATGAGTGACCATGAGAATTTTTTTTCTCCTGCCACTCTTTCGAATCTAGGTCTACACAAGTAAGTCTGAGAAAGTAGCTCTGTTCCCTTATAGATAGTTTGCATGTCATTGGCACACTATGCAAATTTTATAATTTTGAATATGAGTGCCAAGTAGAAGTTATAAATATTAATTTATAACTGAATATGATGACTTTGTTGAAGGCAAAAAGTATTAGATATTATAGGGAAATTGATTTAGTAGAGTTACAATTAGATGTTTTGGCAGAGTTATTGCAAATACCCAATGATAAATATATTGCCCAATCAAAGGAACCTTTTTTACTAGAAGAAATTATTGTAGAACAGTTTTCGTCAAATGAGCAGGTATAGATCTAAATGAAAAACAGTGGTCCAGGCAACAAGATTTGGTAAGCTTTGAGGATCCAATTAGCATTACAGAAGGTTCATAATTTTATAAATTACATAAGGGATGATAAGCAGGACCATATGAATTTAACAGGGAGGATATGGATAGGTAGGCATAAATTATCTCTCTACTATTTATCAAAATGGGAACAGCATACAGTGTAAATTAGGGAGTGACTGAGTGATAATTCAGAAACTAGACAGTGCTCCAATATTTTTCTCATTTTTGTTAGGAAAAGTAGATATAATAACAAAACTTTTAAACAAAGGAAGACTCAGGGCCCAGTCATGTTGGTGCTTTGGGTATATAGAATTTTTGGTGACATATTATTACCTTTTTTGTTAAGGCTTTTAAACCTCTATACTGGGAATATGATGCTGATGCAAGCCAGAGTAGTTTTATTTAAAAAAAGGGAATTCTATATTTAATATTGGTCACTAGAAGGCTAAATCCTTATTTTACTATAATTACAAGATTCTCATGAAATGTACTACTAAATGGATGGCTATGAATCTTAATGAGATTATAGATATACCACAGTATGGCTTTGTCCCAGTGAAGAGGATGAGCCATGTAACAGTCCTACTCTAGCTTAACTTCTCTTGTCTAACAAATTAGGGCTCATGAGAAGATGTTTCTTTAGTAAGTCTTGATCCTAATAAAAGTTTCAATTGACTCAACAGGAATTTAATGTGGGATAACTTAGAATATTATCAGTATCCTCTGCAGTGTGTTACTGTTATGAAAATATTTATCAGGTAAGTTGGAACTCGGTTATGTTAAATTGTAAAACTCTACTCCCTTTTAAAATCCTCAACAGCGTAAGACAGAGAAGTCCTCTGGCCCCTGCTTTACTTATACTTAGCATTAACACATTGCTGCATACAACTTCAGTCAGTCAGTTTGGTCTGCTTTGAGGCAAGTTTAAGATATATGCGGTTGTGTACTGTGACATAGCACAGATAATGCAGCTCAAAGGTTGAGTCTTTGTAGCATTCATCAATTATTTAGCAAATCAGAGATATGGTATTTTCATTACAATTCACATAAATGTCAAACACAAGTTCTTTACTTTCAATTTTGAGGACAAAGAGTAAATGAACATGTCTTATTTTGCCACAACCAATACCAATGCTCTTTTTAAGGAGAAACATAACATTTGATTTCAATCAGTTCAACTAACAGTTCTAAAGGGAATATAACATTTCCTTGTTTTTTTTCTCACAAACTGTAGCAGAAATGTAAACAGCTCATTGCTTGCTGGTCTGTAATGCAGTCTTGACTAGACTAATTCTTAAAACAGAATTATTAACATTACTTTTTTCAGCAAACAATCTAGGGACTTCTTTATGACCAATAGTCTTAACAAATCCTTGCCCCTCCCCAGTAGACAATCTTTTTAATTCCCAAAGTTTATTTCACATTATCCTATTAGTCTAGGCCTCCTTGTAGTTCAGGCTCCCTCATTTATCATACAGAAGCTTGGTTTATCAGTTCATCTAACTGTTTTCACAGACTAGACTTTGGAGCTGCACCCCTGGGATGCACAAAGTGCAGACATTTACCCCTACACTTAGCATTCACCACTTACTTCTGGTCTGTAGTTCACAATGGGGACTCCTTCCCCACATCTTTTGTCCTTGTTTACTGTACTTCATTCTTTGCGTTTACCTTCTGAGTATGGGTGTGATACACACTCTTATATGATTTTGTTACTAGGATACCCCAGTGCAGTTGTGAAACTGTATTTGCAATATTAACCCATTCATAGGCTATGCCAGATTCTGTTACCACCTCACACTACCCTTCCCCCAACTCAGATGAAGGAACATCACAGTGCACTGATGATTTGCTCTTGATAACAGAAAATATACTCAACATTGGAGGTTGATTCAGGATATTTTTAAGAGGGATAGAGTATTGTACATGTATGCAATGTTTAAACTTAGAAAATCTAACAGGATGATTTAATTCTTGCCTAAGGAAAAGAGAAATTGGTGGGTATGCCCTACTGGTTACAAATATTATATTTTTAGGGGATTATGCTTGCATTAAAAACGTGGATACTTTGAATCTGCATTATAACTGTGTAACAGACAAGATGTTGCTGTTGTTGTTGTGTCTTTCGGCTTTTCCCGGTTAGGGGTCGCCACAGCGAAACTCCGGTCAGCTAATGATTGGCAGTAGATTTTTAAGTGCCGAATTGCCAGCCATGATGCACAACCTTCGACGAAGGTACGCCCATTCACGTATGTCTCCACACAGAAGACGCTTTAGCTGAGAATCGAACAGGACAATGTCTTACTGTGAGGTGACAACACTACCACAGCACCACCACCGCAGTACGTGTAACAGACAAGATAAAAGGTAAAATTCAGAAATTTTCTAATTATTATTTTCACCATTTGGCATGGTAGATCTACTAAAGACATACATATTTTCCACCTACAGTACTCCATTCTATGTTAACGTTTACTAGGAAAACCTCCAGTTTACTAGATGCAGACAAGTAAATGTATGCTAGTGAATTATTATAGAGGGAAGAGTACCCTCTTGTACCTTAGAGAGTAATTATTAAACCAAGTGAATGGCTGAGGATGGTTTTCCCTGATGTTGCATTGTATGGGATTAGGAAACATTTAAACATCCATCTGAAATTGCTTTAATTAATAATATGATTTCAAGAGGAGAAGAGTGATCATTAGACATATAGCTTTTTCCAGAAGCCCTATATTCTCCTGAAATACTTAAAGAGGTATCAGGTTAAGCTAAGCTACTCTTTTAATGGAATACCCCCTTCCCAGGTTAACTTTATCCCTTTTCAGTATCTCAGAATTAGGGATCTATTATACTCTGGTTTAGCAGACTTTGTATTAGATGACTTCTTTATAAAACTGTTGAATTCAGATAGTAAGATACCAGACTGGCAGACACGTCACCCCCCTTGAGGTGTTATGCATTCAAGTGCTTTGATTTATGCTTTTCATTAGATGAGCTGATTCATTTGAATAGTTATCAGTATAAATATCTAATGTTAGGAGAAATAGGAACGATACTAAGATATGACATTCAGGAAGCAGCTTCCAATCATGTTCTGGGGAAACAGGAATATGGATTAACTTAATATATGATCAGCAACTGGCAAACATTGTGTAGTCATATCAGGGGAGGTATAATCGTTTACAAGAGAGCACAGATAAGCTGTTTGGGATTGGGTCGATACCAAATAATTCTGGTTGGAAGTTTGATACACGACAAATGGATATCTGCCATTGTTGGTAGAACTGGCCATAGGTTAAAAGATGGTGGATTATTTCAACTGAGGATTTCGACAATGCTATAAAAGAAGTGTTACTCTCTCACCCTGAGCATATTTCTGTTAAAGCAGCTAAATAATGCATATTCTTTGTTTAAGTATGGGAAATAGGAACTACTGCTGGCAACAATAGCAATGAAAAAATATTATTATCCAATTGCAAACAGAATCCACTGCCAGGTTTTCTATTTGAGCAGTGATGGAATTTTCTTGTGGACTTTTGCCATTACAATACTGACATGATGATGTCTATGGATTTTTTCTTTTCATGAGGTTTAAGTGTTGCTTATGAGTATCTTAGTGTGTCTTCCTTATATTCCTAATGTTCATTCCCTTTTCCTCGAGTTCCTTATCCTTGTGGGGTTTTCTTCACTTTTTCCTTCTTTATTATTATAAGATATTATTAAAATTAACAAATAAAAGTAAAAGAGTATCCTCTTAGTAAGTATGTTGTGGCAATAGGTTTAGAAAATAGACAACTAGATGTTATTTATTAATTTTGTTTGACTGGAAGATAACTACCTGGGTGCCTCATTGTGATGTGTGCAAGTATCAGTTTGATTAGGAACCAGTCTTGATCATCAGCTGGTAAAACTGGGTGTTTATAGTAGCACATATACTGACCAGTCATCATGAAGCTGTAGAGTCCTGTCTAGCTTAACAAGAAGGAATATGCCCAGGAAGATCAACAACTTAAAAGGAGGCAGTGGTTTCCATGATACATA
This sequence comes from Protopterus annectens, assembly GCF_019279795.1. NCBI lineage: Eukaryota > Metazoa > Chordata > Ceratodontiformes > Protopteridae > Protopterus > Protopterus annectens. The sequence goes on from NC_056741.1 coordinate 1,094,866,360, forward strand.
GCAAGCGTTCTCAGTGCTTGCTACTAATACATTACACTTGTTACTCTAAAGACAGATATGTAACAAGATGCCGTCATTGCCATCAAGTTCTAAAACAGTCCATGAATGTGATAGCTCATTGTTAACAGGAGCTTGTCAATTCAGAAGGCTTTGCGTTACTGTCATCCTCATACTATTATTATGTGCAATGTTGAGGTTATAGCTCTTGATATTTTATGAGACTTCTTTATTAAAAGAAAAAAAGGCAATGCTGATGAGCTGTTTCTGTTTTGAAATTCAGCATATTCCTGTTAGTCCGTGATTTGCATAACCTGAGATGTGTATCTATTGCCTCTGGCTTAAGTACAGGAACAAGAAGGGACTTGTTGGATTTTGCATTTGCTACACTTCAACGACACACATCAGCTGAGACACTGGTGCAATAAAACATCTACTAACCAATCACACTGACCTAATTAGGGGCCTGGATGCAAGTATTTCAGAGAGACAGGAATAACTTTTCAGGTTTTAGTACCCATGCTAACACTAGATACAGAGATGGGCTTTGAAATTGCCATTTTTTGTCTGTGCCTTGCATCATAAGCATCATCTGTGTCAGATACTACAAACAGTGACCCACTAATGGCACCATTCAATAACCACTATTAGACATCTCATACAGGACAGCAGCAGCAGTATATGAAGTTCAGAATAATTTTCAATGAGAATATGTTGTTTGATCAACAACGTCTTTGTCAAGTGCTGAGTGATCAAAGTAATTTGGGTGAAACAACTTTCACTGACAGTGAAGTTTTCTTTTGTCTCTGCTGTTGTGCAACCTTGGAATAGGTATGCATACTTCTGTGGGGGTGTGAGATGTCCCCCCACATGGGGGAAGGGTGAAACATACTTCAGGGGTTTGCCAAAGGTTGTTTTGGCCATTTTTTTTTCAATCAATTAGCACTCAGAGAAAGAGTTATCGATTGATCGATATGAATCCTTTTTATACTCAGTCCTGCTGTTTTTAAATGAATAACAATGTAAGTAAACAAGAAAATATAAGGAAAATAAACTATGTAGATTTCCCATTAGGGCAAAAAGTACCTTCATTTGTTTAGTCATATATAATGTAATACAGAAATATGAAGCCTTTGACCCATTATCAGTGAACATTCAAGATATATATATATATATATATATATATATATATATATATATATGTATATGTATATTTCAATAATGGGAACAATTACAGTTTATATTTTATATGATACTTTCCACAGACTAATTTCCAGACGATGTGTGTGTTTGTGTGTGTGTGTGTGTGTGTGTGTGTGTGTGTGTGTGTGTGTGTGTGTGTGTGTGTGAAGTTCAGGGAGACACTGATGGCAGGGCTTCCATAAAACACAGGCTTATTTTTCATAAAGTTAAAAGAAAAAGAAAAATTAAAAGACAACTTGACTCGGAGTGAAAATAAAGAGTGACTTTGGTTGTTTTTGCATCAAACAGTATTACAGTTTTTGACAGCCTAAGTGCAGGCTGTCTTAAAATAAGTCTCACACTGTAGGCCTTGACTAGACCCCATTCAAAAAATCGGGTTTATGTTATCAGAACGAAAGTTTCAAACTCCAAATACCATATGGTTAACACCATATGGTCGAAGTTTGAAAATTTTGAATCTGAATAAAAATAAAACTAAGGCAGGTAAACTGGATGGACATTTTAAACAAATGCCTAAGTGAGGTAGATGGCAATGATTTTATTTTTCATAATTGTGTAATAGATTTATCAGGTTGTTCCTTGACAAAGGAACAAGTGAATGTATTAAATTTGGGATTAAAATTTATCCCGACAGTTATACCAAGGTTACACGTGATAAAACAGGAAATTTTTCAGCTGGTACGAAAATTGCATCTTAAATGTTATTTTGCATTCTGTAATACATCTGAAAATAATGATGCTAATGAAACTGACTATATGAGTGATGAGGAGAGTTTTCATTCATGTTTGTCTCATGTAGATGATTTAGAAATGAACACAAATGCGTACTGTTTGTTGAATTACAAGAATGTTTGCTTTAAAAGTACTTTTATTCCCCCCTACACAAACGAATGTGTTAACATTTTTGCAGAAATGGTAACATTTGCTGTAGAACACTTGTACACTGAGTTTATTGTAAGAAGAATGAAATAAGTTACAATTTAACTAAACAGGAATGGAAGTCTCTAAAGGATTTGGCAAAAAGGAAGGACCTAATTATTAAACCAGCAGACAAGGGTAATGCAATTGTAGTGATGCATTACACACGATATTTACAGATGTGTATGGAACATTTACAAAATAATACTGTGTATGAAGTAAGTAGTATGGAAATTTATCTAAGAGCAATTGAAAGATTTAGACAGCTGGTAAATAAGGGACATCGACTAGGATATATTACAGATCAAATGGCCAAGAAAGAATGTAATCTAGAAAATGTAGGTATGGCCACATTTTATTGTCTCCCTAAGATGCATAAGAATGAAAAAGGACCTCCAGGGAGACCAATAGTGCCAGCAGTTAAATATTTCCTGCATAATATAGGTATCATCTTGCATAACTTTCTACTCCCTTATGTGATAAAACTTCAGTCATATATTAGGGACTCCTTTGACTTCCTTCAGGAAAATAGATACTGTGAAGTGGAACCCAAATATGTATTGGGTATCTATTGATGTAAAAAGTTTGTACACCAATATTAAACATAAAGATGGAATAGCAGCTACACAACTTTTTTTTGGAAGATACTCCAGTATGTAATTATGTTATAAAATTGTTGCAATTTTGTCTTTTAAATAATATTTTTTAGTTTTAACAATGTAATATACCATCAGTTACAAGGCACTGCCATGGGGGCATCTTTTGCCCCCATGTATGCCAATTTATTTATGGGAAAATTTTAAATGGATTATGTTTACAAACATTATTTATACCAGCAATATGTTATTTCTTACTTCTGATATAATGATGATTTAATATTTATATGTGAGAATGGAAAACAGTATGTCCAGGAATTTATAAAGGACTTGCATTGTAATGAGTGTGGGCTTCAGTTCGATGGACTGCAATGTGGGGTAACAGTGAATTTTTGGATTTATGTTTGTGTAGGGGTAGTGATCAGTTCATTAAAACTTCCATACATCGGAAATTTATGGATGGAAGTCAATTTTTGCATGGCACTACTTGTCATCCAGCACATACAGTTCAAGCTCTTCCTTATGGAGAATTGTTGAGGGTTTGTAGAATTTGTAATGATTAGTTAGATTTAGAGAAAGAGATCAAAAAAACAATGGCGATGTTTGTACAAAGGGGATATAATAAATAAATTTTAAGTATGGCAGTTAATAAGATTTGTTCTACTAAACAAAGAGGAAATAAATTAAATGTAGCGTTAACTAATAAGAATGAAGAAGATAAAATATTCTCTGTAACTACATACACTATTTTAAGTGATAAAGTTAAGAATGTTATTATTAATTACTGGGACTTTCTACAAAAAGATGTTTTGTTACGAAAAACTATAAATAATAAAGTATATACCATATAAGAGAGGACAGAATTTGAAGGATATGTTGGTTAGAGCTTATTTTATATTATCTGAAGTTAGCCTTTTTTTGTCTCCAAGATTAAATGGAACAGTGACCTGTAACAGTTGCAGTGTATGTAGACATATAGTGTCTACATTTACTATGATAAACTACTATGATAAACAAAAAGAAATTTGCTGTTAGTGGCCACTATGGATGTAACACGGAAGGCATTATTTACTGTCTGAGGTGTCCCTGCAACCTATATTATATAGGACAAAGTAAAAGAAAATTTAAGGTGCAGTTGCAGGAGCATATCAGATATGTTAAAAAGATCAGAGCTGAAAGCTCTATAGCTATGCACTTCTTTGAAAAACATAATGGTGACCACACTTTATTGCAGGCTACTGTTTTAGAAAAAGTTTTTGTTAAAACTGGAGATGAAGGTTTGTTAAAAAATATGCTGTTAACAAAAGAACCAATATATATTTTAAAGTATAACACTCTTTCTCCAGAAGGACTTAATTTAGAGTTGGACTGGAAGTGTTTAATTTGATTGTTTTATTGCATAATTGGATAATTAATTAACTGTGGGTATGTATATAGGGAAGGTTTTTTATGTATTCTGTATTACTTCTTGAAGGCTGTTTGGTGAGGTGCTAAAGTGCAATAAACGAGTGGAATGTAGCCTGGTGTTGCTTTTTATCTTGAACTTACTTTTCTGAATTTTTGGATTCAGTGTTTGCTGTGGTTTTTATTAAACTATTATTAAGTGTTTTATGCAGGGGGGCAAGCCCCCTGCAACCCCCACACCCCCGCTACTTAAATATACCAACTCCGAGATCACACTACATTGAAGTAAAGGGAAGAATTCCATATGGCGATCTCCGTTCACTCTTGCAATGTTTGCGACATTTGCTCATTTGGTGTCGCTCATATGATATTTGCTCAGTGCAGTTTTCGCTGTGCTAATATAGACCCCACAAAATCCACCTATTTCTTTGAGGTATAAGTCCCTAAGTTAGCCCCATCTGGACTATCACACTCCACACTTCCAAGCCCTTTTAGGCAAGCTCCAACTCACACACACTAAACCTCCATATGCGGAACAAACTTCCTGAGTGTAACTTTCCAGGCTACTTCCTTTTATATCAACTTAATTGACCATCAGTGCCTGATTAATATATAGTGTCTGCCTTAATAACTGTATAAGAATGTTCCCACACTCCATACTACAATACAGTTGAAGATGTATTATACATTTTTTACTCAAAATGTTACACCTATAACCCCCCCACACACACACACACACACACACACACACACATACACACACACACACACACACACACACACCACAAAAACAGAGGCTGTGGACGTGCAGCAATGGACTGTATGCCCTTGGCAGTGCATCAGCATTGGAATGGTTTGGCCAGGCCAGTTGTTTTCTGCATAATGAAAGGGCTAGAAGGATAGTGTCTACAAGCACAATGTTGCACTGCATCAATCTGCTTATCTAACCATTGCAATGGGGCATGATCTGTCATCAAATTAAAGTGTCTACCTAGCAAGTACTTCATATGTGATATTCTTTAGACCTGTCAATTATTTAACCTACTATATATACAGACATTCTCTAACTGTTGATTTTCTTATTATGTTCCATGGTGGTTTTATTTTTTTACACGTATTTTTATTTTTGATTTGATTTTTATTGTAAAAATATGGAGCTTTACTCCTTGGGTCTCCACTGAAAATGGGCACCTGGCTCAGTTGGACTAACCCCATTAACAAATGTCAATAAATAAATAAATAAAAAGTAATACTTCATAGAAGGTCCATTTTAATTCTAAGATACTCTTCTTTCTGAATTCCATGAGATAGCACTGCCACCAAACCTAGTGTTGATGACCTGGTGTATAGGGTAAAATCTTTAGTAAAATTGAGTCACTAATATATATGCAAAACATAGGATCCTTTTTAGTTTGTTAAATGCTCTGTCTGCATCAAGAGACCATTGTAACTTGACAAGGGCTTTCCCTCTTGTGTGATATGTCACGGGGCAAGAAATAGTCACAAAACTAGGCACAAGCTTTGTAGAGTACCCAACTAGTCCAAAAAAAATAAATAAATAAAAGCATTCACCTGTATTTTATGGTAGGATACGGGCCCATTTTTATTGAATCTATTTTTCTGTCTAGGGGTCTCACCATACCTTTTCCTATACAATATCCCAGGTCTATACTGCAACATCGAACGCTTAAAACAGTGAACGATGTTACATCGACATATTTTCAGCGAAAGCTGAAAATGTCGAATCCACAAAACATTACACACTTCCAAACACATACACACATACCCAATTCTAATTATACCCCCCAAAAAACAGTAAACAACTAAATACACATATGCACATAACCCAACCATACATTTAACGAAAAAAAAAAACAGTAAACATTTTAAACCATATGCATGTACCTTAACCCGCACCCTAACCCTAAGGTCAGTAACTCTTGCACATTTACATAAACAGCTCCAAACACATACACACTTACCTTAACCCTAATTCTACCCTCCCAAAACAAAAGTAAACAACTGAAAACACATACACACGTAACTCAACCATACATCTAACTCAAAATATAAAACAGTAAACACTTTCATACATATGCACTTACCTTAACCAGCACCCTAACCCTAAGGTCAATAAATGTGGCACAATCACGCTCATATCATACTATATACTCTATATACCGGACAAGGGACCACACTACACTTCAGAACACGGCAAACAACGAAGCGGTCAAGCGACTTCTTTCCCAGGGAAAGAATTCGCTGAACAGCTGCTTCGCTGTTTTGCCTGTTCGCTCTACATGTGTCAACGAAAATGCATTCGACATAATGCATTTTTGTTGCACTCATAGGAACCCCAATATCCCAAAACACCCAATTTACTTTTCTAAGAATTCACAATCTATCCTGCACTTTTGGTTAGTGAGATGAACAGTCCCCTGAATGAAAGACCTTATCATCTGAAATATACAGATTTTTTGTTCTTGTGGGCAAAGGCGCAAAGAGATATGCATTCTATAAATTATTGAGGATGGTTTATGAAGCTTATGAAAATAGAATAATTGCACTATGCTTTGGTCTAAAGGATCTTAAAGAATCCCCTACCTATTTTATAAAAAATGAGTTGGGTTAACTCCCTGTTTTATCCTCTTGAGACAGATCTACCCTGACATTTGTTGTAGAAGACTTGACTACCCACAGCCACCTTACTTAATATATTCCATTTCTGAGGTCACACTTAAGTAAAGGGTAAAAAAGTCAACCCAGATGAAATGAGCACTCAGTTCTGAAGGAGTTACTGAAATCAAATGCAATGTGCTTTCAAGCCTGTTATATGTCATTGGAAAGCTCTCAAAATGATGAACAGTTCTAACACTGACACCTTTGGTTTCTCTTACATACTTACAAAACTATAATCCTTTGTTGGACCATAATACTAGTAATTTTTGGCGAAAAAGTACAGTTTTTCTTCTTTCTTTTTAACTAGTAAAGTTTAAAGAGGTGGTCTCTGTAGAGACAGTGTGCATCTTGCTTCAGGTCACAGCTGTACTCCATTATTACATCACCAGTAATGTGCATTATTATTATTGCTTTTTATTGTTCAATAGTACAGTTGTAAATGCTGGCCTCTGCAGACCTTTCATTGCTGCATCTTGCTTTATGCCGCAGCTCTATTTCAGTAAGGTCCTTCCTGAAATCATAGAGTACAAAACTGCAAATGCTTAAAATTACAGACTCACAGCTGTGGGTGTTTGCAGTTTTGTACTTTGCATTTTCAAATGTCTCCCCAATATTACTGTGCAGTTAACAGTATGACTGTTACTGCCATACATTTTTATCTTCAATATCTTAAGATGTTCTTATAAGAGGTGTGATTGCAAGATTTGCTACTATTTTCAGCCAGCTAAAATGCATTACTATGGCTACTTTGTCTTTCCACTTGCCAGTCAGTCACAATTATTGTTACACCTCAAGGTGGACAGAAAAGCAGTAACTAGGATTGGGTGAGGATGGCAGGTATCCCAGGTCCAAGTTGTTAGGGATCACAATTGACACTGTAGAAGAGACGTTAAGCAGTTGTTGCAAGTCAGTGGTGTTTTCATTGTTGGATGGCTGGACTTGAGTGCTAACTGTAAGTAATACTGGTAATTATTTAAGCAGCTACAGTTTATACTGTTTCTGCTTAAATGATTTGCATGCATGTGTGTGTGCTAGGACCTGATGCAAAAGTGCTGACATAGGTCTTTACTACAGTTTCTGAAATTTTCTGAAATGTGTAGAAACATAATAGCCCTTTACTTTGCCTGAAGGATTTTTTTTGGTCCTCATTTTTTCCCTTTTTTTCTAGTTTCTTGTTGAGGGCGCAACTGGGAGATTACTCAGGACACAAACTGAGATAGCTACAGCTGTGGTGGATGGTCACTGTGCTTTTTAGTTACTGCTGGCAATGGTGGAAGTACATGACTATAATGGCTATTGTCTCTCACTATTGTTGGGGGGTGGCGGCTTTGCCACCCACTGTTGTCAGTATGCTACAGTATATTAACTATGGCCTGCACTTATTAGCACTATTTGCTAATGGTTACCCTAGAAATAAAAAAGGATTTAGATGAGATGCACACATTTATACAACATCCCTTTTTGTTGTTCCTGTACTTACAAATATCAGCAATGTGCACACTTTCAGGATTGGCATCTGTGCCAGAAGAGACTGAAGTATCTTATCCAGGTTTGCCTGAGTTAATATATCCATGCTGCAAAAGATGCAATATGAAATGTACTTTCCATGAGTGACTGATGACTTTTAGTGCAGACTATGGAAAATATAGCATTTTTATCCTGTGTTTTACAATACATTAATAAGTATGGTAGCAAGACTATAAGAATGCCTCCATGTGTGTCTGGAGTGATAGAAAAAATGGCACATAAAGGAGAGGAGTAGGTTGAGCTATGCAGTTTTTTAATACTTATATGAATATTATTAATATTTTAATGTATAAAGCTAATATATCATGAATAGTAACTTCAGCATTAGGGAGCAAGGTGTCAGCTGTAAGCTGATAAGATTTAATATGAATATGCAATGCAATAGTAAACATGTAACATACAGTCTCTGGGGTACTGAAGACTGTTTGAGAAACATTAATGGAAATGCCATGTTTTTCGTGTATGCCTAAATAAAGAGAATTATGATCAGATCTCCAATCATAAGCAGCCTACTGTGTGTTTGAGAAATGGATGTCAAGAAATTTCCCTTGAGAGTAAAGCTCAAGAGGTGAATTTTATCATCTATGTTAAAACACATAATAAAGATTTTGTTCAGAGACTCAAACATAATTCTTTGTATTTCAAGGCACTTTATCTACTCCATGTACTGCTGTTTACAAAAATATAGAAGGGTAAAGTGTTTTATCAGCTTGGAAAGTTGGTGTAGCATATGGGGACTATATCAAACATATAAAAAATACTTCTCAGTGTCTTCACTTATGAATTCTGGATAAATCTGAAAATAATGGGGGGGCAAAGGACAAAAATAATGGTTAGTTTTTAAATATTGTTCTAATTTATGTAAAAGTTAACAGAACAACAAGTTTGCATCTTCATGTACTTTCAGAATAAGAAGTATGAAACTCTAATATCTGTTATTATTGACTGACTGTAATCCTCAATGATACATCAAAATATAAAAAAATATGGCTGAAACAGGGGACATATATGGGCAAAAGGACAGCTGACAAACACCAAACAGAAAAAAGGTGCTCCAGGCTGAAAAGGACAAAAGCTTTTAAAAGCTGTCAGACACATCATTCCATCACACTTTCTATTTCACACACTTACACAGTCTAACTGCACTTTGTTTTTCATCTGTTTTACAGCCTGTCCTGTTTTTCTGACTGGCGACCTTCACCTTGTTGTCCACTGTTCACTGGCACTTTTGTTTCACCTTTAGTTTAACGAGCCTTGATTTTTAATTTCCCATCTTAAGCTTTTGTCACAAGCACAAGTACAAACAAGACTCTTATTCAGTTTAACTTTTTTCACTAAGCATATTAGAACTTTCACAATTGTTTGGCATAAATTTATTGTTTGTATATGCAAGCATATTAGTTGCCTGCATACCTATGCATGCATATGACACTAATAAGAAATGGCAAACAAAGGAGGTGAGTGCATAACATGCACACATCCTGAACCGTACATCTTTTTTTTCCACTTTTTTTTTGCATATTGACATATACATATTGACAACTTCTATATGACACACACTATATGACACACACAGGGGGCTTGCTGGTCTGGGCTCATTGGTCCGCAGATTTTTTGCATAAAGTTACCTCTGTCCTGCTAGGTGCATTTACAGCCTGCAAAAAACTGCATTTGCGATTGCACAGACAATATAAGACAGTTACTAGTGCAGGTGAGTTACTAGGTTTGCAAGATTGCCCCTTCTACCCTGTCCTGAAAGTCATAATTTTCCCTTCTGCATTAAATTATCTCCGTTCTGCTATCTGGATCTGCTAGCTGCATTTGCAATCTGCATTCAGTTATCCTATGCATTTCTGCTGTGCTTGAAAGCCCCTTCCACTTTTTCCCCTTCCACCTAAGTCACACAGTCCTGAAAGTCAAAATTATGTTCATTCCTATTCTGATAAATTCTGTTTTTTGGATTTTTTTCTTTTCAGCCTGTAAAATATATTTTCTACCGAGCTAGTATATGTGTAAATGATCCAGGTAAGCTGTAATTGCAGCCATTGCAACACTTGCAGCCAAAAAGGACACTAAAGAAAAAAGGACACTCTATATGTTAATGTACTTCAGTCTTGTTAACGCCATCTTACTTTAATACATATGCTTTTCTTACTTTAACATGAGCAGCTGACCTCCACTTTACCAACTGGCTGACTTGGCTTTCTTACCTTTTTAAACTATCTCTGTTCCAATGTCCTGTTAGTCAAAATCACTCATTTTTTTCAAAAATTCAAACAGCTCTCACTGCTCTTTAAATGTTCTATGTGTGTATGTGTGTGTGTATGTGTAACCAAGGGCTTGCACAAGTGTATAAATACAGAGCATGTGCAACTCTGACTGCCATTTTGTAGTTACCTGTTGAGTTGTAAGCATGTATGCATGCAAGGTCTGTCTGGTAGCCAGTTTATTTGTATTTTATTTTATATGATTTTGCTTTCTATGTATTTGTTTGATGCTGTATATGAAAGAGAATCACAAATAAATACCCTGCCATCTTGTCTAGAGAAAGAAGGAGAACATGGTGTCAGAAAAAAGTGGGATGTCTAAAAGGGAAAGGTACATGGTACCAGAAGAGGTTTGGCTAAAATGAGCACTTATTACTTACTATATACTAATGCATGAATCAATGAATTATCATATACAATGCTAAAACAGGTCACAAAGAATTTCAGATATTAAAACTATGCAAACATTTCAGCTTTTATTGAAAAAAAAAATATGGCATGAGGCAGGCATTGTTAAAATATTAGCATTGTATAATGATATATGATATTGATAAAAAAAATGAATGAATACAGGAAGGAAATATATAAATAAAATCCGAATTGCATAAAACAAATTAAAATAAATGAAATGACCACATTTTAAGTAAAGCATGTATTTTCATTATTAAAGATATCATCAAAGTCAAGTTAAATATATAAAGTGTTTGCATGTTAGTGCAGTGTTACAGTAAAGTTATTTCACAGAATACAGCCATTACTGAGCATATTTTGCAAAGTACAGTATTTCAGAGAGTTTATTATGCATTTGAATGTTATTACAAGCTCACGGCACAGTTTGCTAGTACATAATTACAATGACTATATTTTTCATTGTGTTTGTGCATACTTTGTGGGCATGGCAGATGGATTTTGAAAATCCAGTGCACTTGTGTTTGACATTAATATTGCTGAAAATTGGAAAGTGATTGAGCAAGAGCATGACATTTTCATACAGGCTGCATTTTCTGATAAAGATGACCATACAAAGGCATTTATTCTGCTTAATTTAGCTGGGTCAGAAGCCATAGAAAGGGAAAGTTCATTTGTGTATGCACTTGCTATCTATACTGGAGAGGGAGAAAACAATCATATTGCTGTACAGGCTGAGTCAAGGGATGACCCAGAGTGCTTGAAACATAAATGTAGAGAAATGTGTAAACCCCAGACAAATGTTACAATGGAAAGGCACTTATTTTATACAAGGAATCAAAAGCCTGGTGAAACCTTTTCAGCATATATAACTGACCTGAGAAATAAGGCTAAAACATGCAGATTTGGTGATTTAAGGGATGAGTTGATAAAGGACAGACTTGTGTGTGATATTAATGATGATGCTGTGAGAAAGATTTTGCTTTGTGACAGTGATTTAACTTTGAATAAGGCCATTGAGATATGCCAGATATACAAGCTCACAGAAAAGCACACAAATATGCTTACAAACAAAAATAGCTCTAGAAAGCTCATGTTGACAGTATTCAGCACGTGGTGAAATGAAACAAGCCCAGGCACATTGCAGGCACTGTAGCCCTTGCAGCACCTACTAGTAAACCCCAGAACTTTCCAGCAAATTCCAGAGTTCGCAGAATCTCAATGAAGCATAAGAGTGAGTCAGAAAACTCAAAGTATGGACCCCAACCTAGTTTATTCCCAACTGTCATAATTGTGGTGGAAGTCATGAAACAAAAAGGGAAAAATGCTTAGCTTTTGGTCAGCAGTGCCACAAATACAAAGAAAAATAATAATTTCAAGAAGTTTTGTAAATCAAAAGGCCCACATTATTTTATTAAGAGAGAACATTTTAAGAAATTAGTCAATCAATTAGAAAGCTGCAACCCTACTCTTTATGTTGATGATGTGTCAGTGCTTCATAAAACAGTCAATCCAGTCGATTTAAGGGCAAAGAATAAAGTATTTTGCACTGTTTAAATAAATGGCAAACACATAGAGCTCAAAGTTGATACAGGTTCTAAGTGCAATGTTATATCAGCAGAAACAGTTGCTAGAGTGTGTAATGGTGAAAGGTTTGATTTGGCAAGGTGTGTGAGGCTTGTTGCTTATGGAGGTGAAGAAATTCAAACCGAAGGCTCAGTACTGCTTTCATGTTAGTTTGCTGGAAGATGCTATTACTTATTATTTTATGTGGTTAAAAGGCATGTCTAGTCATTATAAGGCTCAGAGACAGTTTGAAAATGGGACTGCTTTCATTTAATAAGGAAGTCCACCAAGCTAGCTTAAAAGACCACTACTCTAATTCCACCCAGTACATTTTTCCACCCATGCTGATCTATTCAAAGGCAAACTAGGAAAACATTCAGTTGTATACTCCATGAAGTTAGACCCAGATGTCAGTCCACTTATCAGGCCAACACATAAAGTTCCAGTAGCCATGCAGGACAGAGTCAAAGCAGAGTTAGATAAAATGGTGTGACAAGGTGTGATTTGTCTAGTTACAACTCCAACTGAAAGGGTATCTTCCATGGTGGTAGCTCTTAACAAAAGCTCAGATGACATGGGTATGTATTGATCCACGAGATTTGAACAAAGCACTAAAAATACCTCATCATCCAATGTGCACAGTCAAAGAAGTCACAGCCTTAATGACAAATGCCACTATTTTTTCTGTCTTAGATGCAAAGAGTTCATTTTGACAGATTCAGCTTGACAAGAAATCCTCATTGCTCACTACTTTCAGTACTCCATTTGGCATGTACGGATTTTTGAGAATGCTATTTGGGACAAATTCTGCATGGAAAGTCAACATGCAATAGAGGAAACTTTTTATGGGTATCTTTGTGCTATTACAGTAGATGACATACTAGTAGGAGGTCATGATGAAGGTGAACATGACAGAAACCTCAGAAAAGTTCTGAAAAGGGCAAGTCAAGTGAATTTTAAGATCAACCCATACAAATGCAAATTCAGGCACAAGAAGTCACTTATGTTGGTTATTTATTTACTAGTTCAGGCCTGTGACCAGATGCTTCTAAGCAAACAGCCATTCTCGAGATGACAGCACAAGACAATGTTCAAGCCCTGCAATGTTTTTTGGTATGGTAAACTACCTAGACAAGTTCATTTCAGACTTGAGTCAACTTTCAGTACCACTTAGTGAGCTGACAAGTAAAGACGTATCATGGTCCTGGCTAGAGCAACACCAAAGAGCATCTGAAGTCCGGAAACAGAGAATTGCTAGCTCACCACCTTTCAGATACTATGATGTTCAGAAGCCAGTTATATTTTCCTGTGATGCTTCAAAATTTGGTCTTGGTGCAGTCATTCTACAAGAGGATCAACCTGTTGCCTATGCATCAAGAACTCTTACCCAAACTAAGACACAGTATGCTCAGATTGAGAAATAGCTTTTGGCAATTGTGTTTGCATATTCAATGTTCCATGATTATGTTTATGGTTGACCTATCCAGATCAAAACAGACCACCAAACTCTAGTCACCATGTTAAGAAAGCCTATGCATTCAGCTCCAACCCGACTGCAACATATCATGCTTAGATTACAAACGTAGAATTTCAATCTTGTCTACAAGAAAGTCAAACTTCTTTATCTTGCTGATACATTATCCAGATTGCCCAGAAACACCACAGAACAGCATGAGAATGAGAACCTTGATTTTGAAGTCATGGAAGTGAGAAATTTTTCTTCTACATGTCTTGATGAGCTGAGAGATCATTCAGTCACAGATCCAGTTTTACAAAGCCTCAACCACTTTATCAATCAAGGATAGCCGTCAAAGCAATGTAGTTTACTTATAGATGTGCAACCGTATTTTCCATACAGATATGAGATTTTGTCTGACAAAGGTATCATTATGAAAGGTCCTAAAGTAATTGTTCCAAAGTCTTTGCAACAAGAGTACATCACTAACTTGCATTGTGGTCAGCCAGGTACCCACTCTACCAAACGAAGAGCGAGGGGACTACTATTTTTGCCTTCTATGTCACAAGACATTGAGAGAGCTCTTTCATCTTGTTCCATGTGTAATAGTACTAAACCACATAAATAGAAGGAACTACTTCAGCTAAACCGGATTCCAGAACTACCTTGGTTGACAGTACCCACCAATATTTTCGAGTGGAATGGTCAACATTATTTGGTGTAAGTAGACTCTTACTCCAATTAGTTTGAGATTGACCTACTTCCTAACCTAGCATCCAGTACAATCATTACTAATATGAAGCATCATTTTGCAGTGCATGGTAGTCCACACAAAGTTATTTCTGACAATGGCATGCAGTTTATAAGCCAACAGTTCAAAAGATTTGCTGAAGAATGGGACTTTACTCATGTCACAAGTGGTCCTGAGTACCTACAGTCAAATGGTTTGGCAGAACATGCAGTTCAAAGTGCAAAAAGTTACTTTAGAAATCAAAATGAGATAATACTGATGTTTTCTTAAATCTCTTGAATCTCAGAAATATTCCTTGTGATAAACATCTTGGTTTACCTGTTCAGAGACTTCTGTTGAGACAAACAAGAACCAATGTATCAGTCAGTAGTCAATTGTTGGTTCCATGTGTCAAGAACAACAAGTCAGTGAAAACCAATCTGTTGAAGAAGTGCTTAACCCAGAAGTCCTACTATGATAAGACTAGCAAACTGCTCAATCCATTACGAGAAGGAGAAGTGGTAGGGAGGCAGACATCCAAAAGTTATGATCAGATTGGTGTTGTGAAGATTATTTGCCCAGAGCCAAGATCGTACACTATGGAATCACAAGGAACAGACTATAGGTAGAACTGGAAGCATTTACTACCAGTGTCTGAGCCTATATCACAGCACATAGCCTATGAGAAAGACTCTTTATCTCAGAGTGAATTGTCCAGTGTTCCAATTTCAGAGGAAGTTCCAGAGGACATTCCTGTTCCTGTGAATCCAGAAGTTCCTGATACGAGTTGCACACCGACGACTTTTCCTGTTGCTAAATTTAGTCCAGATTATTATGTTACGAGATATGGTTGCATCTCTAAACCCTGTAACAGATACAAAGCAACTTGGACATGAACATTGTGTTTTGTTTCTAATGTCTATAATAATACATGTCTAACTCTAATATTCTTTTTACAAAGGGCAATCTTTTTAAGAGGGAGGATGTAGATCAATCTTTGTGTATGTATCTTTAAGAAGCTATCCAAAGGCTTGCACAAGTGTATAAATACTGAGCACATGCAAGTCTGACTGCTATTTTGTAGTAAGCTGTTAAGATGTAAGCATGTATGTATGTAAGGTCTGTCTGTTAGCCAGTTTGTTTGTATTTTATGATGCTGCTATCCATCCTGTTGTGTTTCTATGTATGAAAGCATTTAAACAAAATACCCAACCTGCTTGTCAGCTATGTTAGAGAGAGATGAGTGACACTTCCCTTACCTTCACTGTCACTGCTTTTTTTCTTGGGCTAATACCTCCATCTGTGAGGGGTTCTAACCTGCTCCATTCACCTTTGCTATGCTTGGGATCACTACAATCCCCTACCCTACCCCAATTCTCACCCTCCCCTCCTTATCTAAATTTTGTATTGAACACATTTCCTCCTCTTCCTCATTTCTATCCCCTCTGATTCCTACATAGCCTCACCAATCCCTGCTACTACCTCATTATCCAATAGGATTCACACAAACCCATTATAATCTTATGTCACCTTCCATCCACACCTATTCTTCTCTACTTCCTCCCTTAAATTTACTCTTCTCTGTTGTTTTAACTTTACAGTCTATACTTTTTCTCCTTCCCTCATTTATACAATATTCACTTCTTCCTCCACAGCAAGTTCTTCTTCAATATTACCCTTCCTTTATAATACTGACAGAAAATATAATATCCACAAATCTTTTATCATACATCACCCACTTAATCATTTTCCTAATACTTCCTTTAATTCAGAATTTTACCTTACTGTACAATAGTTTATTCTACATTTCTCTGAATAACTATACTCTGTTAAAATCATAACCTTTCTCCATCTCCATAATAAGGGACAACCCTACCTGGAATCTTCAGCAAGCCAATTCTACTCTCATCTGTTTTCCCCTCATCTTCCTCCCTTCTCCTTTAACATTTTTCCCTTTTCATTCAACTATAATCTCCCCTTAACTACTACATAGTCCTCTCTATCTACCATGTTATCCTTTTGCATATCCATGTCACTGCTATTCATTTTGTGTCACCTTACTACATACCATGGTACTCTGTCACTTTATTTACACTCACACACTAGAAGCCACCCTACCTATACTCAGGCTAAACCCACTTTCATATCTGTTTCCTCAAATGTATTTAATATCCAACCTATTCACATAAAAAAAACTAAACATTCAGTTCACATTGACAGAACCTGGAAAGGTTCATATACTTTATAAAAAATAACTAATCCCAATCCTCTCATCTCTGAAATCACTCTTTGTGGTAACATTCATCCCAACCCCAACTCCTCAGCCTCGTCCAGTCCACCATCCTCTGCCCTTAACTCCTATACAACACCCACAAACCTTTTCCTTACTTCCATTAATATTTGTAGTATTGTAAACAAAGTTACAGACCTACTAACATGGTTTCTTCAATATTTACCAGATATTACTGTTACTACTGAGACATGGCTAAAACTCCATGTAAAAGACTCTGAAATTCTATCTCCTGGCTACAATATAATTTGGTGTTACAGACTACACAAAAAAGGGGAGGCATTGCAATTGTATATAATAACTAAGTTTCTCACCCCTCAAAATTAACACACCATCCTTTCAAAATGCATAACTTCTTATCCCTCTTCTTAATGTTAATAAACATAAGAAGCTTTGTATAGGTGCCAATTGTATAGTGGTCCAAGAAAAGAAGACAGAAGTAGCATTGATCATTGAAATTGCCATCCCCAGTGACTACAGTGTCTTGCGTACAGAGAGACACAAAGTCATAAAATATCAGGATATGCATGCAGAAACAAGAGCAATGTGGAAGAAAGATATCCAGACAGTTCCAATAGTAGTAGGAGCAATGGGTCTTATAAAAAATAATTTACAATTGTATTTGTATATGTTACCAATACATGTAACTCCATATGAACGGCATAAGAAGTCATTACTGGGCACATTGCAGGTGCTGTGAAGAGCACTATTGGGTGACATCAAAAATTGAAATAATACTAATTTCATGAACTTTAATCATATTTTGACTTAGGAATGGAGTCCATTCCCGTCATGGTATTAGAAACCCAAAAGACTTGTAGAAATTAAAAAGAGAGTTGCTGTCTACATACCACGAGGTAATGATATTAGCTTATTAGAAGAAATTCTTTGCTGGATAACTAGAAAATATTACTACTGAAACCATTATCTTAGGTGATGTTAACATTGACTACTTATCTGTGACATCTATTGCTCTAGCTATACTAGTCTTAACTTGTATTGGTTCAAACAGCTGAGCTCTTCCCCCACTTGACTCAACAAATCAAATCATAAAAATTCTATCCTTGACTGGATACTTGTTTTTGGCCCCAGCAAGTATATTATTTCAGTGGTGCTGATTCCCTTAGTGACCATCATCCTATATTCATCAATAGAGAAATCACCGACTAGCAAAAAAAAAACATCAATACTGAACTGCCCAAAATCTTTATAACTTTTATCCTGATACACTCAATTGTTTGTGTCTTTTGGCTTTTCCCGGTTAGGGGTCGCCACAGCGGAACTTCGGTCCACTAATGATTGGCAGTAGATTTTTACATACTGGCTTGCCGGGCCTAACGCACAACCTTCAATGAAGGAATTCCCATTCATGCATGTCGCCACACAGAAGACGCTCTAACTGAGAATCGAATGGGCAATGTCTAACTGTGAGGCGACAACTCTACCGCAGCACCAAAATCTGTGAACTCGTCTCCACTCCAGACTCTACCCTTAGATGAAGTTGTCAACAAATTCAACAATATACTCATGAATACTTTAAAAACCCTTGCCCATACTAGAAATAAAAGAGTGAAAAATTCAACCCCCTAGCTGTCACATTCTACAATAATTTTCATGCAAAATATGACAAAGCATGGAAACAATGGCACAAAGATAAACCCCTTCAAACCTTACATGAGTACAAGTTGTGCAACCTCAACAAGAAGCCAATTTACTCAGATAAAAAAATTATTACTGTGACTTGTAAGATAATGATAAAAAAAATCCAAATAAATTCTGGAGCTCAATTAAGAAAACATTTCAACCTGTTTTCCTCACCAAACCTCTGTCCGGACTTATCCCCCCCTTAGAAACAGCTACTAAAACTTTTTTCATCAACATCATAGCCTCTCTTACCTCCATCTCTCTCCAACTATTTAATATACTTCAGAACTCTATTAGTCCTGACATACATGCTTTCAATCTCCAACCTGTCTTCACATCATATCTTAAATGATTACTAAAGAAACATAAACCCTGTTCTCCATCTGCTGATGTTTTCCTGCTGAGTACCTTAAGCTCACTGCAAACTCCAGAGCATAACCAGTCTCGATTCTCATTTACGGATCTATTTAAGACTTCCATGTCCCTGCCCTGTGGAAAAAAATCCTCATTATTCCCTCCATAAAGGAAGTGCTGTAACTCCTCTGAAATCTCTAACTTTAGGCCAATTGCCATCTTATGCCCCCCCCCTTTCTAAGATCCTGGAAGATTGTATTCATAAGCAACTCTTTCAGTACCTCTTGCAAAATGATCTCTTAACCCCAATATAACATGGTTTCCGACTAGGCCATACAGCTTTCATCAACTTTTCTGACATTATTAATTAGGCTAGAGACCAAGGAAGGTTTCTCTTCTGTTTTTCTAGATCTCTCAAAAGCATTTAATACAGTGCTACATGAGAAACTTGTAACTCAAATGTACTCTCTGGGCCTTTTCAAACCAACTCTATGGTTCTCTAACTACCTATTTGAAAAATACCAATCTGTCAAATGGCTCACTTCTTTGTCGCCTTTTCTCCTAGATAAAATGGGTGTTTCTCAAGGCGCTATTATCGGTCCACTGCTCTTTAACATTTTCATCAATAACCTATACACAACTTCTCAGCAAGCTTATGTTATTCAGTATGCAGATGACTTGACTCTCATCTGCTCATCTAGTAGCATACTAAAACTACAATCCATGACACAAAATGTCTTCAACTCAGTCAAACTGTGGCTACATCAAAAACAACTTTTACTTAATCCCATAAAGACTAAACAACTACTATTTTTCCAAATTCCAATGGCAATGCTAAAAGTAACTTCCACATTACCGCTTTAAACAGTGCAGCTATTGAAGTAGTTATCCATACCAAATTGCTTCGAGTCACCATAGATGGCAACTTAAAGTTTGAACTTCACATACAAAACTGTATCCAAAAAATTATCAAAAACTAGGTCTACTATATAGAGCAAAATAACCCCTTACTCCTTCCAGTAGAATCACTCTAGTTAACACTTATCTTTTACCCTCTCTTCTCTAGCATCTAGGTCTCTACTAAATCACAACCAGAGCAATGCTGTAATAAGATAACTGAATTTGCAGATAATCTACCACATAAAACTTATACTTTCTCTGCATTATGTGCTCTCAACTGGTTGGAATTCCCACATCAACTCGCCTATATGCAACTTCTTCTAACCCATAAAATACAATATAACCCCGCTACCTGTCCTTCTATCTACTCAGTACTTCATCACTATCTCTCAAATTGCCTTCTGTGCTCTCAGTGCAAAAACCTGCTTGAACTTTATAAACCAAAAAAGTATGAGTCAAAGCTTATACTCACACTGAATGTCCAAACTATGGAACTCTATCCCAAATTCAATCAGAACTGTATTTAGCTTGCATGTATTTAAGTATCTTCTCAAAGAATTGCTCACTGATGGCTATGCCCATGCAACTCACCTCTATGATCTATATTAACAAACACTTTACATTCTTACTAACCTAACCTCTCATCATAAAATCTATCTATACCTTTCAACACCTGCCCTCTCCCCACTCTTAGGATAGACTTGTATCTTTTCATTTTTATTTCCTTGCATAGTAGACTATACTTCTAATTACTTTTGTATGTACTGATTGTCATATCATATCATCATTTTTTATTCCTTTAATTTTATATCACTGGTATCTTTTCATGCTTTATTGTATCCTATGTATTCCACTACCAAGCTATGTGCCTTTTTAAATTACATTTCTACTAGTGTTTTATTTGATGATATTTAAATATCTGGAACTTTTCTCCCCAGGGCTTCCATTGAAACTGGGTATTTATTGCCCAGTCAGACCTTTCTGGTAAACAAATATCAATAAATAATAAATAAATAAATAAAAATGTCACAAGAATGGTACCAACTGCAATAGCAAACATGGAGGCATGTGGGAGCTGACATGATTTGGTCTATGCGGACAGTGAAACCATCCCTAGGGGTCAGAATGGAGAGATGATAAAATCAGCAAAAGGAGAGAAGTATTGCTGGAAATGAATTCACCTGCACGTCTTTGTGAATGCCTTCACAAGGTAAACCATAGTTTTTAACAAAATCTCACCAAGACGATATTGATGTATAGACTGTATTTTATATTGCATATATCATGGACAGAAGTAGATTAAAAATAAAGAAGATAGCTGGGTGCACAAGACCCAGGATAAAAAAGTGTCCAATCCTGGTAGGTGCACTGGTACCAGGACTGGAGAAAATGAGTGCAGAATCCTCAAGACACAGAAATATTCCTACAATGGGGCTAGGCCAGGCCCAGGAGGAGGATTGGACTCCTGTTGTAGAAGTAAGTAGCAGTCCCCAAAAATCACAAAAAGTGATAGGCCAAAAAAAAGCCATATAGACGATAGAATGGACTATTGAGGATAAGAAAGCAATTGTGTATTGTTACTACTATGCAAGAAGCCCAGAATTTCCAGACAAAAGATATACAAAAAGCTTGAGAGAGAAATTAGAGAAGCTTGAGAGAGAAATTAGAGGAAAGAAAAATACTCCCACAAGAAAAACTGTCAGAAGCTTCAAATAAAAATTTGTGTTCATTAACACAACAGATCCATGAAAAACACTATACAGACCAAGAAACAGTGTGCTGTTTGGCAAAAGAAGTGAGGAAGTGCGAACATTTAAAAAACTAATTTTAATGACATTTGAAAAGTATAAAAAAATATGGACATGGGAAAGAAAGAGAGATCTGATATGGTGCAATATTTATGCAAAGGAGAAAGCCAAATTAATCAACACAAAAAAGGCAGCTCCAAAGATATTTGAAGAGAAATACAGGCAAAGGCATCCAGATATGGAAAATTTCACAATAAAAAAATAAGAGGAATGTAGAACAGAAGATTGGTCAAGTATAATTTAAAAAAAATAGAAGCTGAAGTTATGGAATATTTGTGAAGTGAATGAGTCAGTGTAGAAAGTGTAACGTGGGTTATATCACAGCATAATGGAAAAAGCAGTCCTCAAAGTATGGAAAAACAGGGGAGGCAGGAAACATCTGAAGAAGAAATATGGACAAGGGAAAAAAAGAGATTTAATATTGTGCAATATTTATACAAAGGAGAAAGCAAAACTAATCAACACAAAAAAGGCAGCTCCAAAGATATTTGAAGAGAAATACAGGCAAAGACATCCATATATGGAAAATTTTACAATACAAAAAATAAGAAAACAAAGAGGAAAAGTAGAAAAGAGGATTAGTAATGGAAAAGTTAAAGAAACAGAAACTGAGGTTATGGATTAGCTGCAAAGTGAAGGATCCATTGTAAAACATTTAACTTGCATAACAACACAACAGGATAGAGCAATGGACATCCAAATTAAGAATAAACCAGTGGACAGCGAAGCACCTAATCAGTTAACATATGAAGATATTTTGGAGCCTCCAACAGAAAACCAGTACAAACATTCAGTTGGAGCTATACAGCAAGGTAAAGGACAGGAAACTGTGGCAACTCTGACACAGTCAATGTTGTGAAATGATAGGCCAATGAGTTCCCATGACACAGGGCAAAACTGAAGAGAATGTGGCACAGGAAGATGCTCTGGGATTTTCTATAGAATGCCCGCAGGTAATGGAGAACAAAGAATGTGCCCTCAGTTTAGAAGAAAATGATCTAAGAGAAGAGTTGCTTGATTTAACAGCTATGGATAGACATATTAAGATCAATGAAAGAAAGAGACTGCAGAAGGTCAATAAAACCCAAAAAGTCAGAAGTCTGATAAATCAAATGAATGCAGTAATTAGGACTTTCCCTAGAGATTCATGCAATTTAACAGAAGTAAACAGAATACATTACTGTGAAAACAAAATAATAACAAATAAAGTCCTACCACAAGAGCACAAGGTAGTAAGGGAAAGGATGGGAGCAAATGCCATCATGGAAGTATCAAATAGAGAAAACTATAAAGCAGTTAAGACAAGAAGTGTCACTGTTAGAAGAGTATAGAAGAGAGACAAAAATTCTCAGAAAGATAGATGTGATAAAAGCAATGCACAGTATTATAAAATATAAAGATTTATTGTACACCATAGTAAATAATAAACTAAAAATATCAGCACATGCAGAAAAACCTAGGTGATACATAGATAAATATAAAAGAAAAGTACAAAATAAGCAATTTATTGATGACCCAAAAAAGTTTTATAGACAATTGGGAAACAAGGTAAAAGAAATTGAAAGACCTCCAAAAATAAGAATAGATACATTTTGGAGAAATATCTATGAAGATCCTGTGGAACATAACAAATATGCTAAATGGATAGAAGTAGTAAAAGAAAGAATAAGAAGTTCAAATGTACAAGATATGAAATGGGATAAAGTAATGGCCAGAGAGATAGAAACAAAGTTAAGAAAAGCCTCTAATTGGAAACCCCCAGGTGCAGATGCAGTACCTAACTTCTGTCTAAAAGTATTAACATCTTTGCATGAAGATTTAGCCAACAGTAAGAACTATTATATGCACACCCCAAACAGACACCAGCCTGGTTAACAATAAGAAAAATAATGCTCCTACTTAAGAGCAAACCTCTAAGCTACCATAAAAACTGTAGACCAATAACTTGCCTTTGGGTTCCTATTATTTAAGTGAACGCTTAAATTTGAGAATGCTGTTTCGTCGAGCATGATTACGCAAAATGGGAAAATGCTGAAAGCACAGAACAGCAATTTTTTTTCCTAGGGAAAAAAAAAATCACTGGGCCGTTTTTGGGACTTTGCCTTTTCCTCCAGTGTGGTGCGATCTCGGAGTTGGTGTACTTATGGGGGTGTGGGGGCAAAGCCCCCCACTTTATTTTGTGTTTGGATTGTTTTTTTTTTTTTTTTTTTTTACAGATCAGCGGGATCTGTGTGTTCGACATTCTGGATTTTCAGGTATTGTGGTTCAATTATATAGTGTTCGCAATTTAGTGCATTCGCTAATATAATATAGATGCCTTGCCTTCTGATGATGTATAAACTATACACCGGAACTGATGTCGACAGAAAGAAAACTAAATTATGGCAATAGAACATAAGAGTAATAAAAGAAAGTCATATGGAACAAAGGATCATTTGTTGTTAAATAAAGTCATAGTGGAGAAGTGTAAAAAAGGGGAAGAATCTAAGTATGGCATGGATAGACTACAAAAAAGCATTTGTCAGTATCCCACATTCATGGATAAAAGAGTGTGTAAAAATGTATAAGACATACCCTACAGTGATAAACTACATCACAGCGACCATGAAACAGTGGCAAACCACTTTGCAATTACTCCATGATAAAGGACAAATTATTATTCTTGGGATAAAAATTCAAAGGGGGGTATTCCAAGGTGACTGTCACTGCTGCTCTTTTGTCTTGCCCTTAACCCATTAAGCTGTCTGTTTAACAGATTAGGTCATGGTTATAATTTGGCTCCCAGAAAGCAACAAAGTGTAAAGACTTATCTTCTCTTTGTCAATGATTTAAAACTGTATAGTTGAACAGATGAGGAATTGAAAGCACAGCTCCAAGTAGTTGAAACTTTTTCAGATGATATTGAATGTCATTTGGTCTTGATAAATGTGCAAAAGCAACCTTTAAAGAAGGAAAGCTGCAGCACAAAGAAAATATCAATCCGGGACAGGAATGTGATATAAAGGGACCTGAGCAGGAGGGAGTGTATAAATATTTGGGAACTGATGAAGGATCAACAATAAAACATGAACAAATCTGAATAAAACTTAATAAGGAATATTTTAGAAGACTTAAATTATACCTGAAAAACAGCACTGACATCTAGGAACGAAGTCCAAGCTGTAAACTAATTTGCTCTTCCTGTCCTAACTTACAGCTTTGGAATGATTGACTGGCCCCAAAACATGTTGGGTAGATTAGACAGGAAAACAAGAAGGATGCTTCATGCTCATCAAATGATTTATAAAAATCAGTGCATACCAAGATTATATATTCCCCGTTCTGAAGGAGGTATGGGCCTCCTTGAAATTGATTACATGTATAAATCTGCAAGCGTGGCACTGCATACATATCTGCTGACCTCACAAGTCCCAAACATAGTGAAAGTTTTGAAACATGAGGAGAATAAATCTAAGATGACTTCTCTGCTTAATCTAGCAGAAGCATATCGGCATCAAGTGGGAATGAAAATCAAACCAGTAGTAGATAAAAATCAGGCAGCAAATGCATATGCCAAAAAACAAAAGAAAGACTATAAGGTGAAAGATCAGATGAGAAGGCAAGAAATGTGGAAAATGCATAAATATAGTTGCAGGTATTGAAAACTACTGGAACAACCCAGTGTTGATCAGGATCAAATGCAGGAATGGTTAAGGAGAGGTGAATTCAAACCAAAAGATGAAAGGTTAATACTGGCGGCCCATGGTAGTGGACTACGTACATGTTGGTTTACAAAGTCCGTTGAACATGTGGGAGAAACAGACAAATGTAGATTTTGTAAAACAGTATTGGAAACAGTTGCACACCTTGTTGCTGGTTGTGATATACTAATGGCAGAAGGACTGTATACTGAAAGACATAATAATGTGGGACGAATGATGAAGGATAAATAGTCTGGTGAAGAGAACCAGTGAAACATAGATTTATGAATTAAAGTGATTCATTTTTACAGCTGTTTAACGTGTTTTATTTTGCTGTGCACAGTGAATGTGTCACCTGCATTAATGTGGCAAGACTGTTGCACTGGAGATTCTGCAAACATTATAATACTGAAGTAGGTGAAAAACAGTGGAAGCATGAGCTACAAAGTATCAATGAAAATGAGGAAGTCTATATAACATGGGATCACCTATTACCGACAGTTCAAAACCAGATATAGTGGTTCATGAAAAGAAGACAAATGTAGCATTGATCATTGAAATCGATAACCAAGTGATGACAGTGTCTTGCGTACAGAGAGACACAAAGTCATAAAATATCAGGATCTGCAAGCAGAAACTATAGCAATGTGGAAGAAAGATATCCAGACAGTTCCAGTAGTAGGAGCAATGGGTTTTATAAAAATGAATCTACATTCGCATTTAGGTACATTACCGATACATGGACTGGGAAAACTACTCGGGTACCAACACCTTTTCCCAACGGTTCTTGGAATTCATAAATTCCAACAGCCTGGATCAACTAATCCATTGTCCCACCAGGGGCTGCAATATGCTAGACCTGGTCATTACCAACATGGGAGATAGATGCTCCACACCAGTGGTCACCCCCTCATTGGTCAGGTCAGACCATAAGCAAATCACTCTTGACATCCACATCAAACCCCCACCCCCCAGTAAGGAAACCTCCGTAAAAAACTTCTCCAAAGCTAACTTCATGCTACTCAAGTCAGAAGTGACAAACTTCATGACACCCATGCAGATGGGATCTGAACGTTTGACTGCTGAATCCTACACTAAAGCACTGTATGAACACATCGACTCATGCATGAATCGTGCCATCCCAAATAGAACCAAGACGCTCTCCTCCAAAAAAAGGAAGCCAATCTGGTGGTCTCCTGCCATAAACAAACTATACAACAGAAGTAAGAAACTGTTGCAGAAAAGAGAAAAATCCCAGGATGCAAAAAACTCCCTTACCAGCCTCAGTAAGAAGCTGAGATCCCTCATAAAATCCTCAAAAGCTAGTTACGAAAATAAAATTGACAAAGATTCCAAAGACAACCACAAGTCATTCTATAGTTATGTCAGGAATCTAAATGGCAATGCTCAGATCTGCTCTGAGCTACAACTGAATGGTATTAAATATACTGATCCCAAGGATATTGCCAATATCCTGGCAGATCGATTTAGTGCCAACTTCACCCCCTCTCACCCCCTAAAGGGCCCATTTCAATACCAAAAGACTGCCAAATTCCGGTAATTATGGCCACACAGGTAGAAACCGCACTCTCCAAAGCTAAGAATACAGCATCCATGGGAACAGATGACATCCCGGGCTATTTACTACATGGACTACAAAATGAACTGGCACCTCACCTAAGTGTCATGTGTAATCATAGCCTCACCTCAGGCTTCATGCCCACTGAATTGTGCACAACTACAGTTATCCCACTCCACAAGGGGCGATCCAGCTTGGATCCCAGGAACTACCGTCCCATCAGTCTGACGAGCCTGATCTGCAAGGGCATGGAATGCATTATCATGGAACTTATAAACAAAGACATTGGCAACCTTCAAACACTGGACCCCACCCAGTTAGGGTTCCTGAAGGGCCAATCTTGTCTCCTGAACCTGATTGATTTCTTCAAATCAGTCTCCAGACCTGTGCATGAAGGTAAGGCAGTCCACACAGCCTATCTCGACCTCGCCAAGGCCTTCGACACCATCCCCCACTCTAGAATCATAGATAAACTTACTAAGCTGAGCATAAATCCCTACGTCATGCGATGGGTTGCCAACTGGCTTACTGGCAGAACCCAGACTGTAAATGTAGCCAACTCTAAATCCAGCTTCAGACAAGTGGCAAGTGGAGTACCTCAGGGTTCAGTCCTGGGACTGCTGTTGTTTGGCATCTACTTCTCTGAAGTACAGGCCAACACTAAGGGACTCTGGCTAACAAAGTTCGCAGATGACTGCAAACTGGGAGCCATTATTGAATCCCCAAATGATGTGGATACTCTACAAAAGGGCCTTACAGAAATAGATGCTTGGTGCTAGAGCCATGGGCTCAAGCTTAATGCCAAGAAATGTATAATTATCCCCTTTGGGAAAAACCATGTACCCATGAATTACCACATAGATGGCAGTACACTAAACACCAAAAGTGTGATGAGAGACTTAGGGACACAGGTGGACAGTGGTCTCACCTTCGATAACCACATCGGTACAACAGTCAGGAAATCCTTCTATGAGGCACACCTCATCACTAAGGGCTTTTCATCCAGGAAAAAGGAGGTCATTGTCCCATTGTACTCATCCCTCATTAGACCCATTATAGAGTATAATGCCCCGTTTGGTCTGTACCTCACAAGACATCTGCAACAGCTGGAAAGGCCGCAGAAATACCTCACTAAAAGAATCAGAGGCCTAAAGCAGATGCCATATGCTGACTGTCTAAAAAAACTCCAGCTATACTCTGTGGCATATCGTCTACTCAGAGTCACCAAACAAAAAGTCTATTGCACTAAAGTCACTCTGCCTATCACAGAGTCAATCTCTGCTTAACATACAAGGCCATGTCAAACCCTGAGCTGTTGAACATGCTCCACGTAAAGAAATCCCAATCCCTCAGAGCCACACACTCTAGGGATCTAAACCTTGTCATCACAATGAACAAAACATGTGGGAGGGATAGGTTCCTGACCCAGAGACTCCACCTACTCTGGAATAGACTGCCCATACATGTCAAGCAGAGCGCCTCCTTGGCCCTCTTCAAAAGGAACCTTGACGATTGGATGGGAGATAGGAAATTCATACCGGGGATCATGTCAGTCACCCTGTTAGACAGGGGTCCAGGGAAGTAAATATTGTGGGAAGAAATATCCAGGGAATTGTTATGGCTACGCTTGTATAGGCCCTAGGGCCGATAGCCTAGTACAACCTATGAGCCTATGTAACTCCATACGAATTGCAGGAGGAGTCATTACTGAGCACACTGAGGGTGCTGCGAAGAGCACTTCTGGTTAACATCAAAGATGGAAACAATACTAATTTCATGAACTTTAATCATACTTTGATTTAGGGATGGGGTCCATTCCCATCATGGTATACTTGGAGAAATTAAAAAAAGGGATATGCAAGGCTTGAGTAATTGAAAAGTATTGACTGACAGCAATGAAAGTTATTAAATATTTCAATATTTTCATTATTAATGTAGACTTAGAGTGTGACAGTGTCATGTTTCAGGTCCTGTACAAACAGTTACTATTAGACAAAAACGAGTTGTGTAAAAATAAACACATCCATGGATACAACAGTTTGGTTTACATGCACATTAATATTAGCTGTATCTTAATATTGATACTAATAATATCTCAGGAGTGGTGGATCCTGAATTAGGGAACAATGTGGCATCAGCAAGATGACATTATTTTGTATACATGTCCAGTGAAACAATTACTGCTGGATATACAGAGTAGAATTATTGAAAAGTGCCAGCAAGAAGCTATGAAAGATCTGAACTATTTTTCATACTTCCTTTAATAAGGCAAACATGGAGTGCAATGCTGCATTGGGAGGCCTATACAACAGCTGGATGTTTACAAAACTGGCAGTAAAACATGGTGGTTCCACTATATATAGATGGGTTATAAGTGAGAAACCAAGTAGCTGAACAGAAATTGCCAAAAAAGAAAATGACACAAAACAAAACTCTTAAGTATTTTTCAAAGGGGCATGCCCCTGCATCCCTGAGATTATATACTGAATCTATACAGCTGCACCAA
This sequence comes from Protopterus annectens, assembly GCF_019279795.1. Classification (NCBI taxonomy): domain Eukaryota; kingdom Metazoa; phylum Chordata; order Ceratodontiformes; family Protopteridae; genus Protopterus; species Protopterus annectens. The sequence continues at coordinate 1,094,895,872 of NC_056741.1, forward strand.
CAAGAAGGGAGAAATCCTCAAAAAAAAAAAAATCATTGTTGGAGCATATTAATTTACTATCAAAACTAGTTATCAGCATTTATACATTGGGAGCTTGACATCTGGGGACTTGAGGCTCAGAGAACTTCATCATTAGGAAGTACAGATGTATATTAACATGGCAGGTAGCATGAAGATGACATTTGGTACAAGTGTTTTTGAGGCATACTGTAATATTAGCAATAGTCCACTACTAAGTCTAACATTGCAGGAATAGTTTCTGATGCAAGGGAGGAATGTATGTTTTGGGGGCAATGAATAAATTAATGAATGGATCCAATGATTATTATAAAAAAAAACACACATCATTAACAGGAAATAGCCTGAGACATAACTGGCTGTTGATACTCAGAATACTATCTTATAAATGGTAGATCATTCATTATGGAACAAAGTACCATCTGCAAGCTAACAGAAGGTAGTGAACGTCACCGGTGGATATACAAAGCTTTAGTCACTGAAGATTGCAAAAGGTTATGAAAAATATGAAACAGGTTACATAATAACATTGATAAAGCAAAACAATTAATTGCGATACTATTAGGTTAGGGGACGTAGGAAAACAGCGGGTGTTAGAAAAACATCATGTTAAACATATTTGAGTAAGAAAAATACAAACATATTACTGTTGTTTTGATGTACACTCCATTAATATTAGGATTTTTGTAATATTCAGACTAATTTCTCTTCAACAGTATGTTACATGTTATGAACATGGTGGCTTTACAAGTTGAGAAGAAATGGTTAAGTATCCGTAGTGAAAACATCGCATTAGGATATATACGACTTGAGTTACTGAAAAAGTTTGATGAAGTTTATACGATTTATGAAGTATTTCTCATTAATAAACCATAAATGGAGTTTGTACATTCTGTTAATATTAAGGTTATTCTAATATTCAGATTAATTTATCTTGAATAGTATGTCATAAGTTAGGAAGCAAGGGGGCATCCGAAAGATGAGAAGAAATAAGTATCCACAGAGAAAACATTACTGTGGGATATACAAGGTTTGAGTTGCTAGAGAATGTTTGCAGAAGTTTATAACATTTATGAAATATTTCCCATATTAACATTAATAAATCATAAATGGAATTTGATACCGTCATACTGAGGAGGATCTGTGTTGTTAGAAAACAAATTATCGTAAGTACAACTGGGCAAGGGAAACAAAGAAAATGATGTAAGCATTTATTTGAAATACACCATGTTAATATTAACATTCTAATATTGATACTAATATCACATGGACAGTAGGTAATCAGGAAACAAGGTGACACCTGAATGCTGCCAGGACACAGTGGGTGCCTTCAGTGAGCATATCACCAGTGGACATACAGGGCTTGAGTTAACGATGAATGTTTATAAGAGGATAAGAAAAAATGAAAAAAAAAATATGTATTTATATTAATAAAATAAGAGAGAGTGTGATACTGTCACGCCTGGTGGAATATACAAGCAGTGTGTTTTATAAGAATACTACCACTAGATTAATAATTTAATACTGAGCCTAGTATCAAATGAATGGTAGGATATGTGTTATCTGAAAGCTGACATGATTTTCTAAATGTGCACAGTTTAACAGTTAGTGTGAGAGATACAGGGATGAAGTTATTAAGGAGTGCGAATAGCTATGAACACATGACATATCTTACATTTTCCATTAATTATGAAGTTATTAAGGAGTGCAAATAGCTATGAACACATAACATATCTTACATTTTCCATTAATTATGAAGTTATTAAGGAGTGCGAATAGCTATGAACACATGACATATCTTACATTTTCCATTAATTATGAAGTTATTAAGGAGTGCAAATAGCTATGAACACATGACATATCTTACATGTTCCATTAATTATGCAGAAATTAAGTATAATACTATCATGTTGTGGTGGGTGCATGCAAGCTATGGACTTTGGTTAAAAGCTGGCATTAAAACATTGTGGATAATATGCAGCTATCCAGAGATATAAAAGTTTGCTAAAAGAGTTATGAATGTTTGCTATATTTTAATAGATACATTAATATTGTAAGAGCTGCGTGGTCTACAGGCAAACTACTACTACCATCGTACACAGCATTATAGTACACAATGCTGCTACTCATTTGCCACATAACATATCTGGTTTTGAAGATTAATATTGCTGTTTTGAGACACTGTGAAACTACAATATGCATAATTTGCATTGATTATATATAACAAAACAGCAATGTGCTACCCAATCTTATACCACTAAAAAAACTCTTGAACAGACAAGTCACTCACTGACACGCCTGGTCTATTTTAAACAGATACAAGTCTTTGACCATAATTCTACTACTATTTATGGCAGAAAATATTTTCTTTCATAAAACTGCATTATAAATTTAGTGCAAGCAATAAGTTTTTTGATACCAACATCAGTGTGTAGCCCATCATCTAATGAACAACTTTCATAGTTTACATTTTTTGTAACTCACACCATTTGTGAGACATTGCAAATCATATGAGGTGCACTCATAGTAAAGGATTTAAGAGAAATCCGTTCAGGAAGCAAGTGGTTTCATGGCTTAACAACTTCTGGAAATAAAATGATTAGTTAGCCTGCCAGTATTCAGAGCTGAATGAGTTAACACTACTGCAGGGGACATGAGAATAAGGGGGGCAATGAGACAAGAAAGAGTTGCATTAGAATATGCACTATTGCCAGAAAGTTGTGTTGATGGCTGGGGCATGTAGTATTAGTTTACACTATAATATGAGACAAGAATGTTAAGTTACTCACTGCTACTAGTGATACATATTAACATACTCACAGAGGATTATTTGATCTAGCTGTTGGAGGATCTTAGTTGCATAGGTTGGAGCCACAGAGTTGAACAGGGATTCTTTGTGAATCCTCGCCTGGGTAGATTATTATTATATATCTTCAATATGAAAGAAATGAGGTTGCATTGTTTTTATTTCTAGATGAGAGCTAATATAAGTTTTCTAGGGACTTCTTGTCAAAAATATATTGAAATAAAAAGCACATATATGTGTGTGCTAGACAGTTACATATACAGGACTATGCCCTTTTTTTTTGCATATTCAATGTATGTTTAAAAATGTTTCATCAGAATAATGCAGAATATTACAATATCGTATTTTAATATTTAGGGAAGGAAACTTAAGTTCATGGTGTCAGACTTTGTGTTATTAATAATGGGGAAACATAAAATGACTTGTGTAATATGTATGCAGTTTACAAGGTACCAAACGTTTTGAGAGTAAAATATACAAAAGTTTATTAAACAACAGTTTAACATATGGTCAATGTTTTACTGTTATAGGACTGTTCACTGCAAAGGGCTGTGGCAGTTTACCTTTCTGCAATGACATAATAGGAATTCAGCAGATTACTGGGCTAGTAGGTTGCTGCAATACTAACAACTGTAACAATGCCACAACAACAAGTAAGTCCTGGATCAATAATTTACATTAATTATACTTTATTTTATGTATTTACAGTTCTTAGCGTATTTGCTCTTTGAGACCTTTCAGTATGACAAATCCATGCAATAATATGAAGCATTTAGAATTTCTCAGAGAATGATTAACTATGACATAAGAAACATAAATGGAATAATGCTTGCATCTATATTATTTTGCAGGTTTCTTTATCAATCAATTTACAGAGGTCTGCTTGCAGTCTGTCTGTAATTTATTTATCAGCAGAAGATGTATTACAGCAGCCTGAGCCCCAGGTGCTCAGATACCATCACTTCACAGCCAAGAACTCAGGCATCTTGTAACTCATATGGCCATTAGTTCTTGCTTGAATACTGTGCTTGATTGAGGGGTAGTAGTCATTGTGGAGAAAGTGTGGAGCTACCGCACCTCACCCGAACACAGTATTCAATCGAATTCAGGTAAGGTTAGCGCAGTGGCCGTGGCATGGGAGTGCAGCCTAGTCTTTTAATTAGCGATTGGAAGTGGGAACTTTAGGTTTAGGAAGCAGGAAGGGTTTCAGGTTTATGAAGTATGAAGGGAGTTTTAGGGTTAGGAGAGGAGGGTTAGGGAGTAATCATGGACTTTAGGATTGGGGAGTGGGAATGGAGTTTTAAATTTAATGTGGAGAAAGGGAGCTTAGGGCAAGGAAGCAGGAGTGCTGTTTTAGACTCAGGAAGTGAATGGGCAGTTTAAGGTTTAGGGAATGGAAGTGCAGATTTAGGTTTAATGAGTGATTGGGGGCTTGCTATTATTAGTGTTGGGGATTAGGTGGGAGTTTTTAGGGTTAGAATTAGAGTTCAAGTAGGGTTGTGTAGTTCAGTTTGGGGTGGGTGGTGGGAGACAGATAATTTACTAGGACTGAGCTGTTGGGATGGTCGGAATTAGGCCACTTGTCAATTAGAGCAAGTGGTAGCAAGCATGTGTGTCTTGAGCTAGAGGCATGCAGGCAATTGTAATAGATCCTTTGTTTTATTATTTTTCACATCCACTGAGATGCACACAGTTATCTCTATTATGCTTAACCACTATACTGTCCAAGACCATCTCTCTGTCTATGCAAATACATTCAGATACAAAACTGTGGGAACTGTTAACTCTATTCAAACAAGCAACCTTAAGAAGGATTGTTATACAGGGTGAAAGTTATTTCAATGAAAACAAATTTTTGCACATGTGTTTTTTGACTTCATTGATTTTTCTTCTTTCACTAAAAAGGACAAATCACTTAGCAGATGAATAGTATTGAAAAAACGCATTTCACTTGAATTTTGGTACATCAGTTCATGCTTTGTCTGAGGTTATTTTGTTTTTTTCAACGAAAAGGTTTTGTTTTGTGTTAATTCAATCAATGGATTTTTTTTTGTTATAAAAGAAACTAAAGAAAAATCTGTGAAGTTTATTTCTAACATACAAGTGTTTTTTTTTTTCTGATTGTTAAGAGTTGTGAAAATCTTCATTCATTTTTTAAGAAGAAATGGTCACAAAATTTCAGTGACAAGAGTTTTCTTTAAATTCTTCCTTGCAGTAACTTTTCATCTTGGCAGAACATGATAGAAGACAATATTAAGTAGTTTGGGCTGAAATATCTAGAATTTATGAAAAGTTTCAGAAAAAAAATGCAGTCTGAGCAACTAACTTCCCCATTGAAAGATCTCTATGATTTATTGGATTATTTTGAAGTTATTCTTGAATGAATGCAAAGGAAGTAACTGCATGATTGCAGCGAGTTTGAGAACAGACCCATCAGTGTAGTAACATTGCTTGTAATCAAAGCAGAAATGTGGAACTTATGCTTCATCAATGAAAGTCTCCGATACAGACTTCATTCGGAATTAGGGCAGTAACCAGTATGAGCAAAGAGGGCAACGAAATCTCAAAAAAAAAAATAGCCAAAGTAGAAGTTTTCATTTTCACTTCTTGAATTTTGTGCTGCATCACATTTTATGCCACTATTTTTAATCAAACTGCTAACATCTTTCAGAAATTAGTACTCCAGAAAAGATAAGCGCTTATTTTAAGTAACAGATTTGTTCATTTTAGTCTTAAAAAAGATAAGTGATATTCCATTATCTGAGTCAGGATAGCATTTAGTATTTAAGGAATCAGACAAATTAAGTAACACAGTAGTTTTTTTTGGAATAGATATACACAAATATATTTGAACTTACTCCATGATGCAGGGAGAGAGATATCTATTTTGTATTATCAGAGAATCAAGACAAACAACACAGGGAAGCATTGAATGAAAGGGAAGTAGGGCAGGAATATTTCTTAGAGGAACATATATACTTTAGAACAGACTGTCCCTATTCTGTTGTCTCCATTAAATCTTTAAATGTGCAGACAATCCACCAGGGAGTCTGACTGTCTTCCAAAGTGAGTAATTACAGAAAAAAAATAGAACATTGTACAGACAGCATGTTACAGCTGGAAACGCTGCAAGTGCTACTATCTCAGAGACTTGAAGACAAGTTCCTGGATGCCAGGGACTTCAGCTCATACCTCTCAACTTCTAAGAGCAAGAAATATGGACAAAGTCATAAATAATGAGGGGACAAGGGCCCAAAAATAGATACAATTTTTAAATACTCCTCTTCCAAGCTTAGAAAGGTTATATGATTTGTCAGTGATTTGCCAAAAAAAAACACAATTTTATGCGAAACAGACCAAACATATGAGGCAAAAATTTTGATATTCTGTGAAAATCTGTACAGTTGAGAGGTATGCTTGAGTGTCTTGTAGCCCATTCAGGCAGCAGCTAATTTGCAGACTCAAATACAAGATCAGCCAGGCAGCTGCCTATAAGTAACTACAGCTGGTCATATGGTAGGTAAAGAAGTGTTCATGGGATAGATGCATCAGGAATAGGAGGGGGGGGTGGAGATTTTAGGTTTAGGGAGAGGAAAGGGGATTTTAGGCTTAGGGAGTGATCGGGAAGGTCTTAGATTTAGGGAGTGATCTGGCACTTCAGGTTTAGGTGTCCCAAGTGGGAATTTTATGTAGTTACAGGATCTATTACAAGTGCTCATATGCTTTTTGCTCACAACACACCTGCTCCCTGCCATTTGCTGAAAAACATAAGTACTTTAACTCGATCTCCTTTAAATACTTAACCCTTTCACCACCCTATCCTACAAAATTATATAGCCTTACCAGAACTATAACACCAACCTAAAACACTTTGCTCACTCCATAAACATAATAATGCTTACTTAAAATTCCACTCCTGCTTCCAAAACCTAAGACTCCCTTCATGCTCCTTAAACCTAAAATCTGATTCCTGCTCTCTAACCCTAAGACTCCTTTCTTGCTCCCTAGCCCTAAAACTCCCTTCCCATTCCCTACCCTAAAACTAAACTCTCCCTTGCTGTTCACTTTCTTAACCTACACTCCCACACCCCTCACCTCAGCTTCTGCATTTATCTTGCCCAAACTTAAGTAATGCATTTGGGTAAGCTGCTTGAGTTCAAGCACAAGGTGAGTACAACCTTCTCAGGCAACAATACACTCATGTCCCTTTTTTCGAGACAGTAATCTTCAAGCTCTTGGTACTCAAGCACTTGCAGATCACCCAAGTATGACTGTAATGCAGCATGATTAGTTTATTAATTAAGATGAGTCTGTATTTCACCAAAGTCTGAATTTTTTTAAACTGCCAGAATATTACATCTAACAGTTCTGAAATAAATACTAGAGATATGTAGCAACTACAGTAAAAGCATTGCAGCAAAATATTCTTAGAATGACATTGCCAGAGTGCTGACTCTCTGAAAGTAAGATTAGTTTATTGAGTTACATGGAAATTCCACTGAAAGAGAGAAAAAGAAACACCAGCACAAATAAATATGGTTGTTATTAAATGTGGAATGCTAGTACCAATATGACTCAATAATTAATTTGCTTGGAAACTTTTACTTTAAAAATATGTATTTGACATAAATATTTACTATAAATATGCATTAATAAGTGGTTTTAGCTTAATAGCGTTTTAGGCACTGCAATATATTCTTTTATCTTGCTGTATATACTTCTAATTGGTATATATGTGTTTACATATATAAGAAAATAGTTATGCTTCAAGGGAAGCTAATTAATGTTTTGTAATTGATTATTTATTTTGTAACTATTTTGTATAAAAGGAATGGTTAGTTAAGCATGTAAGGATTATTAACATCAAAGAAAACCTGAGCCAAGTTACCTAATTTTATTTTTCCATGTACCATTCATCTGTTAAGTGGTTTGCTCCTTGGGCTTGATAAAAAGACAAAAATAATTAATTTTCTTTGGCTATATGACCAGAGACTGGCATCAAGATGGATGGCAAATGTGGCCCATCTGGATTCTGGTGAGAATGTAGGTTCTGTTAGATGCAGAAAAATATTGAATAAAGAAATCAATTTACAATATGGCAAACTGGGTCAAATATATGATACATAAACTCAGGTACTGCAGAACAAATGATATTACCATAAAAAGTGATTGTAATATAACGTCTGTACTCCTTGAAAAGGTTCTCTCTCAATATTGTGACCAGTCCTGAAGGCTGCATTTTCATGTGTGGGTGGGTATGTTTGTGAACAGTAGCTACGTATTCTGGTACCCTAAGCAGTTCCCAAACTGACACGTCTTTCCAAGGTGTAGACAAAATATCTCTCCCAAAAACTGTAGTAAAACAAATGTAACAAGTGGCACTGCTACAGCTAAATTCTACACATAAAACCCTGTTACAGCTAAATTCCACACATAAAGCCCTGCTGCAGCTAAATTCTACACATAAAGCCCTGTTACAGCTAAATTCTACACATAAAACCCTGTTACAGCTAAATTCCACACATAAAACCTGCTACAGCTTAATTTTACACATAAAGCCCTGTTACAGCTAAATTCTACACATAAAACCCTGTTACAGCTAAATTCCACACATAAAACCTGCTACAGCTTAATTTTGCACATAAAGCCCTGTTACAGCTAAATTCTACACATAAAGCCCTGTTACAGCTAAATTCTAAGTGAGCAACCAAGGTCGAAGAACTCAGCATTAAATAACTTAAAACAAAACTTCAACCTAAAGTTCTTAGTCTTTTCTATTCCAATGGCAGAACATCCAAAAAGACAAACTGAATAAGAAAAACTCACTTTAATAAAACAACAAAGCTTTTGGGAATAACCCTTCTTCAGTGTTAATTATTCAATTTGTCTTTTTGGATGTTCTGCCGTTGGAATAGAGAAGACTAAGAACTTTAGGTTGAAGTTTTGTTTTAAGTTATTTACAGCTAAATTCTACACATAAGAGCCCTGTTACAGCTAAATTCTACATATAAAACCCTGTTACAGCTTAATTCCACACATAAAGCCCTGTTATAGCTAAGTTTCACCATAAAGCCCTGCTACAGTTTAATTCCACACATAAAGCCCTGCTACAGCAAAATTCTACACATAAACCCCTGCTACAGCTAAATTCAACACATAAAGCCCTGCTACAGCTAAATTCTACACATAAAGCCTTGCTACAGCTTAATTCCACACATAAAAACCTGTTACAGCTTAATTCCACACGTAAAGCCTTGCTACAGCTAAATTCTACACATAAAACCCTGCTACAGCTAAATTCCACACATAAAACCTGCGACAGCTTAATTTTACACATAAAGCCCTGTTACAGCTAAATTCTACACATAAAATCCTGTTAAAGCTAAATTACACACATAAAGCCCTGCTGCAGCTAAATTCTACACATAAAGCCCTGCTGCAGCTAAATTCTACACATAAAGCCCTGTTACAGCTGAATTCTACACGTAAAACCCTGTTACAGCTAAATTCCACACATAAAACCTGCTACAGCTTAATTTTACAAATAAAGCCCTGTTACAGCTAAATTCTACACATAAAACCCTGTTACAGCTAAATTCCACACATAAAACCTGCTACAGCTTAATTTTACACATAAAGCCGTGTTACAGCTAAATTCTACACTTAAAACCTTGTTACAGCAAAATTCCACACATAAAGCCATGCTGCAGCTAAATTCTACACATAAAGCCCTGTTACAGCTAAATTCTAAGTGAGAAACCAAGGTCAAAGAACTCAGCATTAAATAACTTAAAACAAAACTTCAACCTAAAGTTCTTAGTCTTTTCTATTCCAATGGCAGAACATCCAAAAAGACAAATTGAATAAGAAAAACTCACTTTAATAAAACAACAAAGCTTTCGGGAATAACCCTTCTTCAGTGTTAGTTATTCAATTTGTCTTTTTGGATGTTCTGCCGTTGGAATAGAGAAGACTAAGAACTTTAGGTTGAAGTTTTGTTTTAAGTTATTTATAGCTAAATTCTATACATAAAGCCCTGCTACAGCTAAATTCTACATATAAAACCCTGTTACAGCTTAATTCCACACATAAAGCCCTGTTATAGCTAAGTTTCACCATAAAGCCCTGCTACAGTTTAATTCCACACATAAAGCCCTGCTACAGCAAAATTCTACACATAAACCCCTGCTACAGCTAAATTCAACACATAAAGCCCTGCTACAGCTAAATTCTACACATAAAACCTTGCTGCAGCTTAATTCCACACATAAAAACCTGTTACAGCTTAATTCCACATATAAAGCCTTGCTACAGCTAAATTCTACGCATAAAACCCTCCTACAGCTAAATTCCACACATAAAGCCCTGCCACAGCTAAATTCCACACATAAAGCCCTGTTACAGCCAAATTCCACACATAAAGCCCTGCTATAGCTAAATTCCATACATAAAGCCCTGCTACAGCTAAATTCCCCACATTGCAAGGCCTGAAAGAGGTAGCTAGTGACGGACCTGATTTTCAAGGGAAGGGGGAATCTGTATAATGGGATAAATGGTTACTGTATACAGAGTGGACCCCTGAGGGAGGGCTAGAAGGTAAGAGAGTACAGCAATTGTTAGTGCCTAGAGCCTACTCTCTGGCGCTTCTACCTGTAGCCCATAATATTCCCTTTGCAGGTCATATGGGCATAAAACGTACAAAGAGATGTATTATGCAGGAATTCTATTAGCCTGAAATTTCCAGAGATGCAACAGGGTACTGCAGGACCTGTGAGCAGTTCCAAAAGGTAGGCAAGGCAGGAGACACGGTGAGAGCTCCTTTGATGCCTTTGCCTGTGATTGAGGAGCCATTTCAGAGGGTAGTTATGGATATTGTGGGGTGGTTTGAGTACCCCAAGTTCCATAGGGAAAAAAGTATATCCTAGTGCTAGTAGACTATGCTACAAGATAACCTGAGGCAGTGGCTCTGTCCTCCATTGAGGCAGAAAAGGTGGCAAATTCTTTGTTATAGATTTTGAGCAGGGTAGGTTTGCCAAAAGAAATACTGACTGACAGAGGTGCCAATTTCATGTCATAGCTGCTGGCTTGTCTGTGGAAGTACTGTGGGGTGAAGCTCCTGAAGACCACCCACTATCATCCCCAGAGTAATGGTCTTGTTGAGAGGTTAAACTCTACAATAAAGTCCATTCTACGGGCATTTGCAGACAAGTTTAAGAAGGTGTCAAAGGAAAAAACTTCAAAGACCAATTCACGTAAGGTTCAAGTATGGCACCCTTTATTACTTGCAGCAAGGAGAAAAAGCATGCAAATACAGGATTTGTCTAAATTACGAATGAGCAGTATGCTACTTTTATACAATTCTATGAAATGTTACCTTTCTATTGTTGACGTAGTTAGACACAGCTTTCTGTATTACTCTACAGAAAATGTTACTTAGATTTCCTGCTGACATGTTCAGATTTAAAACTCACTATGTGTTACATAGAAAATGTTACTTAGATTTCCTGCTGACATGACTGGATTATTGTTGATTTACAAAAACATTTGAGAAAAACAACATGGCCTTGGGGCTTATTTTTAGCCCACTACAAACTTTCTATTCTTCAATTGTGCAGTTCTAATATATATGTGTTACATTTTACCTAGATTCAAGGTACATTTCTAGCTTAGGTACAAGTAATGCTGACTATGGTTTATACTTTCAAGCAGCCTTTGTTTTCATTATCAATAGCTTCAGCAGCTGTGTACTTTCTCATGGCATAAGCAGAAAATCAATAACTCTTTGTTAAGTCTCATGACACTAGTAGAAACACTTCTTGTTAATTTCCATGGCATAAGCAGATCATAGCTGCACATATTTTCATGACATAAGCAGGATTGGAATGTCTCTAGTAGCTGTGCAGATTCATGCAGTGTAAACAGAATAAATGTATTAACCCTTTTAAACCTGGAATGCTAGTGCATGCATATTACTAATACATACTTTTCTAACAGAGGGAGTGGGACAAATATTTGCCCCATCTGTTGTTTGCTTACAGAGAGGTTCTACAGAAATCCACAGGTTTTTTACCCTTTGAGCTGCTGTATGGGCATAGGGTAAGGGGACCTCTAGATTTAATTTGAGATGAGTGGGAAGGTGAGTATGAATCTCACAAGGAGTCTGTTATGGCATATGTCCTAAACCTCAGCACAAGGCTCAGGGAACTCATGGGCTTGGCCCAGGAAAACCTGGCAGAAGTCCAACAACAGAAAAATGTATGGTATGACAGGAATGCTCGAGGTAGAGAATATGCAGTAGAGCAGCAGGTAATGGTTCTCATTCCTGTCAGACACAACAAGGTGCAAGCAGCTTGGGAGGGACCCTACAAAGTGGTAAGAAAGGTAAGTGATGGTAAATACATAGTAGAACTGCTAGACAGGAGACAAGAGCACAAATTGTACCATGTTAACATGATGAAAACTTTACCATGATAGGGAGGCTCTTGTGCTGAGCATTTGCAGCAGATTGCAGGAAGAGTCTGAGGGAGATCTGGTGACTGATCTCCTCAGTGAGGCTCAGACTGACACCTCAGTAGAATGGGTAGCAATGTCCCAGCAACTATCTCCTACCCTGGTTTGAGAAATCTGAGAGTGTTACAGGAGTTTGGGGACATGTTCACTGGGAAACCAGGGTGCACCTACCTGGTGCAGCACCAGGTGGATACAGGACCCCAAAGTCCTATTAGGCAGGCCCCTTATAGTGTGCCTGTGAGAGTCAAACAGATGCTGACAGGGGAGATACAGGAAATGTTGGAACTAGGGGTAATTCAAGAGCCCAACAGTCCCTGGGCTTCCCCAGTGGTGCTGGTGCCAAAGAAGGATGGGAGCACCAGGTTCTGTGTGGACTACAGGAAATTAAACAGTCACACAGTCAGATGCTTATCCCATACCTAGGACAGATGAGGCCCTAGAGCAGCTGGGTGGGGCTAAGTATTTTACAACCATTGATCTTAAGGGTTACTGGCAGGTGCCCTTGACTCCCAGTGCTAAAGAGAAGTCAGCCTTTGTGACTCCTTTTGGCTTGTATGAGTTCACAAAGATGCCCTTTGGGATGGAAAATGCCCCAGAGACTTTTCGGAGGCTGGTAGATCATGTCCTAGCAGGAGCAGGAGGGTTTGCCCTTACTTACCTAGATGATATTTCCATCTACAGCCATTCCTAACAAGAGCACCTTCAACATGTCAGGGAAATGCTGGGCAGACTACAGAGGGCAAGGTTGACCATTAAGCCAAGCAAATGTCAGGTGGGTATGACAAAGGTCTCCTACCTGGGACATAGAGTGGGGAGTGGTAAGATCAGGCCAGAATCTGCGAATGTGGAAGCCATTCAGGCGTGACCTGAACCTGTGACCAAAAAGCAGGAGAGGGCATTCTTAGGGACAGCAGGGTACTACAGAAAGTTTGTCCCCAGTTATAGTACCATAGCTGCTCCCCTCACAAACCTGAAAAGGAAAAACAGGCCAGATAAGGTAGTGTGGACCCCAGCATGTGAGCAGGCCTTCCATGAGCTTAAGGAATCTTTGGGAGGACCCCCTGTGTTAGCCAGTCCAGATTACAGCAAAGAATTTGTTGTGCAGTTGGATGCTTTGAACCATGGGGTGGGGGCTGTACTTAGCCATATTTCTTCAGAAGGAGAAGAGCACTCAGTGGTTTATCTCAGTCATAGGCTCCAACCCAGGGAGAAATGCTATGCAGCTGTAGAAAAGAAATGCCTAGCCACAGTGTAGGCACTGCAGAAACTTCAGCCTTATCTGTATGGAAGAAAATTCACTGCAGTGACAGATCACAATCCCCTAACATGGTTAAACAAAGCCAGCCAGCAAAATGTCAAGTTGCTAAGATGGAGCCTAGGGTTGCGAGCATATGATATGTCAGTGGAGCAGCGCAGTGGGATTAGCAATGCCAATGCAGATGGGCTCTCAAGACAGGGAATGGGGTAAGGTATGCTCAGACAGACCTAATCCTCTCAAGCAATGTTTCTCAAGGTTCACTTGAAAAACTAGCTTGGGTTCTCCAGGGATGGAGATATGTGAAGATAGGTGAAGGCTGCCAGCCTAGCCAGATAGAATTTTGTAGATAATTCTGTTATTTGTAAATATTAATATAAGCCACAGGCTTGTTCTCTTAAATGGAAGAAAATGCTGTTAGATGTGGAACTGTAAAAATGTAACAACAGTGCACTCTGCTGTAGCAAAGCTGATAAGTCAATTCTTTGATCTAAAACTCAGAGCTGAGATGTCTAGAGGGAGGCAATCTGCCGATTGTTTTGAGGCTAGAGTTAATGGCTAGAATTTACATGTATAATTTCTTTTATTGCTCTGGCTTCCTGACCAACTGAAAGATGAAAAGGGCTATTAACCTCTGAGTTCTGTTAGCCTGGGAACCGGAAATAAATTATTTAATCTGAAATGAAGCAGTGGTACTGTGTTATCAATTTAAGGACAGAGAGAATGAGGGCATTTGAGCATTTTGTCTTGAGAACATCCAACTCACCACTCTGCCTGTGTCTGCATGTAAGCAGGATCTTAGACTTTAGTATTTCTCTTAGAAATAGCTAGGAATTAGGAAGATTAGACTAAGTGTTTTTCTGTGTTGATGCCAGAACTATTATATGGTATTATTCTAAGCATTTTCCTGTGATCCCTTAACACTTGACTAGTACTGTGCAGTAAGAAGTACTGTCTTGTGTTTTTATTATTTATTAGTAAATATTTTTAAACCTTTCAACTTTGGCTGTTTTGTGTAGAGATAATTTAAGCTCTAGAGTACATTGCATGTATATAGTGATACTGTCCAAGTCATTCCAATAAGCTTTGCTGTTCAGTCACACTTACCATTTGGCTGATAATATTGCACAGTAATAACTAGGCATCCTTTGTCAAGGGCCTTTTTAGTAGCTGATATTAGTAGGTGGTGGCAGCTGGTACTACCTTTTAGACTACGCAGAAAGGGGGCACAGATGGAGAATCTGTGCCAGCATTCCCCAGGAGTGTCTGTGTGTTTGCATATAAATCATATCTCAAAGTGTGTGTGTGTGTGTGTGTGTGTGTGTGTGTGTGTGTGTGTGTGTGTGTGTGTGTGTGTCAGCTACTTGGGCAGGGACACGAAGCACTGGTTGGACAGAGAGGGTGCTGGAGGTTTTGACTTGCCCACTAGGCTGAGACCTGGACCCTATAGCTGTGCCAGTGGGGAGTCTTATTGGGGATCTGGAGAGAAAGGGAGAAACCAGCCCCAAACTGACAGTGATCTCTGTGGGCTGTTAAGGGAAATTGTACTTTACTGTATGCGTATTTGTTATACTTTATCTATATGGACGTCCCTCACTGGTGTTAGTGGTGAGGATTGAGGCTCCTTGATTGCTGGGCCAGTGCACGGGCATCACAATGGCTACCCATGTGAATAAGGATTGGCAAAGTCAACTCCACTTTCTCAAATTATACACTGTTTGCAATGTGCCTCTTTCCAGTATGTGCCAGTATGTCAACAGGAAAGAATGGAGCCTTAATAATAAAAACATAGTGCAGTTCATGTAGTCCTGAATTCAGTGTTAGTGGAGAATGTTGTGGGGTCGAGGCATCCTGCCAATACATTACTTCCATGAATTGTTTTTATCTTTGTTAAATGACCTAGATAAATCATTTCTTTATATGATGATTTTGCTGTATTGACAGCATTTCCTGCTTGGTTTCAGTGCATATGTAACTATTGCTTGTTCTACATTCACTGTTACGTTCATAGACAGTTACTAAGCATACAGTCTATGAAACCATTAAGGAGCCAAGCCCAGTTTCCTCAGAGTATTTTCATTTATTTATTTATTTATTTATTTTTATTAATTTTGCATTTGATTACCATAAACTGCAAATGGACATCAATTGCCCCTTTAACACAAAAGTCCGGGGAGAAAAGCTGCACAGAAATTAAAAAGTAATATCATTACCACATAGTAAAGAAACATAGCAGTAAAATATTGGTATTAAAAAGCCAAATACAAATATTCCCTGGTTAAGTGACTTGCTCAGAATCAGAACTGGTAAATGGAGGAGGAGAGTATCAAACCATAGAGTACAGAAAACAGCTCATTAACAGCTCATAGCTTTCATTTTGTTGACTGTTTTCATATATTTATTATAAGAGAATTGATTATTATTAGTAAGTACTACCTCTTTTAAGACCTGCACTATATTTGTCCTTGATTTTTAAAAATGTCCCACACAAAAACTTGCACTTCCATGATGGCAGCCTTGATGTGTTTGTGAGTATTTGATCTATGGTTTGTTGGAATGCAGTCCATCAATGTTTTTTTTAATATAAAAAACATAGACTGGTGGTGCATTCCATCACAAGTTACTTGTGTAAGACAGTGATACTGAACAGCACTGACAGTGTCTTGCCAAGACTGGGTGACATTGCAGCAGTGAGAAGGGTACATGGAGGGGAGGGCAAAAACATTTATTTACATATCCTGATAGGCACCTGATTTATCGGATGCCTAGTGAAATGTCAGCACTCAAAATGCCGAGTGCCGACATGCAGGGGAAAAAAAGACCAAAAACACAGGAGAAGAGCATTTGTTGAAAATCTTGAAATGTGCTCTTCTGCTTTAAACTTCTTTTTGCGGGGGGAGGTAGGGGGGTATTTAAGACCCCCCTGTACCCTCTATGCGTGGAGCAAGCTTTCTACCCCCGAACATATATGTATGTATGTATGTATATATATATATATATATATATATATATATATATATATATATATACCAACTTTGAGATTGCCATATCTGAGAAAAGGGAATATTCTGAAAAATGGCATGGCCATTCAGTCTCTGGATTTAGGGATTTATTTTAGCAGGTCACAACCATTTCATATGATTTCTAGTATATCGGGTCTATATTAGAACATTTAAGTTTCACAACTTCGACTCTAATATCGACCCCTATTCGGCGAACGCTGAAAATAGCAAAGCTGCAGAACACTGAATTTCTTCCTAGGGAAGGAATTCGGTTGGCTGTCCCTATGGCTTCACTATGTTCAGCAATGTGGTGGAATGTTACAGGTCGGGATCAGGTAAGTGTGCGATTGTGTGGACGTGAAGGTTAGGGCGCGGGGTAGGTGAGTTAGGGTTAGGGCGTGGGTCAGGTAAGTGTGCGACTGTGTAGACGTGAGGGTTAGGGCAGGGTAGGTGAGTTAAGATTAGGGCACGGGTGAGGTGAGTGTGCGATAGTGATGGACCTTAGGGTTAGGGTTTGTGTTAAGGTAAGTGGATAGCTAGTGGTGTGTGTACAGTTTAGTGTAGGGTAATATGTAGGATTTTAGGTGTATGTGTGTGGATTGCTGTTTGTTTGGTGTGTTTGTGTTGTGTCTATGTGTGTTGAAACAAACAGCTAAATTTTTCCCTGGGAAAAATTTTGCTGTTCTACATGTTCGATATTGTCAGCGTTCACTGAATAGGGGTCGATATTAGAACATTTGATGTTTTAAAAAGTCGATGTTCTAATATAGACCCATCATCTGACATGCCTTTCTTTTTTATTTTCACAAAAATGTCTCTGGTATCCTATCTAGTATTGGACTAGCTCTTCTCTAAATCTCTTTTATCCTTGGTTTTCCCAGGAAAGGAAATGCATCTGTACATCTGCTGGCTACCAGATATGTTTCAGCATTACTTTTGCCAGAGAAGCTGGTTAATTACTGTTGAACTGCCTAGATTACTAAAGTCTTTCAAGATGCAATAAGAGGATAAAGACCAGGTCCCCAACTATAATCATCATATTATGTGTTCAAGACATGGATGCTAAGAAATTAATTTCAAAACTGTAGCTCAAGAAGTAAATCTTGGCATCCTTGTCAAGAAAACATAAAGGGTTTATGACCAGAGAACTGATAATAATTCTTTGTAGTGCACAAAGCTTTATTTGCTCCACTACCTATCAGTTACAAAAAAAAAAGTGTAGGAGAGTGAAGTGTTTTGCTGTTTTTATAATTAAAACCATGAAGTGCCATATGGATCTGCAGCTGAACAATACTATGGACATTGGTTTGTTCAAAATAAGACAAGAAACATCTGTATCATTATTATTATTATTATTATTACTATTATTATTAATTAATTCATTCATTATTTTTTCATACTGCAGTCTTTAAAAATATTTTCTGTGCCTACATTATACTAGCACTCATTCTTATACCAATGGCATGACCTCAGGTCAGTTAAATCAGAGATTCTGTTAGCTTATTCACACCTACAGCTCTGATGCCACTGTGTTCTGCTTTCCAGCTGTACAGCCTGTTGTGTGGGCTGCCTTGTTTGAACTGTGCCTGCAGTGCTGATCACACTTTAAGAGCAGACCACACATAGAGTACACTTGTGCAAAATCTTGCCATAACAGATGTCCTTCTTTTCACTGTTGCTTTATTCATTACCTCTGAGTTCTCTTGCCAAGGATAGCCCAACATCTGGCCAGTATACCAAAGTTTGTATTACCTAGGTGTGTCATACATCAGATGTATACTCCACGTACAAGTGTAGGGCATAAAGGTGACATAGGCATGCTCTCCAACCAGAACTGAAGTGCCCCAGGAGAACAAGGACCCCCAGTAAAAAGGAGAACATGGACATCCAGAAAAAGAAAAGAGGAGAAGAAAAACCTCTTGGCCAAAAATAAAATGGTATCTCTAGAGAAGGAGGAAAAAGAACAGTGGAGGTAGGAGGGAGGGAGTGAATACTACAGCAGCGAAAAGAAGGACATCTACTATTATTGTATGATTTTACACAACTGTACTATGTCCTTCCATATCACTGTTACAGTATTCATTACCTCTGGGAGAGTACAAAAGCTATTGTGAAGGAAGAGAGGTGGAAGGCAAGGAGGAGCCCTCCACAAACCCATGAAGGATGGCATTGGCAAATCTTGCCCAGGCCCTGAAAATGACATCCAGTTTGTAATGTTTAGTGAATGTGGAAACTGTAGATCAAGTAACAGCTTCAGTATACAAAATATTTAAGAAAAGCTCCCTTGGATGCCAATTTTCTAGTAGAATGAGCTCTAACAGAAGCAGACAACTGTTTGTCATCAAAAGAAAAACAAAAAGAAATGGCCTTTAAAATCCAGGAGGCGACAGTTTGCTTAGAAACTGCCAAACCCAATGTTTAGGCATGAAAAGAACCTTTTTTGTCTAAATAATATCTGAGCTGCCTATGCAAGTCTAAGGAATGAAGAAATTTCTCACTAGAACTCTGTGTTGAAGGGAAATGGGAAGGAAGCTAGAATGACTGATTAAGGGACATCTCATTAACAACCTTGTGCATAAAGGAATGATGTGTATGGAGAGCCACCCTGCCTCTATAAAAAAAAACAAACAAAAAAAGGCCTAGAGTTCGGATAATCTTCTGGCAGAGATTAAAGCAACCAATAAAGTAGTCTTTCAGATGCAATATCGCAAAGAAGCAGAAGTGACAGGCTCAAAAATACCCAATACAGTTTTTCAAGGACAAAAATAAGATCCCAAGTAAGAGAATAAGCTTTCTTAGGGATTGATAGAAAGGACACCTTTTATAAATTGCTTGATCTCAGATCTGGAGAACAGAGGAGGATTCAATGGTAGACAGGCAGAGACTGCTGAAAAGTGAATTTTCACTAAAGAATATGCCAAACCAGCATGTAGCAGTTCACACAGGTGGGAAAGAACCAAAGAACTCACACTGAAAAGGCATCATACAGAAAATCTGTTCCACTTAGATGTACATGATTTTCTGGTAATGGCAAAAATGAGTGAACCAACTCCAAGATAGCAGCAATAATCCAAGTAAAATAATTTATATGATGACACCAAAGTTTTTAATTCATTCTAGGTTTCCTGGCCACCTGCAGGACCTTAAGCGTATCCTCAGAAAATTGGTGTCAGAAAGGAATCAGAACCCCATGACCTAAAGCGTCAACTGAAGAGTGGAAAGGTGAGGGTGAGGAAGAGATCCTTTGTCCTGTGTGAAAAGGTCCATATAGTGAGTTAACCTGTGATGATTGCCCCTGGCAGATGGAATAAGAGGGGGGGACCAGTGCTGTATAGGTGAAAAGGAAGTGACTAACAAGATTTTTGGAGAGTTCTTCTGGATCTTGTGAAGGTCCGTGGGAAGAACAATAAGGGAAGGAAAGACATACATACAGGAACATTCTCTTCCAAGAGAAAGATGTGGCATCCACTTTCCAAGCCAAAGGACTTAGGACTCTGGAACAGAACAGAGAGAGTTATCTGTTCATGGGGAGGCAAAGAGATCCATTTGAGAAATACCCCACTGATAAACTATATCCAGAAAAACATCACTGTAAAGCATCCATTCTTGAGGCTGTATCTTGGACCTGTGGAGAGAATCTGCCACAAGACTGTGCTCTGATGGAATGTAGACTGTCTGTAGGGACACATGCAGATTGATGGCTATCTCCCATGCTCGAAGTGCTAACCTGCAAAGAAGGTAAGGCCTTGTTTCCCCTTGATTGTTGATGTACCACATAACTGTGGTGTTGTCTGTAAAATCTTTCAACAGACCTGGCACCCAGAGTACCTGGAGAGCTTGATGAGCCAAAATAAAAGCCTTTGTTTCCTTGATATTGACATGATCTGTCTTCCGCTGAGGGGCCCAAAGGCTCTGAACCTTCAGAGTGCCTGAAGCAGCTCCCCACCCATCTCTGAGGTATCCCTAAAGACTTCCTGGGATGGCTGAGCAGTTTGGAAAAGCACACCTGGATTGAGGGAAATCCATTGAATCCACCAGTGCAATTCCAGTTTGAGATAATGGAGTAGAGCCAAACAGTCAAGTGAGTGGCAGTGTTGAAACAATACTGATTTTAGATACCATTGAAATTTCCTTATATGAAGGCTGTAACAGCCAGACAGATTGAAACAAAGTTAAGAAAAGCCTCTAACTGGAAAACCCCAGGTCCAGATGCAGTACCTAACTTCTGCTTAAAAGTATTAACCTCTTTGCACAAAGATTTAGCCATGAGTAAGAACTATTTATATGCACACCTCGAACAGACACCAAACTGGCTAACAACAGGAAAAACAATGATCCTACTTAAGAGTAAACCTGCAGGCTACCCTAAAAAGTATTGACCAATAACTTGCCTTCCAACGATGTATAAACTATACACAGGAACTGATGCCAACAGAGTTTATAGTCATATAGAAGAAAATTCAGTTATGGCAATAAAAGAAAGTCATATGGAACAAAGGATCATTTGTTGTTAAATAAAGTCATAGTGGAGAACTGTAAAAAGGGGAATAATATAAGCGCAGCATGGATTGACTATAAAAAAAATTTGACAGTATCCTACATTTACGAATAAAAGAGTGCTTAAAAATGTATAAGATACACCCTATACTGATAAACTACATCACATCGACCATGAAACAGTGGCAAACCACTTTGCAGTTAACCCATGATAAAGAACAAATTATTATTCCAGAGATAAAAATCCAAAGAGGGATATTCCAGTGTGACTCTGTCACCATTGCTCTTTTGCCTTGCCCTTAACCCATTAAGCTGTCTGCTCAACAGATTAAGTCATGGTTATAATTTGGCTCACAGAAAGCAACAAAGTGTAAAGACTTATCTTCTCTTTGTCAATGATTTAAAACTGTATAGCTCATCAGATGAGGAACTGAAAGCACAACTTCAAGTAGTCAAAACTTTTTCAGATGATAAAAGAATGTCATTTGGTCTTGACAAATGTGCAAAAGCAACCTTTAAAGAAGGAAATCTGCAGCACCAAGAAAACATCAATTTGGGACAGGAATGTGATATAAAAGAACCTGAGCAAGAGTATATAAATATTTGGGAATTGATGATGGATCAACAATAAAATATGAACAAATGTGAATAAAACGTAGTAAGGAATATTTTAGAAGACTTAAATTAATGCTGAAACAGCGTTGACATCTAGGAACAAAATTCAAGCTATAAACCAATTTGCTCTTCCTATCCTAACTTACAGTTTTGGAGTTATTGACTGGCCCCAAAAGGTGTTGGATAGATTAGACAGGAAAACAAGAAGGATGCTTCATACTCACCAAATGATTTATAGAAATCAGTGCATACCAAGATCATATATTCCTCATTCCAAAGGAGGTAGGGCCTCCTTGAAATTGATTACACATATAGATCTGCAATCATGGGACTGCATATATATCTGCTAACCTCACAAGACCCAAACACAGTGAAAGTTTGAAACATGAGGAGAATAAATCTAAGATGACTTCCCTTCTTAGTTTAGCAGAAGCATATTGGCGTCAAGCGGGAATGGAAATCAAACCAGAAGTAGATAAAAATCAGGTACCAATTGAATGTCCCATAAAAACAAAAGAAAGAATATAAGATTAAGGATCAGATGAGAAGGCAAGAAATGTGGAAAATGCATAAATATAGTTGCAAGTATAGAAAACTCCTGGAAGAACCTCATCTTGATCAGGATCAATTGCAGGAATGATTAAGGAGAGGTGAATTCAAACCAAAAGATGAAAGGTTAATACTGGTGGCCCAAGATAGTGGGGTGAGTACACATTGGTTTATGAAGACCATTAAACATGTGGGAGAAACAGACAAATGTAGGTTATGTAAAACAGAATTGGAAACAGTTGCACAACTTGTTGCTGGTTGTGATATACTGATGTCAGAAGGAATGTATACTGAAAGGTACAATAATGTGGCAAGACTGTTGCACTGGGGATTGTGCAAACATTATAATAATGATGAAGTAGCTGGAAAACACTGAAAATATGAGCCACAAAGCATCATAGAAAATGATGAAGTATATATAGCATGGGATAATCCATTACAAACAGTTCAAAAGACAGATGCGAGAAAATCAGATATAGTGGTCCATGAAAAGAAGGAAAAAGTAGCATTGATCACTGAAATAGCCACAGCCAGTGACTACAGTGTGTTGCATACACAGAAACACAAATTCATAAAATATCAGGATTTGAAGGCAGAAATGAAAGCAATGTGGAAGAAGATACCCAGACATTTCCAATAGTAGTAGGAGCAACAGGTCTTATAAAAAAGAATCTGCAGTCCTATTTAGATATATTGCCAATACATGCAACTCTGTACAAATTGCAGGAGGAGTCATTACTGGGCACATTATAGGTGCTGTGAAGAGCACTTCTGTCTGACATCAAAGATTGAAACAATACTAATTTCATGAAATTTAATCATACTTTTACTTAGGAATGGGGTCTATTCCCATCATGGTATTAGAAACCTAAAAGAGTTGGATAAATTAAAAAAAGAGAGAAACCTGGCCAGGGAAGCATGAGGATGGTAGAGATCCTGAACCCCACAGCCATAAGAAGCTTCTTGGACAGAAGACAGAACAGAGGAAGCAAAGAAAGAAAAATGCTTGTGAGAGATAACACTTTGGAGGCAGGAAGAGAGGCAAGCATTGGAACACTTTGCATCCTGCATCCTAGAAAAATGTGATCCTTGAATGAAATCAACACTGACTTCTGAAGGTTGACAGTGAACCTCAGGCTGTGTAATAGAAGCTGGATAAAGTGAAGATCCTGCAACAACTTGGCCTGGGATAGGACCTGAAGCAAGAGGTCATCCAGACAGGGAAATATCTGAATGCCCCAAAGCCTGCAAAAAAGTAACTACTAAAGCTAGGATATCCTCTGAGCTGTTGAAAGCCCAAACGGCAAAGTAGAGAACTGAAAATTTGAAGGAGAAACAGAGAAATGCAAAAGTTTCTGAAAAGAGATTGGATAGAAATATGAAGGTAGGTGTCCTTTAGATCAAGGGAAACTAGAAAAGCCTGGGAAAGCAACAGAGGAAACATAGTCTGAAATGGCACTATGAGAAAAGTATTCATAAAGGGAAGATTCAGGACAGATCTCCAGGACTCCTCTTTTCTGGGGACCAAAACTTCCTGAAATAAAACCCTAAACCCCTTTCGGTCTGTGGAACCAACTGGATGGTATCCTGGTCTAACAGACCCTGCCAAATGCCTGAAAAATGAGCAAGTTGTTCTGTAGGAGGTTGAGGGATACCAGAGAAGGATGGAAGGGGTTTCCAGACCATAAAGTAACCCTTCCAGTTAATGGACAGACCCAAAGAGTTTGTGGTGATCTTTTGCCAAACTTGGAGAGACAGGGAAAGTCTGAGGGACAAAGGAACCTGACCAAGAGAAAGATATGTTTCAAATCTTTCATGACCTTACCTTGATCTTGCAAGGTTTTAAAAAGCTTTGCCACAGCAGTGCCAAATATATTTTGGTTATCCAGAGAAGTATCTAGAAATTAACTCTGATACCATCTAGCAAGGCTTGAAGGTGGAGCCAGGAATAACACCTCATCACAGGACCAAAGGCAGCAGCCCCAGAGGAAGCATCAGCTGCATCATAACTGCATTTTATACAGTGATGGGCAACTTGAGAAGTGGACCTAGTAAGGAGAACACTGAAGCTTACCCTTAGAGTCAAGCATATCAGAAACAATCTTCTCAATATGGGAAAGAAGAGATACAATGTATCTTGTCATATTGGTTCGATAATTAATAGCCCTACAGGCTAAAGTAGCAAAAGTGTCTACTTTCTCACCAATCCTCTCCATAGCTCTACTGTCCCTATCTAAGGGAAGAAGCTTGGAAGAGAGTAGCAACCCAGAAGGCTTATCAGTACACACAGAAATTATTGCTGGATCAGACAAAGGGCACTTGTATTAGAACCTGCAGGCATCTGACACCTTACAAAGCTTGTTAGGTTTCTTGGGAGCTGGAGACTGGGACTCTGGTGCCAGAGAAGCAGCAGAGAAGGTATCCAATAGAGCAGCCAATACAGGAAGGACAGCAGAAGGCTTAGCAGAAGTACATTTATAATAAATCATTATGTTTTCTGGAAATCTGATACCTGGGAGCAATCCCACGTAAAATGATCAATCATTTGCAGGACCATGTCTCCAAAAGAAAGTTGATCCAAAGGAGAATCAGGACTGACAGATTCCTCTTCCTCTAACCCACAGTCCAAAGGAGAATGCAACTGAGAGGAGTAGGCTAAGGAGTCAGTGTCTGAGTCAAAAATCCTTGTCTGAGGACTCAGGGTCCCTTGCCTTTTGCAGGACAGATGACCAAGGAAGTGCAGAAACTGAAACCTACTGAGGAGGCTTCAAAACCATCAAGGCATTGAACAAACCTTGAGTGAAGCCTGCCATTCTCTCTCTGGATCCCTAGAAGCTGACACCACATGTTTAGACTTTTGTTGTTTTTTCAAGGGGATGTCTGCTCTGATGTAATGGGAAGGTTTAGACCCCTGTCTGGATTCAGTTAAGATACCTGGCACCTCTTCCCTAACAAGAATGAAAGGAATCCCTTTAGGCCATTGGATATAATCAACCATGGTTCCCCCTCAACATCCATGGTGGATATTTTTAAGGCCTCCGAGGATTTGCGGGAAGCAAGTTCTATGATAGTTTCTGAGAAGGTTTCAGCAGAAAAAAACAAATTGCAATATCGGACGGTCCTCCAAGTTTTCATTCACCTCAAGAAAAACGTCTGGTGGATGATGGACAGCATTAGGCTCAGGCCTAGACTTCTTGACCCTTTTCTTGAGCAGCGGCCTCACCTTAAGGCAAGCGGATTCTGTCAAGGTACTTTGGGCCAACAGCTTGAGAAGCTGGTTATCAAGATAAATGTAAAGGGAAGAAAGATGGGTACATAAAGTCTTGAGTACAAAAGCCTGACAGAAAGAACACTGAATGTGGTCACGAGACACACAAAAACAGTCATCTATTGTGGTGGTGATTATTGGGAATCTGCCTCCCTCATTGACATTTTCCTTTCTTGGATGTCATGTAACCCACTGACAAATAGAAGGAAAAGAAAAAGGAACCCCAATTGTGTACTTATCTTGAAGACATAAACTTGGTATAACCAGCAAAGTGAAATGTGTTCAGACCTTTGATAATGATGTTCAGACTTGCAGCAATGAATTTCTGGTTTGGGAGTGTGCATACATCACCTTTGTGTTCTACACGTGTGCTGGGAGTATACACCTAATGTATGATGTTCCTAGGTAATAAAGGCTTTGGTGTGTTGTACGGACATTGGGCTATGCTTAGCAGGAGATTCCAGACATAATGAATACTGCAACAGTGATATGGAAAGACATCATTAATTCTTACAGTGTAGCTTAATCATGCTACTGAATTTGAGGTGGTCAGTGCTGCAGTGAGTGATAGAGGCTAGAGGCATGGGAACGTAAGTCCTATACACATGCACAGTACATCAGTATAAGGAAGGCATCGTGGATAAAGACTGAAGTGCCCTTATACAAATACATTATTTAGGAAAAGTAAGCAATTTCTTTCTTAAATAATGTAATTCTATAATGTCAATAATCCACTCTTGTTGGTTGGTATATAAGGATTTACCCATGCACAGTTGTAGATTGTTTAAATATATGATATTTACAATGTATATTTTCAGTTTTAGGTATGTATTAGCTTAAAGTATAATTTACATAGAATGGTGCTGTTTGAGCTGAGGTTTCTAACAAAACAGAATTTGTGATTTAAGTGAGATGATTTGAAATTAACCAAAAACAAAAATTGCTAAGCCAGTAAAAGAAAACTGATAACCAATAAAAGTATACTGGTAAAAAACAGACTGTATATTATTACTTAAAACCACTTTAACGAGTTAAGCACTTTTATCCCTTTTCTATAGGACTTCATCAGAACTAAAACACTTGATACTTCTTAAGTAAACAATCTTTGGAACTTATCAAATATAAAAATGAAATTTGTTGTTACTATATGACAAAAACTTTTTGCTCGTATATAATAAATAAAATGAAACTTGTTGTTAACAAAGTATAAAAACTTGCTGTTGGTATATAATAAAAAATCTATAAATTGGCTAACTTTAACAAACAAGCTAATGAAATGAATGCCAGGCTTTTCACTGGCATCCAATCTAACTTGCCAAAGAAGTTCTCTATTTTCCCCATGGTTATGGCTACCTTCAGAAGTAGCTTCTTAATGATTTGAGTGCTTGAACATTTACAGTTTGTACCAGAAAGGCAGCCACATTAGGTGTCCATTTTCTTCATACTGCTTCTGAATAACTATGCCCCTGTAAAAGTTGGTTGAGCTTCTTTCAGGTGCATATGGTACTTTGATGTTAGTAAGCCCCCTATGTTCCAAACATATGCTTGACGTCACGAACATCCCATTTAAGTCTCACATGTCTCCAGCAGCCATAAGTTTAGTATGGCAGTTAGAACAGACACCGTTGTTTTCTCCTGCTTTCTCAAAGTTTTCTTAAATGCCATTTGTAGAACTTATAACCATTGAACATTCACTTTCCACGTGATTGGTATGGCTACCTCTCTGCATATTGAAGTTGGACTCAGAGTTTTGCATTCTGTTAAAGGATCTGTGAATAAAACTATTTAAAGGAAAACGCCACCCCAGGACTAAAAAAAATCTGTTTCTCACTCTATCTTTGTTTCCTGGCCTATTTTAACACCTGAAAAATCACTCCAAGTGCTTTGTAGTTGCATCCTGTTTTCCACAATATGGCTACCAATGAGGCTTAATGTATTAACATGATCTTGTTCTCCCTCAACCCTTTCCATTCCCATAATGCTTTGTATGACTCATGCCAGACACAAGGAAGTAACTGTGAATTCCCATGTCATTGACAAAAGAAAAGCCTGAACAAAGGTCTGCAATTTAGTAACTTTTCTGTCTGTAGCTTGATAACTTCTAAGTATACTGTAAAACAAGGCCTGAGCCACACATAAATAACGGTGATTAGAGACAGAAAAGAAGCAGTCCTTTTACAGAAGGTAAAGAAGATAACAGTGACTCACCCAAATCCCATTATATGTCAATGGCATGGGAATTCACAGCTACTTCCTTATGTCTGTCATGTGTCATACAAAGCATTATGGGAAACAGAAAGAGCTGAGGGAGAACAAGATCACGCTGATACATCAAGCCCTATTGGTAGCCATGCTGTGGAAAACAGGCTAAAATTACAAATAAACTTAGCACTTGGAGTGATTTTGAGGTGTTAAAATAGCTCAGGAAACAAAGAGTAAAAAAAACAGACTTTTTTAGTTCTAGGGTGGAGTTTTCCTTTAAATCCTCAAGCTTCTGAGTTAGCAATTTAACTAATGCAGTTAATTCACCAATAGATGGATTAACTGAATCCAATCCTCCATGGCTATTTCAAAAACTGGAATTACTCAAATGTTCGAACAATTCTGTACTAATCATGGTGTATGTAAAACAAATAACCAAAACCAAAAATGCCAGGCTGATAAAAGAAAACTAATAACCATAAAAGTATATATACATTCCTTGAATTATATGCTGTGTTGGAAAATTATTTCAAACACAGTCTCTTAAAATAAAAACATGCTAAGTTGCTTGCCATCAAGAATCTGCATATCTCTTAAACAATTTCAGACTGTTAATGACCATAAAAGTATATCAGCAAAAAGCAGACTGGATATTAGTATTAAAAAACACTTTAGTGAATTTAGTGCTTTCTTCACTTTTCTATGGGACTTCATCAGAACTAAAAACACTTGATACTTCTTCCATTTACATTACAAAGTCAATTTTAAAACCAGCAATGAATAACAAGAATATATTAAAATACAAATTGTTCCATAAAATCTTAAAGAAACAATTATTCTTTTGAACTTATCAAGTATAAAGATACACAAACATAAAATGAAACTTTTTGTTAATATATGATAAAAACTTCTTTTTGGTATATAATAAAAAAATCTATAATTTGGCTGCTCTTAACTTTAACAAACAAGCTAATGAAATGGCATCATTTAAGCAGACTTCTCATTGGCATACAATCTAACTTGTCAAAGAAGTTCTCTATATCTCAGACTGTACTCCCAGGGACCACCACTAGGTGATTTTACCACCTGTTCTAGAACAAAAAAATTAAACTTTCTGTTCTCTTCACAAACCATTTTATGCCTGTATAATGCACTGGTCACTTTTTTATTCTGAATAGCATACTGGTGTTCATAAATATGTTTAAGGAAACTCTCAGTCTTCCCTATTTTGAAGGAATGGCAAAATCACAAAAAGCTAAATATACCATTCCTGCAGTCCTACAGTTATATCCCTGAAGGAATGAATAAGTGTATTTGACAGTGGGAAGCTCAATAATATCACCTTCTTATGTGTAATTACACTGTTTACAGGTAGCACATTTATTGGTCCCTCTCTTGGTACCTAAAACATTGCTCTTGAGTGTTGTACTATCCCTTTCCATTTTTTTCTTTAAGATTGTTGTGTCTTTTAAAACAAATTTTTTTTTTCACCTAAACATCTTTTACGTTTGGGGTCAACTTGCAGTATGTTCCAATTGATTCTAATAAGCTGCTTAACGGTGTGACTTTCAGGCCCAACTTTTAACAATATACTGTGTTCATAGCCTGATGTAGGCCCCTCATTCACCATGGTGCCATTTGCTTCTGTTCCAGCTCTACTGGGTGAACCCTTTCCTAATGGATGGGGAAATTTTAATTTCCTCTCCTGAAGAATTTCATGTTGGATTTCATTAATAATCACTTCAGGGTATTTCCCATAAAGGAACATTTGTTTTAACTTGCTCCACACTAAGATCTTCATCCTCAGAGATGGTCCTGGCCAACCTGACCATTTGGCCTTTCACTAACTTATTTTTTGTTTGTACGGGTGACAGCTCTTAAAATGTAACTAATTATTGGAAAACATCAAATTTCTATATAATCTAGAGTTAAATTTGCCTTTGACTGGTTTGTTTAATAAAGTTACATCCAAAGTAAATAATGTTATTCTTGGAATAAGTATAAGTAAATTTAAAAAAAAAGTCATTGTATCCTGGATGTAATCCACAAATTCATCTAACTCTGTTTCATTTCCTTTCCAAATAATAAATATATCATCCAGAAGCCTAAAATATGTTACTAAATAAGCATTAAACGTGAGGTAAAAATGTGTTTCTATTCCCAGTGCCACATAACTATATCAGCATATGGGGGGAGGTGTACATGCAGAATCCATAGGTATCCCACTAATCTAAAATATTCTCCTTTTAAGAATATAAAACTGTTGGAGACTGCAAGATCCAAAAGTTCACAGGACATATTGATGCACCTGTTGGTTAAATTACTTTGGGTGTTCAAAAGCTCTCTAAACCATTAAATACCAATCGTGTATGAAATGCAACTGAATAAATCACATACATCACTTGTAACTAGAAACCAGTCAAGATTTTAAAAAAATCAGACGTAATATTTCCCAAAAAGTTCCCAGAATATTTTAGGATGTATTTAACAGATAAATACATTTTTAAACTTTTGTATCAATATATTTAGCCAAGGGATATTTCTTAGTTCCACTTACAGTTACAATGAGACACATGGGTGGATTAGATATATAAAAACAAAAATGAAGCAGGCAGCCAGGCTCCACACAGATATTTAATGAATTAAGCACTTTCATCCGAAAATTCAAAGGACTTCATCAGAATAACTACTAAATCTAAAACCACAGAATAAATACCCACTTCAATTAATAAAAACCCTTCCCTAAATTAACATTTCTTAGGCAACTGAAATAATCATATGACATCATTCTCATAAAGTTTACATATAAAAAGCAAGGAGTGTTTATATAAAAAAACATACTTGTTATATGCAATAAAATTACATATGTAAATATGCTGTAAACTGAGTAAATATATGCAATGAATACATAAAGATCAAAACAACCTGAATTATAAAAAAATAAGCTTCCTTTAACCACAAAACACTACATAGGAACATAGCATAATTAAGACCAAGTGTAACTGTGGCATTAGTTTTTAACTGCCACTTCAGTTCTAAAAATTCTAAAAAATCATCACTAGGACCACCTCTCTGCCCCAAATCCGCCTGGTCTATAACCACAAATCGGAATTCATGTGAAGGGTTGGACTCCACATGCTTATATAAAGCATTTTTATCATATTTCTTTCTGATATTGTAAATATGCTGGTAAATCCTCTTCCTAAGACTCAGTTTTATTTTTCCAATGTAAAATGCACTACAGGATTTACACAGGGCCAAGTAAACAACCCCTTTATTACCACACTGGAATTTACCCTGTAATTTAATGTTACCAAACCCTTCCACATAAAATTCTTTGCCTTCAGCAATAGATGGACATTGGGAACAATGGCCACATTTGGCCATTTTCCCAATGCCGGACTTATACCAACATTTCCTAATAAGTTCTTAAAACACATGTCCTACTTGTACACAATAACAGTTTTTCCCCCACAATCTGTTTATAGTGCTCATCTACACAAAATATTCTCCATTCTTTTCTAATAATAGAACCCAGCTCAGAAAAAATGGCTATTATAGGTTAAAACCAGAGCTCTATCAAAACATCTATCCTCACTGCTTTGAGTTCGATTAAGTTCAATAACCATACTACCTCCCCTAAGTAATGGGGTGAACTGTCCTGCATATCTTTTCCTGTTAACCTCTGAAAACAAAATTACAGTTAAAAAAATCATAAGGGTAGCCTCTAACTCTAAACATGGAACTAAGTACTTCACATTCTTTTTTCACATTCACATCCTAAATTCCATGTCATCTGATACCAGCCTAGCCAAACACACAAATTGGCACTTGACCTGAGTTTTTATTCTGATGCATGGGGTGCATACTCAAAAAATGCAAAAAGGCATTAGAGTATGAAGGCTTCCTGTAGATAGTGGACTCATACCTCCCCATCTCATAATTATTGCTGATGGTCACATCTAAATAATTAACAGTGTCTCCTTGTACATTGAATGTAAATCTAAGTAAATGGGTAATCTTATTGAGATTATCAATGGATCCGTAGTTTAGCCATACTACCCTTTCATACAAAAATCAAATCATCAAGGTACCTACCATAGAAGGCCCAGCAGTGCTTGAACTCTGAATCCAGGACATAATTTATTTCCCAATGAACAAGGACTGCATTGGCAAACTTAGGGGCAGAGATAGCACCGATAGCCACCCCCGTTTACTGCCTAAACAAATGATTTTCAAGCACAAAGTTATTATTATAAAGGTATAAGGCACAAAATGCTAAGGCACGTTTTAGGCAGACCAAATAATATGCTAGCAGTCACTATTAGGATCTTCCAAACTGACGTGCTTCCAAAATGCAGGAACAAACTCAGTACATCCAAGAAGGACAGTCACTTAGATGTTAAAATGTGTACTAATGTTCTAAATTCACTAAGTATTATACTTAAACTGAAATTTCACCGAACATGAACTCCATAGAATCCTCTCCACGAAACTATAGCTTGTAGCTAAAACTCCAGCGTAAATAACCAAGCGTTTCGTGGTGTACAAGAAGTTTATTAATACAAATGGCAAGCGCTTTCAACGTGGTCTTCCTCAGGCCGATAGAATAAAACATTTTAAATTGCACTTTATATCATTAACAATTAATGATGTCATCTCCTGCCTGACTTGATTTCTTAAAAATCCTTCCACTACTTTCCATTTCATTTAATACAGCACATTGACTAAATAGTTCAAACAATCTAAGTAACTAAAAAATTAAAAGAAACAAGCGCTACTGCTGCTTTATATAATCTACTACTTTATAAATACTGGCAGTACCGAAAATAAAAATGCTGACAATAATAAAAATACTCATTGCATTCTAAAAGCTCATCGTTACTATCATATTATAAAATGTCTATTTCATGCTTATGTTCACTGTGTTCCATGAAAAACATCGAACATAAAGATCCACCAAACGCATAAATGACAAACATTGCATGCTATATTGATGAAATATCTACAACCTATAAACATTATATACATACCTATTCTAAATCCTATGTAGAAACACACGAAAAATTCTAAATCTAAGGGATATCAAATTTAGCTATATATTCTTCTCTTAAATACATGTGTGTATAATATGGTGAAAACAGTTATAATGCACATTAAAAATGTATATATATTTTTTATATTTTAAATTTTAAAACCATTTTTGATTTAATTACTACTCTATACTTTTGCCGAGTATGTAACTATAAACTAATTAAATATACGTAATACAAAAAAAATTTTTTTAGGACTTGCATATGCAAAAAATGAAAAACTTTGGTTGTATTAGAAAAAAATAATAATAAAATAAAAATAAAGATAAAAATAAACAACAACCAAGTTTATAATAAATTTCCTAGTTAGAAATAGAAACGTATAACTAAATAAGTCTCTTCTTAACTCTACTTGCTTTGTTACTCGGACTACAAAGGAATATATATATGTAAATATAAACATGCATATATACATATATATATATATATATATATATATATATATATATATATATAAATAATCCTTATCAATATTGTGTTTAAGTAACAACACTATTAAACATCCGTATAGAATGAATTTAAATGACTACCTCTACAAAATATATATATATATATATATATATATATATATATATATGTAACACATATTAAGAAAGACACGTAATATCGAACGTGAAGGTCTTTCAATATGAGGACTGGGTTGTTTATATCATTGTTGATTTTGTATTCACTTATGTCCAGGACACTAAGCAATATTTGAAAAAGTTTTTTAAGAAATTATTAAAAAATTTTTTAAAGTCTTCTAGCTTTCAACACTGGCTTAATGGATACCCTATCATTCAGACCCGGGTCACAATCTGCGTGGCCTTAGAATCTTAAAAATGCCCACGACAGGTAACAAATTTCCGGATTTACTTTGTAAATGGCAAAAGCTTAATTTAGAACTCAGTTTTAGCTATATGCTAATTGATTATTTTACACCAGAAGAGGAAACGCTGCGATGTCAAGTAAATGATATGTTCACTGCCATTAAAAGAAAATATCCCACTGACTTTATTGACAGCAAACTAGAAAAGGTCCTGGACAGTGTATTGCTCTTCATAAAACGGCTGTTAGAACAGAAGAAGAGTAAAATACTACGTGATTTAAGGGACTTTAATAATTGTAATGTTTTTACTTGGCCTAGACAACAAGATGCAACAGGGGCAGCGTTGCATCCCCCACGTTCTTCTAACGCTAATGTTAATAATGTAATAGGTCAAACTAACATTAACAATGGTTCTGTTCAACTAGCTAATAATGTGATAACAGGAGTATCATATAGCAATGTATTGTCACATGAAACTAATTCTATCAGTTCTAATGCAAATGCACCTTTATTGAATGCAGAACCTGATATTAATTTAGGTGAAAACATAACAGCTTCTTGTCAGAATAGCATGGAAGTTGTTAGAAGAAAGACAGTGACAACCTCCACAATGCAAGGGAGTAGCAGTAATAGTAAAAGTGATAATCTTAAAAATGATACTCCTTTCCCTATAGCTCAGTCCCATTATGCAGGGAGACAGCACTCTGCAAGCAGGGGCAGACACAAAAGGAAAGGTTCAGGGGGGGATACACAGGGGCCCACTTTGAAAAAAATGTGGGAGAGGGCAATGACTCATTGATAGTTAACCTTTCAAAGAAAATATTGACGAAATATGAAACACAAGTTTTAGAAAAAGGGTTAAGTTTTATTCCTACCAGCAGAGGGAATTTAGTTGACTCTATTATTGATATCAAGTTATTTGTTAGGAATTTACAACTTAAATTGGAATTTGGTGAAAGTGAAGCTACCAGTATACAGGCCAAATTTCGACCTAATAGCATGTATACCCCACAATTGCACCCCTTGATTGATACGTTCTCTAAATTAGTAGAGAACGACATTTATAAATACTTTGAAGGTACCTATAGGGATGGAAATAAATATAGGAACAATTTGAATTACAAACAAAGACAAGCCCTTAATGATCTTAAGCTTGATGAGAATCTTGCAATTAGACCAGCTGATAAGGGCGGACCTATTGTTATTATGGATTTGATTGATTACAATAATGCGATGTTTGAGATGTTAAGTGATGTATCTTTCTATTGTAAAATAGATATGCATGGTGTCACTGAGATTGTATTTCAGTTATACAATATGTTAGATGATTTAACACTTAACAAATTAATAGAAGAAGAACTGTATACATACTTTAAGGTTGTCAACCCCACTATACCTATTATTCAAGGACTTCCGAAGATTCATAAATCTCTGTTTAAACCACCTATGCGCCCGATTGTAACTGGACAAGGATGGGTTACTGAACCCTTGTCCATTTATTTAGAATATCACCTTCGTCCCATAGTGGAAGCTAGCTCCCATATCTTGAAAGATAGTAAGCAGTTTTTGTTAGATTTGTATGATTACACCAAACATTTGGATGGGGCACAGCAGTTTTATTTAGTTACTTTGGATGTTGTTAGCCTCTTTACCGTAATACCTAATGATATAGGTGTGCAATGCATACAGCACAGCTTACGCTCTAGGTCTAATTATAATCCAGAAAAAATTGACATGCTGGCACTACTTTTAGAAACAGTTCTTAACAGCAATGTATTCATGTTTCAGGATGAGTTGTTCCTACAGAGAGATGGCGTAGCTATGGGCACTTCATGTGCCAATAGCTATGCCAATCTCGTTATGGCTAGGTGGGAGGAGGACCACCTATTCCATCTAGAGGGATTTAAAAAGTCTGTAGGACTATATAGGAGGTTTGTAGATGACCTCTTTATGATTTGGTTAGATGACCAGGAGAGCCTTTTGAAGTTTGTCAACTGCATTAATAGCTCTACTAGTTTCCTGAGGTTTACTTTGCAGTATTCTATGGATCAATTGTCCTTCTTAGATGTCTCCATTTCTAAGTTAAGTAATGGCCTGCTTAATACATCCATACACCGCAAATTATGCCATAGGAATACATTTTTGCATAGGAAGAGTATGCATCCCAAGTACGTCTTTGAAAATGTAATGAAAGGCCAGATTATGAGAGCCTCTAGGCTAAATCCACTGGATGAAGGTTACTTAGCAGAGTTAGAATATTTAAAAAATAGTTTTCAAGAAAGGGGCTATGGTCTTAATGACTTTGAAGTCCTCACAACCAAAGTGAATGAATTAAAAACTAGCAAAGCTAAACCCTATTTTTCTACACCCTTGATGGTGGATAACCCAATACATAGTCCAAATAAACAAGAAATTAGAATCCCGATGTACTTCACCAAGGATGCTAAATGCATCAAGGGATTTATGTTGAAATATTGGGAAATACTATTATTGGATGAGAAAATAGGTAGAATAGCAGGCCCTACACCGAAAGTTGTATTTAAAAATAAACCGAACCTCAAAAGAATTCTATGTAAACCCAACAAGAGACACCCCTTGGAGAGAACGATACCAGAGAATTATAATACGATACCATGTGGTGAATGTAACCAATGCAGGTTTATTGATACAAGATTGAACTTTGTACACCCAGTTACTAAACATGAATTTATACTATCAACAGGGACATGTTGTTCCAGCACCAATGTGGTTTATCTAGCTAGGTGTACGGCATGTCAATCATTTTACATTGGCAAGACTAATAGAACTTTGAAAGAACGTATTAGGGAACACACATATCACATGAGGATTGGTTCACTAAATAATGCTCTATCTAAACATTGCAAAGCAGCAGGTTCGACACATAATTTTACATTCTGTGTGCTTCAAAATGTTTTTCCGAGTAGAAGGGGTGGTGACATCATAAATTACACACTGGACCCGAACTTAAATGGATAATTAGATGTAGAGCAGACGTATTCCCAGGGCTAAATGACAAAAAACAGGTGAAGCCGATTCAGAGGAAGAAGAGGCTGTATAGACCTAGAGTTACGTGATGTTCCCTGTGTTCATACTTAGTGTTAGTTATTTGATGTTATGAAGATATGCCCTAGGCCATACTTAGAATTGATATGGATATACCTTGTTTTAAGTGGGACTTAGTCAAGTGACATCTTAGACTACATCATATTCAATGCAGGGCTTGTTGGGGGTCATATCATAGATTTTATATAGTTGATTCTAACTTCTTAGTTTGTCTTTATACATTAGCTATTTGATGTTAGTTAGAAGTTGGTAGATTTCTTTTAAGATGCTCATTAGGTAAAATAAAATATTTTTAGGTATGTCTTGCTGTGATGAAATGCTATAGTCCAACATTTAGACTGAAGCTATATGAAAACTCAATGTTTATGCCTATGAGGCTCATAGATCAACTCAGATTTAGAAGAGCTCATGTACGTTCTATGTCAGCCTCCACACACGGTTTAGCGGTGCGCGTTCATAAGAGACCCTTTTACTATATTAAGAAGTTTTTTAGGTATTTTATAAATCATTGTTTTAAACTATATGTCAGGTATGTTCACGTACCTCTATGTTTGTTGTCAAAGCGAGCTTACTTAATATCTGTACAGTTGTGCACAGAGTAGCATGAAATATTAATTCATTGAGCAGTCTTTGTAGCATTTTTATAAATTATAGTTTTAAATAATATGTTAGATATGTTTTTGTAGTTTTATGTATGTTGTCAGAATGTGTTTACACACTACAGGTACAGTTACGCACAGAGTGGCATAAAGTATTAATGCATATGTACTCAGAGACGCTTTGATTGCATTTGTATACAATTAGTGTTAGTTTTACGTTATGCTGATAGTTTTACGCTGTGCTGCATCTATTGCTGACTATACGCACGCATTATTATATATAATTAGTGTTTATCTTACGTTATGTTGTTTTATGCTGTGCTGCATTTACTATTGACAACACGCACGCATTATTATTTTTTCATTATTTTTTTCAAAGAACTACAGAAATTAAGTTATCCCTGTTCTTTAAGGATCAAGTAACGATCTACATACTCTAAATTTTATAGTTTACCCTTTGAAGTATGTCTTGAGGTTTTGTTACTTTGAGACACCTGAGATGTATAGGTATGTGCAATAAGGGCATATAAGTTGTTGACTTTACTTTTGTTAATGCTTGTTGTTTCTATTACTTGTTTATATTTATTCGAATATGCTGGCACATATTATATATATATTTTTTATTTTAGAATGTTAACCTTTAGCAACAACTGTTGATGAACTTTTGTATGTTTTAAATATGTCTTATGAAGGATCGTTGTATGAAATTGGAATGTTATTTTGAGATGCTTTCACTTATTATAATGAGGTCATTGAATTGAGGGTTACCAATAGGAGGAAGAGCTTGTATATTTAAACTTGAATTTTAGATGGATCAGTGTTTAAAGTCTGAAGAAGCCTACGGGTGAAAGCGCTTACTATTTCTGTAATAAATTTAGAACCTTTTTACGAGTACAAGTGTATCGTTATTTTTTGGAATACAACTGGTTTGAAAAGTTTGGCCATCTGGTTCCTGGGAGCAGTTTTATGCTACGTACTTTTATTCTGACTTTTTTGTTTTTGGGAACCAAGCTCTGTTGGCTCTGTGCTCTATACTTGATTGGACACACGCTTATCAATATTGTGTTTAAGTAACAACACTATTAAACATCCGTATAGAATGAATTTAAATGACTACCTCTACAAAATATATATATATATGTAACACATATTAAGAAAGACAAGTAATATCGAACGTCAAGGTCTTTCAATATGAGGTCTGGGTTGTTTATATCATTGTTGATTTTGTATTTACTTATGTCCAGGACACTAAGCAATATTTGAAAAAGTTTTTTAAGAAATTATTAAAAAATTTTTTAAAGTCTTCTAGCTTTCAATACTGGCTTAATGGATACCCTATCATTCAGACCCAGGTCACAATCTGCCCTCAGTCTGATTATCCATTTGACCTCTTTATGTTCCGTCTGATTGGATATATCACCGCGTCTTATAGTCGGTGAATTAATCTGTATTACCTGAAATCTAAATATATGTTCTTTGGATGTATTATACACATGTTTTGACAATGCATTGCACATGGATGCTACTCTAATCTTGCATAGATGCTCACGGA
This sequence comes from Protopterus annectens, assembly GCF_019279795.1. Taxonomy (NCBI): domain Eukaryota; kingdom Metazoa; phylum Chordata; order Ceratodontiformes; family Protopteridae; genus Protopterus; species Protopterus annectens. Next base: position 1,094,934,730 of record NC_056741.1, read on the forward strand.
TCCTATCCTTCAACTTGCGATCTGTTTTCCCCACATAAAATGCAGTGCAACTTGTGCAAGTAGCCAAATATACAACATGTTCAGTTTCACAAGTTGCAGCTGCTGTAAAAACAAACTCTTGTTTCGTTGTGGGGTGTACAAAATGATTAGATTCATTAATAAACTCACAATACCTACATTTATTACATTTCTTGGTCATACTTGTACTGTTAAGTTTCAGTGATGCATTTACTCTACTAGATCCACATAGCATCCTGTATAAATTAAACCTATCTTTGTATGCAAATCGAGGATTACTACCAATAATAGAGGAAATATTCAGGTCAGTTAATAGGATCTCCCAATGTTTTCTATAGATGTATTTAAGGTTCCTTACGTCTTGTGTATAATGAATGGGAATCCTTACTTCGTTCCCTTTTACAACACATCTTTTTATTTCATCTACTCCACTATTCACTTCTGCAAAATAAGGGCATGCTCTTCCTTCTCTCAGTGTGCCTATCCCATTTAGACCGGCATCTATCTCATCCAAACTGTATGATCTATCCAGTAACTCCATTTTTAATTCGTTTATTTCCTGCTCGAATCCACATTGACTAGAGTTCAACCGTGATACCCTCATTGCCTGACCTTTAATAGTGTTGCCAAAAATATGTTCTGGGTGCATGCTGCTGTGATGCAAAAAATTATTACTGTCGTCATTCAACATTGTATTCATCCTGTTTCTGTAATAATCCATATCCATTATTACAGTTGGACCCCCTTTATCAGCCGGTCTAATCATAATGCTTGTATCGTTTCTTAAGCTAGTAAGAGCTCTCCTCTGTGCAGGGTTTAGGTTCCCATGCCATCTTTTTACCTTATTTAGTCTCTCATTCTCATATAGATCTTGTTCAACTAATTTAGAAAAGGCTTCAATCAAAGGGTGGAAATTGGGAATGTATGTACTGGGTTTTTTAAAAATATGTTTTTCTGAGGTATCATTACCAAAATCAACCTTAAGTTGTAAGTTGCGGATGAATAATTTAAGATCCAAAACATTGTCTGTTATATCACTTTTGGTAGAGGGAATGAATGTTAGGCCTTTCTCTAATACGAAACTTTCTTCTATGGATTGTTCTCTCTTAGAAATATTCCATATCAGGGATCCTTGGTCCCTTGCCAAATCTTTTTTAGAGTTGGCCCTGTTTGTTTTGGGTCTGCTGGTCTTTTTCTCTGTCGGCCCCTGCTCATAGACCGATCCCTCCCCCTTCCCCCTCCACCTCTCCATTGATTTGCAATGGGGAAAGAGGCAGATTGATTCATCCCATATGTTATTAACAGATCCTTGAGTGTATTTATTAATTTTCCACTATTCTCTTCCTTATCTCTTATAACATAATAATGTAATAACATATGGGTATGCATCATTCTCATATAGATCTTGTTCAACTAATTTAGAAAAGGCTTCAATCAAAGGGTGGAAATTGGGAATGTATGTACTCATTTTAATTCCTTGTTAATTAAGGAAGAATATAAATGGGATTCTGGGTTTTTAGTATGTATTCTGATGAAGTTTCTATTTCGAAACAAAAGCGCTTAATAAAAATATTGCTGTGGATCTCTGACTCGGCTCCCTTGTTTTTCTGCAAGTTTGTGTGGTGTATATAGCATTTCTTAGTTGACTATTACTAATAATGTCCTTTGACAAGGCATTCTCCTCTGCAGTCAAGTTAGACTCAGTAATAAAATTAGCAGGAGAATTCAAGTAATTCCGTATTTAAAATTCACATAGTTTCTCAAACAATGTAACCATGGGGTGGTTAGGGGGAATAAAGGTGCTGTGCCTCCTAACATCCAGACTTACGATAGAAGGGCCCTCTCCTTCTACTCTACTTCTGAAAAAAAAGGCACAGTTCAGTTTTCCCAAAAACAATTAAAATTGCAACAATACATTGTGTACTTGGGCTTTCCTAGTAGGTACAAACGTCATACCTCTTTCAAATAAGTTAGCCCAAGAAACATCAACCTCACAAGCACTATAATTGTAGATTTTAAAATCACCCTGTTCATTTTGCACAATATTCACTATCTGCCCCTCCATGCATTCAAGGAACCCCTCACTCTCCCCTACCCCTGTTCCTCCCTCTGAAGTGTAGGTATTCACCTGTTGTTCTTGATGCGCATAGGGCCCCCACATTGAGTGATTCATCTGGTTCCCCCTCCTTTGGTTCTGTATCCCCTGAGACCTCCTCAGAGGGGGAAGTTCCTCTAAAGGGGGCTTATTGTAAGAACTGTCATTACTATTACTCCATCCATTTCCAGTTTGAGACATTTCTCCTATATTATTTTCTTCATCAACTTGCTGAACATTTGTACTAACCCCACCATTGGGATTATTATTAACATTATTATTGCTGTTCTCTGGGGGTGGGGGGCAGGCAGCATGGTTATTATATTCAAAAGTGTCCCTTTTTATTTTTTTGATTTTTTTAGTCCCTAATAACAACAATGTCCCTCTCAATTTTGCCAAGCAGTTCATTATATTCACTTATTTTAGACTCAAACAACAAATCACTTCTAATATTAGTGTCCATTCTATCGATGTCAGATAGCAATGTATCCATCTGCTTACAGTAATTTTTAATTAAAAGCTCTAATAATTCGGCACCATGCCGATCAAAAAGTCTCATCAAGTCCATGTGCAGTTCTACGTCCTTGACAAGCCCTGTAGGATATTTCCAAGAGCGTAAACCTTTAGGAATAATGTTTAAATGCAAACATTCCTTCAGGTAGCTCACCTCTAGTTGCAGTTTCCGGTATTTCATTTTTGTTTTTATTTGTTGGTCTTTCCTGGATTAGATATATCCTAGTGGACCTTTGGGATGCCAAATACACTAGGCACAATGGGGTATTCAACTCTTAAAAAAATATAAGTGCCATAATTAATAGCATTTTCCAAAAACAATTCATGTAGATATACATCAGTTCTACTGTAGACAACGTTAATCTCATTTTTGGATGCTCTCACGTATTGTGAATCATTATTAAGCAAGTGGAACATTTTGTTGGTATAATTTATTGCCTGCATAAATACAGTCCCCCCACTCTTATCAGGTTTCATGACTCTTATGTCTTTGGTGTTAGTAATTTATTTCAAAAGTTCACGTTCTGCAGTGGATAAATTCTGCATTCTCATATTGCATTGATTTCCAAACAAACTGCAAATATCAGCTATACATTTCTTCTCAAATAAGGTTATCAAAGGATGTAGGGGGAATTGTACATACTTTTCTTACTAATTGTAGCTCTCCATTGTATTGCGTAGGAGGACAATGCCTGTTAGAAAATAAAAACTCTAAGTTTAACTTTCTAATATATAACTTAAAATCTAACAAAAGTTCTCCTATATCCATTTTTGTTTGGTTACAAAAGTAAACCCTTTGCTAAATAATGAGAAGTGCCTTGAATCAATGTTCAAGTTGCTATAATAAAAAATTTATAACCATTATGAATTTTGATAAAGAGTAAATTTTCCAAGTCATTATTGTCGCCATGTTCAGTCTGAAAATTCAGACAGGAATAAATAGACCCTTCTAATATCGCCACTTTCTCTCTCTGCCCCTCCCCGGATGATATTGCATTGGAAATTCAGGATAGTCCATCTCCTCTAAAGGTGCTTCCTGTCTCCACTGGGGAATTCTTTTGAATCTCTTTAGTGTGGAGGGGTTGAATTAGATTGGGTCCCCTAAAGAATCCTGTTCTTTTGCAAAAATGCCAGCATTTTGTCTACTATAATTGTCAAAATCGCCACTTTTAGACATGGGAACAGGGTATGCTGTATGATTACCATATTCCCTAGCATCCCTGTCCCTTTTTCTTACGTTCCTAATTTTTATTTCATGAACCACTTTTTCAGCTCTAGAAAAAAACCTGGGAATACTGGTTTTCCCAAACATCAAATGGTAAATCCTGCCACAACAAATTGTCAAGAATATTAATATCTCTAGCTAAATGTTCCATCCACTGCACATTATTTTCTATAATGAGCTTCATAATCTTGTAGCCACATTCATCAAAAATGCAAAGAAGGTCATGATAAAACTTAGTTCCGCCAACTACACAACTGGAAAACTTCCAGAGCCTGGTCCCCCAGTTACACCACTGGAAAACATCCAGAGCCTGAGTTCCTCAGGAACACTATTTTCAGGCACACACTGTTTCAAATATATATTCTCTAATTGTAACTTTCTTTAAACTGAATTAGTTTCTTCTCAAATAACTTTAATAAATGTTCAAATGTCACATCTTGCTTACAAGAATCGAAATTAAAACTTTCAAGTCCCAAAGGTTCATTAAACCAAGCGTTGAGACTAATATGCAGTAAATTATTGTTATGAGCATGGTCTGTGCCCCTAAGGCTATGGTTAACTTCAGAAGTACCTTCTTGGTGAATTTGTTTAAACATTTACAGTTTGTACCAGAAAGGGCAGATGCATTAGAGGTCTGTTTTCTCCATACTGTTTCTGCATAATTCTACGCCTGCATAACATTATTTGAGCTTCTTTTAGGTGCATATGGTAGTTTCAACTTCAAGTTAGTAAGCTCCCTATGCTCTGACCATAAGCCTTTGGTCATGAACATCCCATTTGATAAATCTAACATAATTAAAAAGCTACAAACTTCAAGAATAGCTCTAAATGTTATATATGAGATTCCTATATATTTTGCAAAAATTCTGAATGGTCTCACTAGCCTTCTTCTGGAACTTAATACGTTATAAACTTAGAAGAGCTCTGCAAAGGAAAATAAATTAGGTTAATGCTTTATCATGCAATACACATTTAAAGTTAAATGGCTCAATCGTTTTAACTAAATTATACCAATTAAAAATGCTAGTCTTCGTGTAGTGAAAGAACAACATACACTAACTACATTCAGTAACTCTTCCCTTACTCCTGTTGGATAGTAAAGTAGATGGCTGGCAATGTAAAATGAACTGTGATTTAATAAAGTAAATTAGAAGTTACTTTAAATATTTTCCTGATAGTTCCTTATTATAGTGCAGTATAATTAGCATATGATTTAGCATTTGAGTTTAAATATCATTTCAAATGGTGATGTATAAGAGTTATCCTAATTATGTGCTTGTCTTACTGAAAACAGTAAACATATTATAGTAATAAGTGACTACTAACAATTAGTATATCGGGCTACAATTTGTCATTTTCATAGTATTGTTTAGATCTGGCTACTATTTCATTTTAGAGTAGGCCACATGCTATTATACAGTTAAAGAAATGTGATAGTCTAAGCAAAACTATGGTTAATAAAAATATCAACACATATTTTTGTTCATTAATTATGCTGTCACTGTTGGTCATGACAGCATTGTGGTTGGACTTCAAAGAATTTTTTCTCTGCCAGAGGTAACTCCCGAAAGGTTGGTCGGTTAGCTTGACAGAGATAAATTCCTGTTTAGAGACATGGAATAGCCATAATGAGAAAGGCCTCATTAATGGCTCATTATCACGTATCTGATGTGAACACTGCACTGTCAGACCTGACCAGTGTTCTCCCAGCAGCCCATGCATCACATTAGCAAATGCACCCTCCATATGGGCACACACACACACACACACACACACACACACACACACACACACACACACACACACACACACACACACGCGCGCGCGCGCGAGCGCACACACACACAAACACTCACAGATAAGTCCCCTGTACTTGCTCTCACTCACAAAATCACATTCATCCTTCTATCTGCATTCATGATGTAATATAAACACAAGCCAAGCACATATATACAGTATATCCGGGTTCTTATTCTCCTAGCTAGCTAACTGAGACCATCCAAACAGATGTGCATGCGAGCACACACACATACACACACACACACACACACACACACACACACACACACACACACACACACACACACACACACACACACACACACACACACACATCTAGTCTTGGCATCCTCTAATTACCTACTATGGCAGATGCATACATACACACCCATAACAAACAGACACAGTCTCTCTCTCACACACACACACATACACACACGTGCACTTTCATTCAGACTTGCAGTTCCCTATGTGACCTCCCTAGTGTGATCACCTAAAAACACACTCAAACACACTCAAACACATACACACACACACACACACACACACACACACACACACACACACACACACACACACACACACACACATACATACATAAATGCTTTCATGCAGCCTTATTCATGATCCTAGAGGCAGGCAGACAGACAAGCAGATAGACAGATGCCAACATACACTCACATGCACATATACACACACTGACACACACCTCATTCCCATGGTTTCCCTGGATTTAACTTTACCTGGAGTACTCCAGTAGGACTGACTGTTAACCATCATTTTTTGACAGTACTCACTTTTTCCTGGTGAAGTAAAATTTTACTTAGTCAAGCAAAGCAGGAGCTGACAGCATTTCTGGGGGTAGAGCACATGGTTTGTTACCATTAGCTGCTCCTTTAGACTGCTCTCGCTGGAGAGCATGCAGCTTCCCTACCAAGATCATGGTCTGTGCTGATGCCTACATGGCATGAAAACCTCAGAGGCTGAGCTGTCTGCAAAACTGGAAAGGATTAGCGCCCTGTGGAAGCCTTAGAAGATAATGCTTCTGCATCTCACTAAGGTTTTTTGAATGCAAGGGTATATAATTCATGAAGTTTCCTTGGCAAATTATCCATTTTAATTGACTAAGTACATATCTAAAAAGCACTCTAAAGAATACTTATGCTATCTTGTATTTTGTAATACTTAGTATGATAAACAAATTAGTTCCCAAAGTTCATTATTTTATTTAAATGTTTATAATTTATGTGTACATTACAAGTATGCCATATAGAAATAGATAGGAAATAGTAGTAAGGATGCTATATCTATCTTACTCAACAGACACTTATACAGCATCTTATTAAAAAATAACACTTAAAGTTTTACATTCCTGTATGATTTTTTTCAATCACACTCAGTATGCATTTTAATGTATTTAGTAAGTACATTATAAAACTATTGTAACAAGCCAATTTGAGAAATGCAAATTCGAAATGTAAACAGTGCACTATGCAGACTGACAGTTCTAATATTGTGATATACATATTTAGTTACATCTTCCAATGGCTGAAGTATTAATTTTGATTTAACTTGCTGGCATATACGTATCTCTTAAATTATTGAATTATATCTGCAAAAGTATATGAGACAGACAAATGATTTACTTGTATCAACAAATGTGGTTCGATGAGAGATCACTTGACAAGTTTATCATAGTGGCAATGTGATATACATGCAAGGAGAAATAGTAAATCAATTTAGTGAATATGACATGCTTTTAAGGACAGCACCATTTAGTCATAACATTTTGAATAGTCAAAGATGAAGATAAGAACTTTAATGGCTTGTACACTTATGAATATATTAAAATGACATTTTCCGTACCTTATGACAGGCTTTATCTTTTTACATTGATACATCTAATAACATAATAAAAGTGTTTTTATTTTGCATTTAGTAGAAAAGACGCAGAATTTAGTGTAATGTAGGCTGCATCCGCAACCTCTCAACTTTATCATCAAGATGAACTTCTTTAGTTCATGTTTTGCAAATGCTTAACATTGTATAACAAAAACCCATTTCTTTTAAATATAAACAGTCTATCAAAGGTTGAATGTTTTGTAAATTAAATACTGGATATTTATGTCTTCAGAATGTGAAACGTTATTGTAAAAAATAGATTTTTTTTTTATTTGCTGATTATAAAACAGAGTAGCATTGTTGAAAATTCTGTCTGTAACCTTGTCAGATAATGTATCTTTTTCTGTTTTATATACTTTGATATAGCTATAACATACTAGGGTTTTCTTTCTCTGGTGCAATAATTGCTGAATATTTCATTTTAGTGCTTTGTTGGTCCTACAATTTTACCTTCCTGAAACACTTTATAATGTCAGTACAAAGATAGTCCCAGTGAAGAAAGGGTTAATTTCTGCAGCGTGTTCTGTTTTTTATTGGTATATTATTCTTGTCACTTTCATAAGATATCTTACTGACATCAAAAGGATCCAGACAAGTAAATCAGTGCAAAAGTCCTGAGAATATCAGTCCTTCAATTATGATTGCCTTGAAATTTGTAGAAAATTATGGTGTTGGGTATAAGCTGTAAGGAAATGTTTCATACTGTTTGTTAGCTGAGTTCTCCCCAATATCAAATGCAGATTCTGAGGCTCCTCATTCTAATACTGAAAAATTAGCAATCTCCTCAAATATCTCTGTTTAGCTTCCCACCTTGCATAAGCTCCTTTCATATACATTGCTGTCTTACCACAAACCAAACCTTCTTGCTTATTCTTGATTGATTTGGGGCTCTGACTGACACCTCTCAGTACTTTGATCCAGAAGGGCTCTAATATATATTACCAGTGCCAGTGGAGTAATTTGAATTTAATGATGTGTAGCACTCTTGTATTAAATAAGCTTTGATTATTTAACATCAAAAATATTACAAAGTAACTTTTTAAAAGAATGGGTGGCAATTTATGATCATTTTATGCAATACTGATTGAGAAGTCAATATAATTGTTAACCCCCTGGAATGCCATACCAAACCAAAAACAACCAACCAAAGAGGTCGGAAAATGAAAAACTCAAATTGCCAGGAACTGTAGAGGAAATAGAGCTGACAACTATATAAAACAACCAGTCAAAGCAATAATTTTATTCATGCAAAAATAAAACCAAAATAAAATGTAATATAAGTTCTTTCATCCAGTAGTACCAGCCTTCAGATATTTAAAACACCATATGATCATCTTAAATACTAAAAGGTCATATGATATATTTGGCAACATAGCATCTACTAAATAACCACCTGTTTTTAAATGTGGAATATCACTTTAAAAACAAGTGGTTATTTTTAGACAGCTTGATTAATCACAAACTTACAGCTATACTCAACTTTTTGTCTTCATGACATAAACATCATACCCTAAAGAGGATACTTGTTTTCTCATTGTCAAATTCTGAGCATCACTGCCATGCAGAAAAGCAAAACTTTTACAATATGTTGTCTAAATATGGATAGTTTAGGATTAATGTATATTTTCTTAAAAAAATTTTCAGGCAGCTATCTATGTTTCTTGCACTTCAGGTGGTAGTGAAACTACTTGTGGAGTATAACTCCCGTATGTCTTTTTTTTTTCAATAATAATTCTTTATTTTTCCCTTTTTTATCTAAATGTTAATACAATACTACAACCTATTTACAATATATACATGAATGCTTCCAACAGTTACATAGGGTCATTATACATAGCTATACACTTCTAAATAGATATTACAGAAAAAAAAGAGTAAAAATCTAGTATCAATATAAGGCGTATCTATAGACAACTCCATAGTTAGTCTGTACTTCCCGGAGAAAAGTGGAATGGAACCTTAAGCTAAGACAATGTTGAAGATTTGCTCCCATATTTTTGTATTATTTACACTCTTCTTATGATCACTAATTAATAATTTATGTGCTAGGATATGTTTTATCGCTACACTCTTGAAATTTTCCCATGAAGTCTGGGATGGATTCAACCAATTTGTAGCAATATACAGCTTCATTAACAAAAACATATTTACGAGTATTATCCTTTAGGATCTATCCAAATTAGTTGGCAGAATATGCAGAATCATAAACGCCCAAGAGAGTGTAGACTGTTGATATCCCATTTTTTGTAGTTGGAATTTCAAAGAATTCCAGAGTTTAAAAATACATTTACAACTCCAGAACATGTGTAAAAGGTCATCCGTTTGATCTATACAATATGGACATTTAGGTGAGTTTTTTGAGTTAAATTTATGTAAAGTGAGACGCGTATAATATGCATTATTAAATATCATCAACTGAGTAAATAATAACTTCTGAAGGGACACTGATTTTAAGGTTAAGTTAATTGCTCTCACTATTTTACTATCTTCAATCGTTAACAATTTCTCCTTCCAGTATTTCGATAACAGTATTTGGTTATTGTATTTCACCTCTTTCATCAAACTATATGACGCTTTCATCAAACTATATGACGCTGTTATATATTTACATTCCTGTGTTAAGGTTTGCCATAAGTTTAGGCAAATGTTTAAATCTTCTTCTTTAATTTTGAAATTCCTATTACTAAAATAGCTTATTGATAAGTCCTTTAACTGTCTTATTATAATTAAATACGAGTTAGGGAGATCCATCTCTCTTAGTATGTTATGTATTGAGATACCTAGAAAGGGATATAAATCGAGTATGGTTAAATTACTTATAAGTGGGAATTTCTTAAGGTCTATCAACTGATTACCAATTTTCAAATTCGGGTTTTTATGAAATGGTTGAAGAATCATCATATATTGTAAAAGATTTAGTGAGTTAAACAGATTTTGTACTGACATTATATATACTTTGATATGCTCCATCAAAGCGTACATTTTAAGGGTATCTTTGTTTAAAAAAGGTAATGCCTTACAATTAATACCCATACCAGCAACATGTTTATGATTTAGAATCAACCACTTAGGAGCCCATTTTGAATTGATCCTATCAAAGTTAACTACTCTTAGAATTCTATTAGCATTTATTATTAAATAATACATTTCAAAATTCGGTAGTACCAACCCACCCCTATTTTTCGGAGTCATCAGTTTGTCATAAGATATCCTAACTTTTCTAGGTTCCCATACAAATCTAGCTAATTCTGTATGAAGTTGTTTGAAGAATTTCTTGGAAATTTGAACTTGAGTAGCTCTAAAGATATATAATATTCTGGGAAGTATGTTCATTTTAATAATTGAGGTCTTTGCCATTATTGGTAATTTCAGATTATCCCATCTTTTTAAATCAGAGACTATCTGTTCCCAAATTAACTTAACATTATTTACGTAAAAGTCTCTATTATCTGTTGAAAAAACAACCCCTAAATATTTTATTTTTCTTCGGATTTTACCTGCCCTACCAATGGTAAAAGCGAGAAGGGTGTAGGCGTCTTTAATGGGAATACCTTGTTTTTTTTTAAATTTATTTTGTAATTAGATATTTTTGCAAAGTCTTCCACCGCTTTTAATATTTTCTTAATATCTGAAACCGGTGTTGTGCAGTAAATATTCAAATTGTCCGCAAAAGCAGCCATGGAAATCTTCGTACCATAAATTATTGGAGCATTGTGATAAATATTTTGTTTGATATGTAAAAATAATGGTTCTAAATATAAATTGAATAATATAGGAGATAACGGACAACCTTGATGGGTACCATTCTTAATTTGAATTCTTTTTGAGAGATTCCTATTAATAACTAGATTTGTATAAGGATTATTATATAGTTTTTTTAAAGTTAAAATGAATTCTTGCGGTATATTAAAACATGCTAAAATATCAAACAAACATTCTAAGTTCACTCTATCAAAAGCTTTTTGTGCATCAATTATGAGTGCATATGCATTAAAGTTCCTGTGAGTGGCATAAGAAATCAGTGTATGAAGTGATAACGTATTATTTTATTTTATTTTATTTTACGGTTGTTGACCGGGAAAATCCAACTTGATACATGTCCATTTTCAGCGGAGGCCCGGGGAGAAAAGCTCCACATTTAAGTTGGTTTACATACAAGAGAGTAAGATGGCACATAGGAATACAATTGGTTATGATCCAAATCTGGAAAGGAGCAAGATCAGATAATGAAGTCGTACATTGGTTATACTAAGTACAAAGAAAAAGAAAATGGAGAATAACAATACACTTGCTTATATAAACACGAGAGGAACACAAAATCAGGTCATTATGTCAGACATTGATAAAGCAGTACAGAAAGTTAACATTATTCGATTGGCCCCTTAGAGAGGTAAAAGGAAAAAAAGGTGCTTGGGTGAAGAGATAGGAGGAGGTAGAGTACCCTGTGAAGAAGGTAGGGAGGAGAGAAATATTTAAGACAGCTATATAGTAGGGGGTTTAGTCTGGATGTGGGGTAGGGAGGAGAGAAATATTTAAGACAGCTATATAGAAGGGGGTTTAGTCTGGATGTGAGCATTGGCATAGCCAGTGTGACTTGAAATAATGGAATAGACTTTTCTTAAAGTTGTGTAAGGAGGTGATGGTGGTGATACTAGAGGGAAGGGTGTTCCATATTTTGGCAGTGACATTAGTGAATATAGCATCCCCTCCTGAGTTATTGGATTTTACTTTTTGAATAAGTGGTAAGTTGGAGGAACGTAGCCTGTTTAGATTAGTATATGGTATGACTAGGTTCTTTAGTGCTGGAGTTTTATCCGGATATTTTAGTATTTTAAATGCTTTGATGAGTTGGGATTGTTGTAGGAGGTCTGGAAGTTCTATCCATCCTAGGTGTTTTAGGTTTTTACAGTGGTGGGTTCTATATGGCATACCCGTAGCAAATCTGGCTATTTGATTATAAGAACATGAGAGTTTATTCAGCTCAGTTTTATTAAGCTTGTTGAGCACGGGGGATGCATAGAGGAGTGTAGAGAGTAAGTGCGTGCGCGCAATGGTCACTTTTGTTGTGGGAGTGAGAAAGGATTTGATTCTGTATAGTGACCCTAATTTCTTATACACGGTTTTAATAGTGAGATTAATATGGGTGTTAAACTTAAGTTTATTGTCAATGGTCACACCTAATAGTTTGGTATGGGGATCTGGAGTAATAATTGTCCCGTTGTTTGATTGGATGGTGAAGGTAGTGTTGGGAAGTTTATGGGTGGGATGAAAGAGTAGTAATTTTGTCTTATTTGGATTAAGGATTAGCTCGGGGATGGTTTTATGGAGGTCATTGATGAAGACTGAAAAAAGAAGTGGTCCTAGTATGGACCCTTGTGGAACTCCAATGGTATTCGGTAGGAGATTAGAAAGTTTATTGTGCCAGAGAACTGCTTGTTTCCTACCTGAGAGATAGGCTTGGAACCAGTCCAATGTTAGGTTGTCCAAGTTGAGATTCTGTAGAGTATTATGAAGTAGCTGGTGGTTGACCATGTCAAATGCTTTTGAGAGGTGTAGAAAGAGAGCAGATGATTTTTTTTGTTGTTGCAGTTTTGATTTATTGTATCCGTAAAAGAGAGCAGGGCAGTCGTTGTGCTGTGGCTAGGACGGAAACCATGTTGAGAACTGGTCAGTAGTTTGTTCTGGGTAAGATAGTGAAGTAATTGCTTGTGTATGCATTTTTCCATGACTTTGGCCAGGGGGGACATTATAGCTATTGGCCTGTAGTTTGACAATTCAGTGGATGAACCACCCTTATGGAGTGGTATGACGTGGGATATTTTCCATATTGAGGGGATATTAGATTCCTTGATGGTACAATTAATTAGTATGGTTATGAGGTAAGCTATGACATCAGCGGCTAATTGTAAATATTCGGCTGGGAGTTGGTCTGCAGAGAGAGTAGTAGGTTTTAGTTTTTGTAGTAAGGATCTTATATTGGAAGTTGTGACAGGTTGTAGATTAAAAGTAGTTGTGGTTTCAGGGGTGTTTTTGGTTATATATAGGGCAGCAGGTGGCAGTTAGTTGGTTGGCTAAGGTTTGGATAGTATCTGTAAAAAAAGAGTTGAAAGTATTGGCGACCTCTATTGGTGTTTTATCAGATATCTTTTCTGGGGTAGGAGTGGAGTATTTGCCTGGGCGAAGAAGGTTGTTGAGACCAGCCCAGAATTTTTGAGGATTGTCATGATTTTTATTTTGTAGTTGGGAATAGTATTTTTTTTGTCAGCTAGTATGGATTTTTTAGTTGCATTTCTTTCCTGCTGGGATTTTATCCGATCTAGGGGTAGTTTGGTTGAGCGCCATTTTTCCCATGTTTTATTTCTGATTTTAATTTTAGATTTAGTTTCTTTTGTGAGCCAGGGTGCAGTATTAGTTTTAGTTTTAATTAATCTTTTAGGAGCATGAGTATCAAGTATGGCTAGGAAGGTAGTATTAAAAGTAGATACTGCTTCCTCTAGAGGGAGATGTATAAGATTAGTCCAGTTACAAGATTTAAGTTCAGACAAAAACTTTAAAAGGTTGAACTGCTTCTTATTTCTAACTGACCTATACAAGGGGGTTTTGGAGAGTCCTGTTTTATTTTTCCTGATATATGTGATGAGGTGGTCACTAAGGTCATTTGGAGCGGTCCCGGACATGTATGTGTGGGGTGGGGAATTTATTAGGATCCAGTCTAGAATACTTTCTTTTTGGTCTGCATTACCAATTCTGGTGGAAGTGTTTATGATCTGGGAATATCCATAAAGGTTAACGTGGATAGGATTAGATTCTATAGAGCACAGGTTCCAATCAATGTTGACATCACCCATGATTATGGTTTCTTGAGGGCAGTTGTTATTTAGCCAGTCTAGTATATTTTCCAGTGTATCTACATTGTTCCCAGGAGGGATATACAATGTAATTAGATTTATGCTTTTTTCTTTATTTAGTTGTAGTTTTAAGGCAAGTATTTCGGCGTTGGAGATTTTGGCTGGTTGCGTGCTGTTTAAAGTTAGATTTAGATTGTTTTTGTATAGAACGGCAATGCCTCCTCCCTTTCTTTTTAAGCAGTCTACCCTGTATATATTGTAGCCAGGTGGCAAGATTTCATTATCTTTGGTCCCTGGTTTTAGCCAAGTTTCTGTTAAACAAATTATGTCTGGAAGGTGTGTGGCTAATAGAGCATGTAGGTTGTGCACTTTATTACTGATACTTCTTATATTTAGGTGGAAAATTTGGAGGGAGTTGGTTGACCTTGGAATTGTTGACAGTTTGTTAGAGTTATTGATGGTTGTGGGACCAGGATTGGGGTGGATATCACCATATTTAGTGATATTTTTTCTGAGATATTCTAATAGTTTAATTAGCTTCAGTAGTAACTTTTGATCCTTTATTGACTTGGTGTGATTTTGGTTGAGTTTATAGTGGTAATGATAGATAGGCATAGGAGTTTTACAATATAATTGCTGAATGTCAGGTCTATTGCTGTGTTTGGATAGGGCAGAACGGGTATGACAAATTGGGTAGTGGTACCCTGAGTAGGGTTGGTCTTCATATTTGGTAGCTAGGTAAGTAATAGTAAAAAGTGGTATTGTAAGAACTAAAGTATTTAATATTGACTTCCTATAGTTGGGTTGAGTGGGTTTCGTTGTTTTAGAATTTCGGTGCTTCTTTAAGAAAAAGTAAAAATTTAGAGGGTATGGTAACATCCAGTGAGGAGATAGCATACGATTGGCTAAGAGATAATGAGGGGGTGGGGTCACGTAAGTATAAATTTAGGGTTACTGGGGGCAGGTGGGATATGGGGGCAGGGTGGGGCGCGGAGCGAGCCCGAGGGCAGCGAGGGCGAGCGGAGCGGGGTTTATCCAGATTACAAAGTTGTCCAAATGCATGAAAGTTAAGGCCAGTACATATGGTAAGCTGCCGTTTGGAGAAATTTGTACCTCGTGCTAAGAGATAGGCAAACAGGCACACTAGATATGTAATTGTCTGTGTGATTAATTCTGATAAATTATGTTTTTTATTTGTTATGGTGTGACTTTTAAGTGGGTAGCTGTTACTTTTTGTTGAACCCAGAGCGCTAGCTATCAGTCGGATATAACAGCGCTTATATACAATTTTGGGAGTTACTGTTCCTTATGGAGGGTAATTAGAATAGGATAGATACCTTTCTAGAGTGTATCTAATTCCTGAAAGAGGTTAACTCTTGTTCTCTTTATCTGTAGTCTGTCTGCCATTTATAAAACCGGCTTGTTCATCTGATATTATCAGGTTAATTACCTTTTTCAATCTATTAGCCAAAATCGATGTCATAATTTTCATATCTATATTCAAAAGTGAAATAGATCTATAATTATCCGGGTTATGTAAATCAGTATTCTCTTTCGGTATAAGAATAGTTTTCGAAGCATTAAAGTGCGGGTCAGTAATTTTATTATTAGTTGTATAGTTGAATACCTGTGGAAGTATTTTCCCCAATATATCACTAAACGTTTCATAGAATTCTGTGGTCAAACCATCCAGTCCCGGAGCTTTATATGGCTTCAACTTCTTAATTGCATCAGTTATCTCCTCTGGAGAAATTGGTTTAACTAAGTTCATATGAAGCTCATCACCAATCTTCGGAAAGATAATTTTCTGCAGAAAATCATTATTACTCTTATTTATATTTACTTCCTGTTGCTCACCATATACTTGTGAAAATATTAGTTCAAATGCCTTCATGATATCTTCAGTATTGGTATATGTTTTATTGTTAAATTGTATTTCAGAGATTTGAGAAGGTATTTTCGATTGATTAATAATACGTGCTAGTGCTTTTGAAGGGGTCTGTATGTGATTGGCGTATTTTACCAGCATTTTCTGCTCATAAAATGATAATTTACTGTTTTGTAATAAAAAAAGGTCCTTCTGACATTTTAATAACTCCATTTCAGTTTGTTTACTATAATTCCCAATTAGATCCTGATCCAGTAATTTAATTTTAGTTTCCAATTCTTGTATGTCTCTCACTTGTAATTTCTTATAAAAAGTAGCCTTTTGATAAAACATTCCTCTAATTTGTGTTTTGGTAGTTGCCCATTCTATGTCAGGAGGATGACGGTGTTCCGAAAGATTAGTTAGTAATTGGTTAAAGAACTCCTGAGCTTCTTTTATTACATCTTCTTTATGCAATAGATATGGATTTAATGTCCAGTTATAACCTCTAAAGCGTAACAAATGTCGAGCTTGTATATATATATATATATATATATATATATATATATATATATATATATAAAAGGATCAAAAGACATTAGTGCGTCTGAAATTAGAAAAAAGTCGATCCTGGACCACATTTTATGACAACTTGAATAAAATGTAAAGTTATTTGCATTCATTTGATTCTTATTGTATTTAAATGGATCATATAATTTAAAATCTGTTTTAAATTCCTGTAGTGCTTTCACTGCTTGGTTATTAAAGGACCTATGGGAGCTTGATTTATCTAATTTAGGGTCTTGGTATGAATTCCAGTCACCTCCTATTATTATATAGTAATTATTATATTGATTCAGGATAAAATAAAGTGATGTTATGAAAAATTGTTGATTGGTACATGGGGCATATATGTTAAGAAGTATCACCGATTTATCGTAAAGTTTGGATACAAGAATCACATAACACCATCTTCCTTCTTTGTCCATTTTAAAATCTAGGATTTTCTCTTGGTACTGACTTTTAATAATAATCGCCACCCCTGCACTATTAGTTGTCCCTTCCGAAGCTATCACCTCTCTGATCCATTTCTTATTTTTAAGGGCAGTCCATTGATCGTTAGTCAAATGGGTTTCTTGTAACAAAATAAAACATGCTTTTGACTGAAGGAGTAAATGAAAAAATAATTTCCTTTTTTTCAAGTTCTGGAAGCCTTTAACATTCCATGAGTCTATTATCCACATACTAAGATTTTTAAAACTTTAAAGTATATTTTAAAATTGAAAGACGATACTAGATTCAGATGTATTAGCACAGTATATAATATCTGGAAGCAATCTTGACGTCCAATCCCTAACCAGTGCCTATCCACTATTCCCCTGGACCAGGACAAACATAGTTTTTTTTACACTGTATAAACTTCTATTGGTACACATCATTACTAAATAACTGTTCTTTACCTTACAAAATAACACACTAAAAACATGCAAAAAACCTATAATAACTACATCTAACTCTACCAAACCTAATCAAAACATTCCCTACTAAACACTGGCATCTATCTACAGCTCTTGAACACATTATTTAGTTAACACAAATGATATTCCTTACATGCAAAATTACTATTCTACTTCTCTAATAGTTAACATATATTATTAGTTCTATAATTTGGTTATATTACTATAGAATATCTAATTATCTTATTTAAATCTAACCTAAACAGATATATGACAGTACTCGTATTAAACAGTAATGTTATTGACTTCAAAATAATCCACTATATGTTTAATTTATATTTAAAGCATTACATTTGACATTATTTATCTAATCTAACTTATTTAACATTGTGATGACAGCAGCATTGGTGAATACAAGTAGCATTAACTATGTTTAGCAGATATTATGTCTAAATATATGAACAATATCTAAATAGCACATTTCCCAAAACATTCAGAACCACATCAGAAAATTAACCTTCAATTTCCATAGGAATACCAGGATATATTATGTGTTTTTAATTTACTAACTATCCCAGCATTAAAACCCCTTTGTATCTAAACATTTACAGTATTAAAACACAATCTAAAAGCAGGAGAATAAATATTGCAGTACAATACAATATTACTGGTACATCTACATTCAGGCAAACTACCTAGGAAAATAGAATAACTATGGTAACTTTATGTTACTTCTACCATATTAATTAAATGACACATTTTAATCACTACATTAATATACAGTTTAAATCCTACCTGAATGAATTCACATTCCCTTTTACAGAAATAAAGTTAAAACATACATTAAAAGTCCACAAAGCCTCATTTTACGTTCCCAGTATGTTCCCCTTCTTCCACAGCGCTCTATCTACTTCCTGGTCATGAAATCCTGTCTTTGAATTCGCGAAGGGGGAACCATGACGCAGACGGACTTCTGGATGTGCCACAACAAAAGCGGACCATCAGCAGCATCTAAAGGACTTCCTGTTGCCTCACGAAGGAACACAGTTCGTAGAAGCTGTAAAAGTTCATGGAATCTTCGTAAACAAGCTGGACCTGCAAAAAAAAACTAGTTAATTATTAACCGAAGGGCCTGGTGAAGAAGAAAGAACAAATAAAGGATTTTGGAGCCTCGAGGTAAAGTAGGCATGAAATTCCAGTATCCACGTTGTTGTAAACAGACTGAATGTTCCAGTTAAGCTTCCGAAGTTGGGAGGGATTTGAAAATCTTCAAAAAGGTAAGTTTTGCTTCCTTTTTTGTAGAAATGGAATATTTGGATCCATCAACTGTAAAAATTAATGTGTTAGGATATTTCATCTGGAATTTAATATTCTTTTCAATAAGGAACTTGCAGTATGGAGCTAATGCTTGTCTAGCTTGTCTTATTTGCAATGGTAAATCCTGTTCCATAGAAACTCTATTATTTTGCCACATAACCTCCATTCTTTTTAACAGTTAGAATTGTTTTATTTACATCCTGGTAATTAAGAATTTTGACATAAACCGGTCTAGGAATATTTGAGGCTTGTGTTTCCCTGAGAGCTCTATGGGCTCTTTCTATAACAATTTGCTTAGCCATATCAGCGTCCTTGAACAATATTTCCAGTATTTGTACAATGGTAGACATTAAATAATTATATTGCATAGTTTCAGGAATTCCTCTGATAATTATGTTGTTCCTTCTGGATCTTGCCTCCAAGTCCAGAATCTTGTTTTGCATAGATTGAATGTCCAGGTCATGAATATCTGTTTTTTTGTAAGCAATGTTATTCTGTCCTCATTTCCGGATATCCTAGCTTCTGATTTCTCTATCCTTTCAAGAATTTGACTGCATGTGGCACCAAAAGAAAGTACCTGGTTTGAAAGTTCTTTTAAAGCTTCTTGTATGGGCAACAAAGCAGTTTTGATGCCTTCCATGTTAGCCAGTTGATCCGGTTTATTTGTCATTCCAGCTTTTAAAAGTTCCTGTTGTTTTACAGTTTTCTGTCTTTTGATTGTTGAATCTTTTTCTGGTGACTGCAGTGCTGACAATTTGGTTTTAGTTGTTGTTGTTTCCATGCTTTTTTCCTCTTTTGACATCGTGAAACAGAAGTTAGACAGATCCTTTGTTTAATATTCTTTTCAGAGTCAGGCAAACAATCAGCTCTAATCCTGTAAATTTAATTAGTTTCCTTCTGTTCTTTTACCTCTCAGGCAATGTTTGATTGTAGTAGAATAGTTATATCCAACGATTAATGCAAAAAATCTTGTTGTATAATCTCAGGGTTGATTTTTATTCCGAGTGTCTGGAGAGCTGTAGATGTACAGTGTCTACAGAATGGCGGCCATCTTTGTCTCCTCCCGTTTGTCTTAAATCTACCCCTGAACTGATTCTGAATATTGGACATTGCCATGTGATGATGTGACAACTGTCAAAGTCTCTGAAGATCTTCTTCATTTTAAAGTTTTTTCCTTCTCAATAACACCTTCTTAGTATTAATTAAATCAGCCAATATTTTCAAAAGCTGCTAAGCAAGATATCTGGACAGGCTATGTGTTTTCAAATCAGTCTGTAAGTTATTTGTTTTACTTGTTTAGTATGTTTTCTCTAGTACTTTTTTTAACAACAAATTTTACCCATTTGGTAATACATACATTTGTAGAAGGCTGTGCCAATGGTCTTGCAAGTTTATCCTTGCAAAGAAAAAAAATGGGATAAATTTTCTCTCCTTAATCCATGTGGTCAAAGTTTATGAGACTAACAAACTAAAGTGGTAAAATGGTTACAGTTATTCATGATTTTAAATGCACATGTAAATTGTTTCATGAAACTGTTTTTTGTTATCAACACTTGACTGTATATCTGTAATGATGCTGTGAGAACCCATCTGTGGTATTTATGCTCTTTAAGAAGCATAGATTAATTGAAGCATTTTTTTTGCTAGCATTGACTTGTACCTCCCTCAGTGATGTAAGATGTTTAAAGTAGTAAATAATTTAATAAGATGTTTAAAATAGTAAATAATTTAATCAATCAGCTTGAAAAAGACAGTGTATAGCTGCGTAAGTAAACTTACCACAATAGTGGATATTTGAATGATCACTGCTGCAGTAGCCCAAACTATGTGGGTTATATCCTACTAAGGATATAACAGACAATCCTCCCAAAGCTTTCACAGCATTTTCCAGATGCTCAAACCATTATTCAGTTTGAGATGAGCTGACTAAAAATCAGATTTGGATTCCAAGCCCTTCAGAGCTTTCATGCCAGCCCAGACAGGGAGGCCGAAGCCTGAGAAGACCTTGCTAGGAATACAATAATAAATGTTCACATCATGGCATGGCATAAAAAGCATGAAAGTAAGGTGAATGCAGTGAGAGAGACTACTGTAGAAGTGATCATTCAAACATCCACCATTGTGGTAAGTTTAATTACACAACTTTACAATGTTCTTCATAAGGATCACTGCTACAGTAGCCTAAGCTATCTGGGTACATTACTGGTGGGAGGAAGGATGAGGATCCAGGAGCCCTTAAAGAATGAGCCTAGCAAAACCTGTCCTAGAGCTGGTGAAAACATTTAGTTTATACTGCTTTGTAAAAGTGTGCACTAAGGAACAAGTTGTTGCTTCTAAAATAATTTTAGAATCCAACCATTTCTAAAAAAAAAAAAAAAGACAGACAAATAAAGCCAAGGCCCTGAAAGAGTCAGCCTTCACCCTGCCTGGAATTTCCCTTTCATAGGTGAGAATCAAGCCCTGTATCTTGTATCTGTGAGGTAAACACCTTAACATTATATGACCACCCCCATAAAGGAGTAACCCATTCTTATACTGGGAGTCAAATCTGGGTTGCCTGGGTGAAAACCAGAAATTCTAACCACTAGTAAAGGCAATCCTTAGGAGAAAAACTTACACAAATACTATAGAAATACAAAACAGTAGTCCTGAAAGGGTATTGGTTCTATTCTTGGCACCAGCTAGAAAACCTTTTCCATTTATTAATATATGATTTTTTAGTACCATTCTTTCTTACCTCCTGCACATTATCAGAAAAAATGTTACCTAAAAGATATTAAAATTATATCAACCGGGCAGTCAGTTGGAACTGTTTGGGGTCAGAATGCATCAAATATCCCTGGTCTTGTGTGATCAACTGGGCAGTCAGTTCTAATTGTTTGGGGTCAGAATGCATCAAACACCCCTGGTCATGTGTGAGTAAATCCAGCTGTGATGAAGCTTGTGGTAATTTCCCCTGGCCATTTCAAAAAGAAGGGAAAAAACTCTGTTGCTTGGGCAAGAAGATAATCATCATAATGATCTCTGGAGAGTCCTTCTGAATCTTCAGAAGAACAAATGGGTGTTGGTGGAAAGTGTGGAAAAGCATGCAGAAACATTCATGTTCAAGGAAAATAAATCTTTCATCTGTCTTCCAGACAAGCCTTCTTGTATGGATTCTTAATGCAGAATTTTGCCAACTGATTGTAAAGCATTCCCCACAGTTGAATCAGTTCTTGGAAGGCCACTGATGCAGTTTCCATTCATGAGGGTTTGTCCTGGTTCTGCTCATTTTGTCTGCCACACAGTTGCCCTGATTGTATGTAAGATGTCTGTAGAGTGAGATTGTACTGAAAATCTATATGTCAGGCAACCATGGCAAGTCTGCACAGAGAGTAAGATCTAGTTCCCCCATGCTTGTTAATGTACCACATTACTGCAGTGCTGTCAGTAAATACTTGAAGGGGTCTCTAGGACCAGAGATGGTTGAGAGAACTGAGTATGTTTATAAGAGCATCTAATTTATGTTTATTTGTTTTAATCTGTCTTTTTTGTTCCAAAGACCCTGCAGTTTTATTCCCGTAGATACTACTCCTCAGGAAAAGTCTGAAGAGTCTGATGTGACTGAATGTGCTGGATTAGAAAGGAAGAATAAGAGTCTGAAAAATCTGGAGTCTCCACCACATTTTCCTTTCCACAAATCCCCAAACTGGAATCTGAAATGTCAGGGCATGTTGATGTTGTAACCATAGAGATTTCATGTACCTTTGTATTTGTGTCATATGGTGTCTTTCAAGGAGCATCATGAATATCATAGATGTCAAGAGACCCATAATCCCGAGGAATTCCCTTGCTGAGACAGTAGCCCGAGTGGAAAAAAACTGAAGAATACATATAAATACAGATCTATTTTTTTTCCTGTGGAAGAAAAGTTTGTTGAACTGAGATGTCCAGGAGATACCCCCAGGAAAATAATCCTGTGAGAAGTCAAGACTTCTCTAATGATAAGCAAGTCATCTAAATAAGGAAAATGTGAATATCTTGTAGTCTGTAATGGGCTATCACAGGAGCAAGACACTTTGTGAATAGCCTTGGAGCAGTAGGTGGACCACAAGGTAATGCAGAAAATTGATAATGTGTTCAGTGCACAGAAAACCTTAGAAAACATCTAAAATGTGGCTCTATAGGAATGTGATGACATGCAACTTTTAAACATAAGGTCACTAAAAATTCAAAGGTGAATAAAGAGTAACAAGTTGTGAAAAGACAGCATTTTAATTTTGATACAATCACAAATTCATTCAGAAGGGAAAGATCCAGAACTGGTCTCCACGAATCTTATCTCCTTGGCACCAGGACCATCCTGGTGTAAAAACCCTTCTCCCTAACTGAGCAGGAGAGACAGCTTCTATCACACTGTGAGCAGGCATATGCTAAATGACAGGAGAGAAAAGAAAAAAAAATGGTCTGGTAGGTTAGGAGGAATCCCCCCAAAAGGAGGAAGAGATTCCCCACTAACATCTGAAACTTTTATGGATTAATCTCAGAACCCGTCTCTCAGAAACTATCTGTTGGCAAACAGAGAAATGGAGGCTCAGACTTTCTAGAAGGAATAAGGGACTGCCAGGGTGAGGGGGGGTTAAAAATCCTTCATATAGTCATTCAGACTTATGAGACTGTCCTTTGTCCTTTGGTAGGATCTTGCTTTCTTTTTAGAACCTCCCTGGCATTGCTTTTTAAATGTTTGCTTATTAGCAGCTTGTTGGGACTTTATTTTGCTTATAAAGAAAGTTTTGGAGGGACCATTGAATCCCTCAGCAACTTGAAGAAGGTGAACTGAAAATTCTGAGTGAACCATTGTCTCAGCTTTCCTCTCTCATCACACATTCTAGCAAAAGATCCAAAACTAGTTCTCTATCCAAGGCAGAATTCAAAATGTTATTGTTGACATCTTCTGAAAGGTTTTGAGAACTCATCCAGACAAACCTCCTCATAACAGTTCCAGTGGCAGCAGCCAAGGAAGTAGCATCAGCAGAATCATATGCACATTTCAAACAGACAGTGAGTTGCCACTTGAGGCACACAAGAAACCAAATTATACAAAGCAGATTTTTCCTTACAAGAGGAAATAGATGTCAAAATATTACTCATATTTTCACAAGAGGCTAGCATAAATTTCATCATATGAGCTTGACAGTTAAGAATTCCAAAAGCAAGTGTTGCAGAAGAATACAATTGGCCCAGATCAATCATAAGCCTTCCCATCATTTTCAGAAGGAGAGGGGTTAGTATTAACCAAATGTTTAACAGCAGCTGAATTCACTAAAGCAATAACTGGTGAGTCTGATTCGGGATGAGTGTATACAAACTTAGGTTATATAAAGTGCCTTAATCTTTAATCTGCTTTTACAGGGCAGCAGGCTGGCTTTCAGAGAAATTGCAGGCTGTGACAACAACATCCTCTAAAGCAGACAGAACAGGAAGAATAGAAATGGGTTCTAGAAGTGACAGTTGTAACAATCAGAACACTTCCTAGGGGACTGTAAAATATCTCTGTTTTCACATTAAAACAATCAATTCATTCCGTAAATAGTTTCAGAGAAAGGAAATCCTTCAAAAGTATTGACTGACGCCACATTCTCCACAGAATCTGAATTAGAAATTTGTGGAAACAACACAATCTGTGCTTTCAGAATCATTTTGATAGCCAGGCTCTTGAATCTCTCAGAAAATGAAGAATCTTTTTTTTTTATTTTACCAGAAACAGCAAAACAGGAAAGGTCAAACGCCTACTAAATTATTCCTGTATAGAGTAACTGAGATAGGAAAAGACACAAGCATAAATTTCTTTTTGACAGGAATTTCTGTAGAAACAGACTAACTTTTGCCAGGGAAAAACTCCCTTGGGATGTGCACACCTTTCTGGTTAGGCAGAGAGGTATTCTCTGCCTCTTCCTCCAGGACCAACAAGAGTGTCTCTTTCATCACAAAGGCCACTCCAGCAGCCACAGACAATGTACCTAACCCCTGGTCCATGGTATCTGTAAGGACTCCATCAGTAGGACACAAAGAAAAAGACGATGGATCTCAGGAACCAGTTTTGGCCACAGCACAGTTGCCCACATGTGACTGAGGCACTTTAGCAGTCTGCTGTGGTTTCAAAAGTTATTTGACAGTTTTATTTTTTCTTTTTGTGGCTGGAAAAATGAAGAATCAAGGAACCAGCTGATTGTTCTATGGTTAAGGCATCTGTGTTATTTTTAATATTTCCTGTGTCTGAAACTCTAGTGTTTATTGTAAATAGATATTCAGTATTTTCATGTTCTTTTATTATTTATTATTAAATATATTTAAAGTTTTCATCATGGCTGGTCTTTTAAAGAATATTTAAATTTTTGAGAGTACTTATAGTTAACTCTTGGAAGCTGTGCTGCATTAGTCAGACACTGCCATTTATATTAGTATTCATTTTACTCAGTATAATTGTGTACCTTTGTAACAGCCTTAGAGTAGCTGGTGTTGGAGTGTTCTGATGATGGTGGAACTACTTTATAGTATGGACATAGCTGGCAAATCTCTGCCAGCCTTTCAAAGGTTTGTGTGTGTGTGTGTGTGTGCACGCACGCATGTGAAAATCAAATCTCAGAGAGTGTGTGTCAGCTACTTGGAGCAGGGACACAGAGCACTGGTTTCACAGAGAGGGTGGTGGAGGATTTAGCATTGAACACTCAGCTGAAGACTCAGCTCTACAGCTGTGTCAATGGGAAGGCTTATTTGGGGACCTGGAGAAAGAGATGGAAACCCAGTACCAGGACAGGAGTGTGTTCCCTGTGTGCTCTTAAGGGAAATTGTTCTTGGTGCAGAGAGCTGCATTTGTAAATACTGTGTTTATCCATTTTTGTGCCAAGTGAATGTCCCTCACCAGTGTCTGTGGTGAGGACTGGGATTCCCTGATTACTGTCCCAGAGGAGGGATGTCACATATTGGTGAGTAGTGCTGTGGATATTAATTGTTCTTCTGTAGCCTGTAGGCAGCTGTCAGGGCAGGTGTGTTTACTCTCATCAGCCACAAGGTAAACATACAGAGTTTCATTTTCACAACTGTTTTATTTATTTTTTGTTAGTTTAGTGTAGTCAGGGAAAGCAGGAAAAAATGTTAGCAGAGGACTATGGCATATGACAAAGAACCAGTTGACCAAGATGTGTGAAGCCAAAGGAGTGGTGCATGCCAACCTCACTAAAGAGGAGATTACTTCAGCCTTAGTCACAGCTGTAGCACAGACCAGCAACCAGGGGGATAACCAGTCTGGTGATGGGCATTCTTATCCCTCAAAAACAAAACAGTTCACATTTTCCTCAGAGGACTTAAAAACCTGTCTGGAGTTAAAAATAGACTTGAACTGGAGGCCAAACCTTTGGAATTAGAATCAGTGGAGAGACTGCAGCAGGCAAAATAGATGCAATTAGAATCAGCAGAGAGAGTGCGGCATTTGGAGGCTGAAGAAAATGACAGACTGCGGCAGGCAAAACATATAGAATTAGAATCAGCAGAGTGACTGTGGCAATTGGAGGCTGAAGAAAATGAGAAACAATTCGAACATGAAAAGGAGATGCTGACTCTTCATCAGGGTCATAGAAGTAATGGGGAAGGGAATAACCAAACCTCAAAAGCAATAAACATCACTAAATTTCTTCCACAGTTTACAGAGGGTGATAATTTTGATAGTTTCATTCATATATTTGAAAGAGTATGTAAACAGTATAATGTTGACTAAGAGCTCTGGGTACAGTTCCTGACCCCCATACTCCCTGGTAAAGCTGTAACTACTATTTCTAAAATGTCTAATGCTGATTGTTTAAACTATGATAAAGTAAAACAATGTTTATTGGAATGTTTTAAGTTAACACCTGAAGCTTATAGAAAAAAAAAAGTGTGAGCATAGACATAAGGCAGATGAAAATGTATGTAATTATACTGCTGAGTTAAGCACTTATTTTCATAGGTGGGGGAGTGGGTGTCAGGTCACCACTTTTGAAAGGCTGTCAGACCTTTTGGTGAGGGAATAAGCCCTTAGCACTTTGTCTGAGGACATGAGAATCTGGTTGGCAAACCGGGAGTGTAACTCTGCAGATAAACTGAGGAAAAAGGGGGATCTCTACTTAGCAAGCAGGGCATCATTGTTCAAAATAGGGGTACCAAGTGCTGCACATGGATAGAAGGGAACCCATAGTGGGCAGAGTAAATCACCCCAGTAGAGTCTACCAGTAACAGGGGAAACCAATAGTTCAGGTACATGGCCAGGATCAAGGGTTAGATGTTTTAAATGTAACCAGTGGGGCCATGTAGCATACAGATATCTATGGAAGCAAGGTGAAAAAAGCCAGCAAGTGGGAAAAACAGTATTCCAGTGGTAAGTTGTCTGGAGACAACAGGGGTACCAAACTATCACCGAAGTCTATATCCTATATTAATGGAAGGAAAACAGGCCATTTCTAAGAGAGACATACCCTTTGACATAACCATTGTGAAGCCTGCAGTGGTTAAAGAGGTGCAGTACTTGCTTGGGCAGTCCACTCCAGTCAGAGCTTTAGGAGGAAACCCATTCCAGATGCCTTTGGCCAGGGTTCACCTTGACTGGGGAGGGTGGAAAAGCAAGTAAACAAGTAAGTGTGTTTGAGAATATCCCTGCAGATGTTTTGATAGGGGATGATTTTGATAATGCAGTACCTTGTGTGCATGCAGTTACACGCATTCAGGTTTGGAGACAGGATTGTGGGGCTGATAGCCTGGGGAGACCCAGACAATCCCCACACCTGAAGCCAGGGATGGTGAGGTGTCCATTTCAGGGAGGGAGCTAGCAGGTAGCAGTGAGCATGAAGGTGAGCCGCAGCTGCTAGTAGGTACTAATGTTCTCTTGGACAGAATGACTGCAAGGGCAGAGGTGAGTGATAGTACCCAGGCTAACAGTGAGGCATCTCTGTCAGAGGATAACAGACTCCCTGTGGAAGTGGAGCTGGGAAGGGTCACAAAGGTAGAGTTGAGACAGGCTCGGCTCTTGGACCCTACACTAAGAGGCTTGAGGGAGGAAGCTAGGGAGGCACTTGATTCTCAAGGAAAACGGGAGTCTGTACACTGGAACAAAGGGTTACTGTATAGACAGTGTACCCCTAAGGGAGGGCTAGAGGGTAAGGTAATACAGCAGTTGGTAGTGTCTAAAGCCTACAGTCTGGCACTTTTAACCAAAGCCCATGACATTCATTTTGCAGGTCATGTGGACATAAAGCATACCAACAGACTTAGCATGTAGAACTTTTATTGCCCTGGGATTGCAAGGGATGTAGCAGGTTACTGCAGGACTTGTGAGCAGTGTCAAAAAGTAGGCAAGGCAGATGACAAGGTCAAAGCTCCTTTGATGCCTGTGATTGAGGAGCCATTTCAGAGGATAGCTATGGATATTATGGGGCTGCTGAGTACCCCAGATTCCACAGGGAATAATTATATCCTGGTGGTAGTAGATTATGCTACTAGGTACCCTGAGGCAGTGGCTCTGTCCTCCATTGAGGCAGAAAAGGTGGAAAATGCTTTGTTAGATATTTTCAGCAGGGCAGGAATCCCAAGAGAAATAGTGACTGACAGAGGTGCCAAATTCATGCCAGACCTGCTGGCTTGTCTGTTCGAGCACTGTGGGGTGAAGCACTTAAAGACCACCCCCTACCACAAAGCAGACTAATGATCTTGTGGAGAGGTTAAACTCTACACTAAAGACCATGCTATGGGCATTTGCAGACCAGTTTTAGAGAGAGTGGGACAAATATTTGCCCCATCTGCCATTTGCATACAGAGAAGTACCCCAGGAATCCACAGGTTTTTCACCCTTTGCATTGCTGTATGGGCATTGGGTGAGGGGGTCCTTAGATCTGATTCATGATGAGTGGGAGGGTGTATGTGAAACCCACAAGCAGTCTGTTGGGGCATCTGTCCTAAACCTCAAAACAAGGCTTATGGAGCTCATAGGCTTGGCACTGGAGAACCTGGCAGGAACCCAGCAGCAGGAAAAGGTCTGGTATGACAGGAATGCTCGAACCTGAGAGTATGCTGTGGGACAGCAGGTTATGGTGCTCATTCCTGGCAGACACAATAGGCTGCAGGCATCTTGGGAAGACCCTATGAAGTGGCAAAGCAGGCCAGTGATGTTAACTACATGGTAAACCTGCATGGCAGGAGGCAGGGGCACAAACATATTAACATGTTGCAGTGGATGGCAGAAGTAGTCTGAGGGGATCTGGTGACTGACCTCCTCAGTGAGGCTTTGACTGGCAACTCAGTGGAAGGGGTAGCAATGTCCCAGCAGCTATACCATATCCAGGTTCGAGAAATCCGAGCAGTGTTACAGAAGTTTGGGGGCATGTTCACTGGGAAGCTTGGGTGCACCCACCTGGTGCAGCACCATGTGGATATAGGACTCCAAACGCCTATCAAGCAGGCCCCTTAGAGGGTGCCTGAGCAAGTCAGACAGGCACTGAGGGAGGAGATATGGAAAATGTTGGAACTGGGAGTACTCCAGGAATCCAGCAGTCCCTGGACCTCCCCAGTGGTGCTGTTACCAAAGAAAGATGACAGCACCAGGTTCAGTGTGGGCTACAGAAAACTAAATAGTCACACATAGTCAAATGCTTACCCCATGCCTAGGACAGATGAAGCCTTACAGCAGTTGGGTGTGGCTAAGTATCTGACCAAGCACTACTGGCAGGTGCCCTCGATTCCCACTGCTAGAGAGAGAGAGGTCAACCTTTGTGACTCCTTTCAGATTATACAAGTTAATAAAGATGCCCTTTGGGATGAAACATACCCCAGCAACCTTGCAGAAGCTGGTAGATCATATCCTAACAGGAGTAGGAGATTATGGCCTTGCTTACCTGGATGATATTGCTATCTACAGCCATTCCTGGCAAGAGCATTTTCAGTATTCCAGGGAGGTCCTGGGCAGATCATTAAGCCCAGTAAGTGTCAGGTGGGTATGGCATAGGTCTCCTATCTGAGACATAGAGTGGGGAGTGGTAAGATCAGGCCAGAACCTGCCAATGTGGAAGCTATTCAGGTGTGGCCTGTCCCTGTTACCAAAAAGCAGGTGAGGGCATTCTTGGAGACAATGGGTTACTATAAAAAGTTTGTTTCCGGTTATAGCACCATAGCTTCTAATCTCACAGACCTGTCAAGGAAGAAATGGCCAGATAAGGTAGTATGGATCCCAGACTGTGAGCAGGCCTTCCAAAAGCTTAAAAGAGCTTTGGGAGGACCCCCTGTGCTAGCCAGTCCAGATTATAGCAAATCATTTTCTGTGCAGGTGGATACTTCAAACCATGGGGTGAGGGCTGTAGTCAGCCAGGTTTCCTCAGAGGGTTCATAGGTTCATAGGTTGGTACTAGGCTATCAGCCCTAGGGCCTATACAAGCCTAGCCATAACAATTCCATGGCTATTTCTTCCCACACTATTTACTTACCTGGACCCCTGTCTAGCAGGGTGACTGACGTGATCCCTGGGGTGAAGTTCCTTTCTCCCATCCAGTCGTCAAGGTTCCTTTTGAAGAGGGCCAAAGAGGCACTCTGCTTGACATGTATGGGCAATCTATTCCAGAGTCTGGGGAGTCTCTGGGTCAGAAACCTATCCCTCCAGCATGTTTTTTTTATTGTGATGACAAGGTTTAGATCCCTGGAGCATGTGGCTCTGAGGGATTGGGATTTCTTTAAGTGTAGCATGTCCAACAGCTCTGGGTTTGACATGGCCTTGTATGTTAAGCAGAGATCGCCTCTGAGTAGACGATATGTGACAGAGTATAGCTGGAGTTTTTTAAGGCGGTCAGCATAGGGCATCTGCTTTAAGTCTGTGATTCTTTTAGTGAGGTATTTCTGTGGCCTTTCCAGTTGTTGCAGATGTCTTGAGAGGTACATACCAAATGGGGCATTGTATTCTATAATGGGTCTAATGAGGGATGAGTACAGTGGGACAATGATCTCCTTTTTTCTGGATGAAAAGCCCTTAGTGATGAGGTGTGCACATAGGATTTCCTGACTGTTGTGGCGATGTGGATATCGAAGGTGAGACTTCTGTCCATCTGTGTCCCTAAGTCTCTTACCACACTTTCGGTGTTTAGTGTACTGCCACCTATATGGTAATTCACGGATACATGTTTTTTCCCAAAGGGGATAACTATACATTTCTTAGCATTGAGCTTGAGCCCATGGCTCTGGCACCAAAAATCTGTTTCTGTAAGGCCCTTTTCTAGAGTATCCATATCATTTGGGGATTCAATAATGGCTCCCAGTTTGCAGTCATCTACGAACTTTGTTAGCCAGAGTCCCTTAGTGTTGGCCTGTACTTCAGAGAAGTAGATGCCAAACAAGAGCGGACCCAGGACTGAACCCTGAGGTACTCGACTTGTCACTTGTCTGGAGCTGGATTTGGAGTTGGCTACTTTTACAGTGTGGGTTCTATCAGTAAGCCAGTTAGCAACCCATTGGGTGACATAGGGATTAATGCCCATCTTAGTAAGTTTATCTATGATTCCAGAGTGTGGGATGGTGTCAAAAGCCTTGGCAAGATCTAGATAGGCTGTGTGGACTACCTTACCCTTGTCTATGGCTCTGGAGACTGATTCGAAGAAGTCAGTCAGGTTCAGGAGACAATATCGGCCTTTCACAAACCCAAACTGGGTGGGGTCCAGTGTTTGAAGGTTGCCAATGTCTTTGTTTATAAGTTCCATGATAATATGCTCCATGGCCTTGCAGATAAGGCTTGGCAGACTGATGGGATGGTAGTTTCCAGGATCCAAGGTGGATCCCCCCTTGTGGAGTGGGATAACTGTAGCTCTATTCCACTCAGTGGGCACAAAACTTGAGGTGAGGCAATGATTAAACATGACACTTAGGTGAGGTGCCAGTTCATATTGTAGTTCATGTAGTACACAGCCCGGGATGTCATCTGGTCCCATGGATGCTGTACTCTTAGCTTTGGAGAGTGCATTTTTTACCTGTGTGGCCATTATTACCAGAATTTGGTAATCTTCTGGTATTGAGATGGGCCATTTAGGGGGTGAGAGGGGGGTGAAGTTGGCAGTGAATCAATCTGCCAGGATATTGGCAATATCCTTGTGATCAGTATATTTAATGCCATTCTGTTTTAGTTCAGAGCAGATCTGACATTGCCATTTAGATTCTTGACATAGTTATAGAATGCCTTGTGGTTGTCTTTGGAATCTTTGGCAATTTTATTTTCGTAACTAGCTTTGGAGGATTTTATGAGGGATCTCAGTTTCTTACTGAGGCTGGTAAGGGAGTTTTTTGCATCCTGGGATTTTCCTCTTTTCTGCAACAGTTTCTTCCTTTTGTTGTAAAGTTTGTTTATGGCAGGTGACCACCAGATTGGCTTCCTTTTTTTTGGATGAGAGAATCTTGGTTCTATTTGGGATGGCACAATTCATGCACGAGTGGATGTGCTCGTACAGTGCCTTAGTGTAGGATTCAGCAGTTGAACTCTCAGTTCTTGTCTGCATGGGTGTCATGAAGTTTGTCACTTCTGACTTGAGTAACATGAAGTTGGCTTTGGAGAAGTTTTTTATGGAAGTTTCCTTACTGGGGGGTGGGCTTGGGATGTGGATGTTAAGGGTGATTAGCTTATGGTCAGACCTGACTAACGAGGGAGTGACCATAGGTGTGGAGCATTGATTTCTCATGTTGGTAATGACCAGGTCTAGGATATTGGAGCCCCTGGTGGGACTATGGATTAGTTGATCCAGGGCATTGGAATTTATGAATTCCAAGAACCATTGGGCAAAGGTGTTGGTACATGAGTAGTTTTCCCAGTTAATGGCAGGGTAGTTAAAATCACCCAGTATTAGGGTGTTTGGTTCTATCTTAATATTTTCCAGTATGTTTAGAAAGGTGTAGTGAGAATCTTGGGGTATGGTGGGGGATCTGTAGCAAGCTACAATTTGGATTGCAGTCTTACCTAGTGTTAGTTGCACCTGGAGTATTTCAGAAGCATTGTGTTAGGCAACTAGCCTGGTGGTGTGAATATCCTTGGTGAATATTGACACTCCTCCACCTTTAGTATTTCAGTCCTGGTTTGGTGACCAAAAAGTGTGGTAAGAGTTGTAGCCTGGTATTGCAGGGGTGCTCTCTGGAACCTTGAACCAGGTCTCAGTTACTGCACAGATATCGATGTTCTCCATGTTTAGGAGTGCCTCGAGAGAGTGCATTTTGAGGTTTAGACTTCTAGCATTGAGTAGCATTACCTTCAGATTTTGCATGCTTGTACCTGTTAGGGTGGTGGTTTTGTCCTTTGAACTTTGCCTAAAAAAGGCACTATAGGGGTGGCAAGAGCCTTAGCCAGTAACCTGAATCCCAGGGGCGACAGGTGCAGACCATCTCTGGCAAAGCATCGTGGTCTGTCAATCATGTTGTCCCAGGCAGACAGATACTGGATCCCCTTTGAATGACACCAGAAGCTTAGCCAATTGTTGAAGTCAATCATTTTGTCCTTATATTGTGGTATCATTCTGGGCGAAGGCAGGATGCTACTCAGGGCTAGGGTCATACTTGCCTGGGCCACATGATCCAAGAGCTCTTCCATGTCTCTTTTCATGTAGTCCAGGGAGGTCAAGTCATTCACTCCAACATGGACAATGACAGAGTCATATTTGTACTTGTTGTGGAGTGACTTGAGTGCATGCATTATGTGGCGGATCCTGGCACCCGACAGGCAGCTGACTGTAATTTTCTCCTTGTTCAACCTGGTGAGAGGGACATCAGTGTGCTGGACTATAGAGTCACCTACGACTAAAGTGTTGCATACATTGTCTTGCCTTAGGGGCTGTTGCTGGGTGGCACACTGGTGTTGTGAGCCATGTAACACTTTGGTTGTGATTGGTGTTTGTTTGCATTTCAGCTTCAGAGGTCCTTGTTGCTTGGGCAGGTTACAGTTAAGAGCCTCTGCATATGTGGATTTAGTGTTGCTATATGTGGGTGTTGGTGGTGTGGGATTAGAAGGGCTATGTGTTTCTTGAGGTGTAGTGTGGGTGTTAACCTTCTCCTCTTGACTGTCTAGCACAGTCTTGGGTGGAGAGAGCTTTGCTTCCATTTTGGCTATATAAATGTATCTCTCACAGGTTGTAGTGTTGGGTGGTAGGAGGAGAGGGTTGTTTGTGTACATGAGGCAATTGCTGCATTGCCCCAGTATGCCCAGATTCACCAGGTGGACAGGAGAAATCACCAGAAGCTGACCCTTGGACATGCCCGGTTTGGTGCTTTTTTTTTTTTGTAAAGTACAGGAGCTGTTTTCCCTTACCTTAGCAAGATACTTTGCAATTATAGACTGTTTAGTGCCTACTATTAATTTCTCCTTATTAACAAGGAGAGTTGAGTGCTTGTATCAGTTTAAGGCTTTCTAGTGCTTTCCAGCAGGTATTAGAGCAAGTGCTAGTCACAGGGATGCTTAAAGGTAAGATGAAAAAAAATGCACACTGCAATGTGCACTAGAGAAGTTAGATGTGAAAGTAGGTAACGTAAGTTTTACCTGTTTAAAAAGTTAAGGTTTAGTGGAGAGTTACTATTTTTAAAACAGCAAGATGGATTGAAATGGGTGGTTACTTTTGTATTCTGGTACTATGGAATACAGTAGGATGGCCAATAAATTTAAATAGTTGAAGGGGAGGGATTTCAAAAAAGATGATTTTGTGATTACTCACACAAGCCAGTGAAAGTAGAGAGGAAATGAGATATATGGTCAGATTAACATAAGAGGCAGACAACTAGAAAGACAGTGGTATTTAACAAGACAACTGTAACTGAGTGGGAGGGCAGGAAAAAAATCTGCCTGACTTAGAAGAGAGAGAGCTGTGGTCTCTTTTGAAGTTTTAATATGCTGTTAAAGCAGAATGAAAGTAAAACACAAGGTAAAGAAAACAAACCACAGTATTCAAAATATAGAAAGGCAATAAAGTAATACAAAATACAGAAAATAAAAGCAAACTAACCTTTCCTTCACAGCAAAGTGTAGCAGATCTGGATGAGCCTTTCTGGTAAACCTCTGAAATGTTTTATTTTACCCCTTAAATAGAAAGTTTAGTTCCTAGTTCCACCCCTCAATGAACAAATGATTAACCTTAAGTGACCTCTTCTATCTTATGAATGAGTCCTTAATTGATCAGTTCTAATTTCTGCCTGACTCAGTTCTAATTTCTGCCTGACTCAGAAGAGAGAGATAGCTGTGGTCTCTTTTGAAGTTTTAATATGCTGTTAAAGCAGAATGCAAGTAAAACACAAGGTAAAGAACCCAGTGGTATATCTCAGCTATAGACTCCAACCTAGGGAGGAACGTTATGCAGCAGTAGAAAAAGAATATCTAGCCATAGTATGGGCACTGCTGAGACTTCAACCCTATCTCTATGGAAGGAAATTCACTATAGTTACAGACCACAATCCCTTAACATGGCCGCATCAAGTTAGCCAGCAAAATGTCAAGTTAATAATGTGGAGACTAGGGTTGCAGGCATATGACATGACAATGTAGCACCATAGTGGGGTCAACAATGTCAATGCAGATGGACTCTCAAGACAGGATTAATGTATTCCCATATAGGCTCATTCCTCTAAAGCCAAATTTATCCAGGGTCATTTGAGAAACTAGCTTGGGTCTTGAAAAGGAGGGAGAGATGTGATGATGTGAGATATTGACAGCTATGTCAGGAGAAGTAGAGCATTGGATGCGTAACATATGCCAGCATAGCTAGCTGGAGTTTTGTAAAGAAGTATATGTCAATTGTATATCAAACTGATTTGTACAGGTGCTTGTGCTGAAAATGTATTTGTAAAGCTGCTTATGTTAAAAATGTACCAACAGTGGGTCCTGCTGGACAGAAAAGAAATACACCTGTATGTCAGATTGTATTGTAACTGTTGAAATGAATATATTGTAACAGAGGATACTG
Source organism: Protopterus annectens (assembly GCF_019279795.1). Taxonomy (NCBI): domain Eukaryota; kingdom Metazoa; phylum Chordata; order Ceratodontiformes; family Protopteridae; genus Protopterus; species Protopterus annectens. Next base: position 1,094,970,715 of record NC_056741.1, read on the forward strand.
GAAGAGAAGAGGCTAATCTCAGTTCAGCTAACTTCGAAAAATAGTCTGAAATTAAATTACTTCGTTTAGGCCATAAATATTGCATCTTACAGTTCTAATTGCAGCCAGAGACAAAATGTCTGTGAAAACCAGGACTAGGACTTCTACTATATTGTCCTTATGGGTGAACTAATTTCTACCCTGGAAGGGTAGAAGTTTTGAAATGGTTTTATAGCTTCTAGATACTATAACACACATTAGCAAAGCTGTTGTGTGTGTATATGTATGTAGCAACACATATGTGCTAGATTCTGGTTCAGTTTCTAGTAAAAAGGGTAGTTTGGGAACCAGAGTAAGCTGACCCAATGTATGTTATATCATTCTGTAATCCAGGACTGCTTGTTTTAATACTAGATGAGACAGAAGTCTCAGAGTAGTCTGTTTGTGAAGTCTGACAATGAAGGATCACTCACCCACATCATCTTGCCTTGTTCTAGTAAGTGAATCAGGGAACAGTAATTCTTTATTTAGTCAGGAAAATAAAGTGAGATTAGTTAAGTATCGTTTTTCTGTATCTGTGTTATTTTTAATATTTCCTGTGTCTGAAACTCTAGTGTTTATTGTAAATAGATATTCGGTATTTTCATGTTATTTTATTATTTATTCTTAAATATATTTAAACTTTTCATTGTGGCTGGTTGTTTAAAGAATATTTTAACCTTTCAGAGTACTTATATTTATTTAGTGGCACTGTAGTGGCTCCTGAAAGACTGGTTAAACACTACCATTTGTATTAGTATTAATTTTACTCAGTAGAATTGGATACCTTGTAAGAGCCTTAGAGTAGCTGAATATGAAGTGTTCTGTTGATAGTGGAACTACCTTATAGTCTGTGCATAGCTGGTAAAACTTTGCCAGCCTTTCCCAGGTGTGAGTGTGTGTGTGTGTGTGTGTGTGTGTGTGTGTGTGTGTGTGTGTGTGTGTGTGTGTGTGTGTGTGTGTGTGTATGAAAATCAAATCTCAGAGATTGTGTGTGTGTGTGTGTGTGTGTGTGTGTGTGTGTGTGTGTGTGTGTGTGTGTGTGTGTGTGTGTGTGTGTGTGTGTGTGTGTGTGTGTCAGCTGCTTGCAGCAAGGACAGAGGGCACTGATTTCACAGAGAGGGTGGTGGAGAACTTGACTTGGAACATTCAGCTGAGGACTCAACTCTGCTGCTGTGTTAGTGGGGAGTCTTATTTGGGGGCATAGAGAGAGAGGGAAAGCCAGTCCCAGGGCAGGAGTGTGTTTCCTGAGTGCTTTTAAGGGAAGCTGTGCTCTGTGCTGAGAGCTGCACCTGAAAATACTGTTTATACTTATTTTTGTTTCAAGTGAACATCTCACACCAGTGTCTGTGGTGAGGATTGGGACTTCCTGATAACTGGCCCAGAAGAGGGATATCACAAAAACTCAAGAGGATTTTTTTTTTGAATAAAACGCATCTGCCCAGCAGTCAAACAATGTTAGCCAACAGTTGATCCTCAAAACCCTGCACAACAGCACTCTCTTCAGTGGCAGGAAAGCTCTCAGGGGTTTCACACCCAAGCCTGTCTTTTCGTCAACTCAGCTCAAACTGACTAATGATATGGGTGCATGGAAGGGGGCCTTAAGCTTTGGAAGCTGGTTGCTTGTTATATTCTTATTAAGAACATCATTGTGTAAATGGTGAATAAATGCAGAGAGTACAGTTGTGGAAATAATATCAATATTCTGAATGTAACACATCTATAAGGACAACAGAAAGAATAAACTTCCAATATTCACAAAATAAATGAAATATATTTGCTAATGGTGGAAAAAGAAATGAAGAGCTTTGGCTCATTGGCTTCAAACACTCTATACAAAGAAAACTGAATGCATGAATACAATGAAACTGGTTAACTAATTATGGTCAGTTAAAAAATACCATATCAGTTTTAATGTCAATGGTATCAATATCATCAATTAAAGATAAGAATGTCTAAGAATGAGGCACCACATAAGAGACCATCCCCTGAGACAACGGCTGCAGGAAGCTACAGTAATGTGTAGTACCCCAACAGTATTGTGACAGCCATGCAAGTACAACAATATTGTCACTTCCATTCATAGTACAAGTTATGGCCCTAAACTGCAACCTTACCTGACTGCAACCCAGTAATGTTATAAGACATTGCATGCAATGGAATCTCATTATGTATCCATTGCATATTCTAATATGCTAGGAAAATGTGTCAACTGAATCTGAGAGCAGCAACTAGAGTGTAGCCCTAAGGTTACTTATTATAAAAGAATCATTGTGGATGCGCAGTGATTAGTACAGTACATTGTACTGCAAATCATTAAAACTAGAGTGAACTGAGGTAGTCAGGGAAGATAAGTGTGATCAGTTTAGTCATTCATGGTATATAGGGAGACAGGGCCATAGAATAGTTACAAGTATCAACTTTTGGACAAGAACATGATCGACACCCCTAAAGGAGAAAGGGGTACATAAGCTACATGCTTACTGTTATTGTCTGATAGCATGAAACCAGAAACAGGGGTTATCTGTATGACAGATAACCTCAGAGATCCACAGTGTATAGACAGTGGAAGGACTACTAAAGGGCACCATGGTAATAATGCCAGCAGTTTTACAGACTGGGTATGGACATGGCATAGAGGTCATAGAGACACTGGTGGTAGCAAGAGCTTCTCAGCAGATACTAGGATTGCCAGACATTGTAAGGGGAAGTTGTAAGACATGGTAATGCATGTTCCAGCAGACATTGATAACATGCCAAATGAGGAGTGAAGATGTGTATGACAGTCACTGTATGATACACATACAGCTGAGTGTATCCTTGCTGATTTCAGGAATGTAGGGCCAGCAGCATAGCAAAGACACATTGCATATACACCTGGATACTGAACTGCCAAACTGCCATATAGTCATCAGCACCACATGGTACACTTTGTGTTAGAATACAGTGTGTCATTTGCTGGAGAAGGGCAAGGGGTGGGTTTCATAAGGTGCTATTTGTGTTTTGGGGGAAAGGGAATATATAATCATCCACCACTATATGTTCTCTGAAAGTGTTCCACAGTTACAATAAATGATAGCACCAGTGTAGTTGATTCATGGGGTAGGGTGTGTATGACAACCATAGCCTAATTCAGCAGCAATACCGCAGCATAGTCATTCAGAAAAGAATTACCTTTATTTCCAATTTAGAAGTACCTGCTGGCCGTGGGCCCATACATGCACAGGTATCAACTGCATACCAAGATATCCCAATAATCCTACATTATTGGGTGGCATTTAACTTAGCTGTTCCATCAATGCAGACTGCAATAACGATGGCCCAGTATAAAAATTCTGGATTTTATAATGTATAGATTCAGACAGACATATGGGATCTAGTTCGAAAGATTAGCATTTCAGAAGATCGACATGCAAAATATTGAGACAAAAATGTCAACAATCTGAAACTTCAAAAATCAAGGAAACATTCAACACTTTGTTTTTGCAGGGGGACAAGACAACCTGCATCCCCCCACACTGCTTGCTAATTATATATATATCAATTCTGAGACTGCACCACAATGGGAAACAAGCCAAATTTCCTGATCCCCACTGTACAGCATTCTCAGCAATAAAACTCTTCCTGCAAAACTCTACATTCGCATGTTTCAGACCATCAAAAATTTTGCATCAATATTTTGCATGTCAGCTTTCTGAAGTATCAATCTTTTAAACTAGACCCAGCATATGACAGTATATACCCTACGGTTTCAGGCACACCTGCCAATTTAAATTTATACCTCTGAAGGGGGCAGTTCATACTGCAGATCAATTGGAATCATAGGTTCATAGGTAGGTACTAGGCTATCGGCCCAAGGGCCTATGTAAGCCTAGCCAACAAGGTTCCCTGGCTTACGCCACCCAAGAAAGTTATTTTCCTGTGCCACTGTCAAGCAGAGACACAGAAGTGATGCCCGGAGTGTATTTCCTATTTCCCATCCACTCATCAAGATTTTTCTTGAAGAGTGCTAATGAAGAACTTTGCTTGACATAGATGGGTAGCCTGTTCCAGAGTATGGGAAGTCTCTGGAACAGAAATCTATCCCTCTAGCATGTCCTGTTTATTGTGGTGACAAGGTTTAGGTCCCTACAGTGTGTAGCTCAGAGGGATTGGGATTTCTTTATTTGTAGCATGTCCAACAGCTCTGGGTTTGACATAGCTTTATATGTTAGGCAGAGGTCACCTCGGAGTAGGTGAGATGCTACGGAGTAAAGCTGGAGTTTTTTGAGGCGGTCAGTGTAGGGCATTTGTTTGAGGCCAGTAATCTTCTTTGTGAGGTACTTCTGTGGCCTTTCCAGCTGCTGCAGATGTCTCGTGAGGTACATTCCAAAAGGGGCGTTGTACTCTATAATGGGTCTAATGAGTGTCGAGTAGAGGGGAAAAATGACCTCTTTTTTCCTGGATGAGAACCCTTTTATGATGAGGTGTGCCACGTAGAAGGACTTCCTGACTACTGTGGCGATGTGACTATCAAAGGAGAGACTACTGTCCACCTGGGTCCCAAGGTCTCTTATCACACATTCGGTGTTAAGTAGATTGCTGCCTATGTGGTAGTTCATGGGTACATACTTTTTACAAAGGGGATGACACTGCACTTTTTGGCATTGAGCTTGAGGCCATGGCTCTGACACCAGGCATCTGTCTCAGCAAGGCTTTTCTGCAGGATGTCCACATCATTTGGTGACTTGATTATGGCTCCTAGTTTGCAGTCATCTGTGAACTTCATTATCCAGAGGCCTTCTGTGTTAGCATGTACTTCAGTGAAGTAGATACCAAACAGGAGAGGTCCCAAGATGGAACCCTGTGGTACTCCACTTGTCACTGCTTTGAGGTCAGATTTGGAGTCTGCAACTTTTACAGTGTGGGTTCTGTCAGTGAGCCAGTTGGCAACCCATCTTGTGACGTAGGGATTTATACCTGGTTTAGTGAGTTTAGCTATAATTCCAGAATGGAATCAGGAGAATAGGTTGCGTGTGTCCATGAAAGCTTGTGTGCTTCCTTATTTGTGTATTCAACATAAAGAAGCATATGAACCTTGTTTTGAAATTGCAACCATTTTGACTTTATGAAAAAGCTGTGAGAATAATTTGCTTTGGAATCGGGCACAAGACATTTCCCATATACCAAGGATTCTGTATGTCAAGAAGGCTGTGATGTGTGTTTTGTTTTACAGAATACATTTTATGATGCTATGGAATTCTGAAACCTAAATAAAGAAAACACTTTTCTGACACTTTAACAGTAAGTTACTTTATCTGATGACATAAACTGTAAAAAGTTTCCTTACATTTTCAGCTCTGCAGCTCTCTTACCCACATAATAACATTTCACTGTCTTTTCTATTTGATGAAAGACTATTATTGCCATGCTTCAAACTGCAGGTGTCATTAGCCTTCCTTTTTCATGGCCAGGACTGAATTCTGGGTTGGTGCTCTTTGTTCTTCCCACATCCCAAATATGTGCCATAGGTGAATTGGCAAACCTCCAACAAGTTACAGTTAGGTGTGTGTGTGTGTGTGTGTGTGTGTGTGTGTGTGTGTGTGTGTGTGTGTGTGTGTGTGTGTGTGTGTGTGTGTGCGTGTGTGCGTGCGTGTGTGTGTGTGTGTGTGTGTGTGTGTGTGTGTGTGTGTGTGTGTGTGTGTGTGTGAGCATGTGTTTGTTTGCATCATGCAATGGGCTGGCACCTTGTCTGAGAAATGTTAGTTCCTTGCACTCAATAAGTGCTGAGATAGGCTACGACTTCCTGAGGATCCTAGAATAGATTAAGCATGTAATGAATAAATGGCTGAACATGCGAATAATTGAACGCTTGAATGTTATCCTTGCAAAATGAGGAATAGTAATTATCACTGCTCAGTATGGGTATTCTATACAACATCAACATTATTCAAATGCCATTGCCTTAGGTTTACCAAAAATAGCAAATAAAAAAATGGAAAGTAGAAGGACTTGTTAATGAATGTATAAATTGTTTTATTTATTTTAAGAGAAAACAAAAACTTTACCCTAATCATGCTGCCAAAAATTTCTAGCCTTAACTTATTCCAGGAATTGTTCATGTCTGTATACCAGGCACATTAAATGGAATGCTGAAATTGATTGCTCACTTACTATATGTCTGCAGACATCATCATAATGTTAATATTCATTGCAAAATGGCTGTATGAGCTATTCAGTGTCATTCAGCATTTCTCTCAAAGATAGAATGAGACAGAAAGAGAATCACAGCCCAACTACCATCAAGAAAGCATCAGTTCAGTACTGTTCCTGTTAGGGGTCCTACCTTCTACTTTCATCATCTCTCTCACTCTCCTCCTTCCATCAATGAAGACTTCTGATTTTTATTTTTTATTATTTACTCAAACTGAGCTACATGCTGGGTATGCAGCCATTTTAATGTGTTAACATCTGTTCAGGAATACTTTCATTAGTGCTATCATGCTTTATTTCCCACTTTCTTCAGACATTTCCTATTTTTATTTACAGTAACTGTGCACAATGCTATTGTCTTAACAAGTAATATTAAAAACTACCCATTTTGTTGGTAAAGTTGACAAATAAAATGTATTTCATTAAGTATGAGTTCATATTTGATACGATGAGTGACTCTGTGCAGAGAAAAGGAAATATTTGTTTTTACTGTGATTGTGTTTTTTGGATCCTGCATAGTAACAGTACAGCCATAATTTCTGGAATGATCTTTCAGAATGTAGCTGCCTCCCCTTCCAGGTGTACCACCACTGCCTGAGATAGTTTATGTATCTAGTCAGCACTCATTTTCAATACTGGAAGAAAATGAAAAATCTCAAAATCACAAGCTTAAGCAAAATGCAAAAAAAAAAATAAGTTCTGCCATTCTAAAAAAAAGCTCTTTTACTAATATCTGTAGCATAATAACTATGGGAAATATACTAACATTTTTTTATTTAAATTCTACCACATTTAACTTGAAAAAATAAATTATTCCCTACAAAAGAGATGGTGTGGCATACACTGTGTATAATTGGCTATGCTCTGCTGCAGAAATAGTTTTTTTTAATGAACTGTTACTCCTGCATATCAATGTGCTATTTGCTGCATCATGAGTGTTTGATTTGAGGATTTTATGTATTTACTGTCAACTATTATTGTATTTTTTCAGTAATTCCAACAATAAAAAACAACCAAAAATGCTACAGCTGTTTGAAAATTGACAACAGTGCATGCAATCCTATTCAAGCTGCATGCTATGGAAGTATGACTAAATGTGGAGATATTTCTACTAAAGTAACTGCAAGTAAGTGACAAGTGACCATTCCTAATATTGTTTTATATAACTAGTAACAATACTGTAAAAATGAATGCTAATGCCACCTAGAAAAAAGATGCAGAAATGTCTAGGCATTAATAACTAAACAACAGTGCTATACACTTCTATGACTCAGGAAGATCACCACCAGAGTGCAACATTAATAACAATGTAAGGGTGACATAAAATATCTAATAATACAAAGCAAACTGTACAGGTCTTGTTCACAATGACTATGGCACAAAGTGGCCATTGAAGCTTCACAGGTAACATGGAGTCATACATGAACTCTGTAGCAATTATGACATTGAAACTTTGTTTTTGGCAATACTACATGGAGAACTGAAGCAGGTCAAGTGAGGCTGGAGATAGGAGGTTTAGGATCAGACAAATCTGTAATTGCAAACAGGCAGAGGTGAATTTCCTAACATTTGTAAAATATTCTATAAAACGATCTCTGTACTATGTCTAAACTATATAACTGCCTGACCACATAGTACAGGAGCTGTAGCCATCTGGACCAAGTGTAAAAAAATAATACACTTTATAACTTATGAGAGAAGCTTGGCCTGTCATGCTATCAAAATGCTGTACATCTTTGATTATTTTGATCCATTATCATGTGGTTAGCTGAGTCTCTCTTACCTGACTGGTGATGCATGTATTTATATACACTACCAGTGCATGTGTTATGTCGTAAGAGATCAGTGAACTAGAAAAAACTTACTCTGATGTACAGTTTTTGCCATTTTATGTAATAATCCCACCACCCAATGTCTCTGACTCTATCACACACACACACACACACACACACACACACACACACACACACACACACACACATTTTTAAGAATCTGAAAAGTGCCAGTTAGAAATATGAAAGCGAATTGATTGATACTCAAAATGAAAACTGTGGTATCTTGAAGAATTCCTATTACTGTGAGGTAAGAAAATCTTGGAGTTAGCATATACAAGAAGTGGGAAAGTGGGGGCACAGCTTCCAATAACCTGAGGTGGAGGGGGTGAAGCCCCTTGTAAAAATGCTTATAAGTATCACAGAGTTTTTCAATTTTTGACATTTAGCTGAAACACCACAAATTTATGATTACAGTTTTCCATGATTATCTCTAGTGTCTCCAGTTTCTGTCATGGAGTCATCTGAAGAACCCTATTGTTTTTCACTACCCTGTTGATTGATGGCCAGAATGTTATCACTGGTAGGTCACTGGTGACTTTGACAGACTTGGAGAAGAATGAGAAGATGAGTGTTATACTTTCTTCCTCTTTTGAATTTAAATCATGTTGTAATTGGTATATATCACATTAAAAAAAAACAAAAAAAAAAAACAAAAACAAATTGTTAATGCAATGTTTGTTGAATGAAACATACTTGAAAAAATTTGTTCTTTGACAAAAATTTATATTCCCACGAACTAAGCACTAAATTGGTGAAAATAGGAGCTATTCTCGCATGTACTGCAACTCCTCTAAGTTGGTAAATACAATCTTTAAATCTACAAAGTTGTTTTTCACAACTAAATCAGGCAATAAGGACACAGTGTTAATTTTAACATTATCAAAATTAGTAAAATTACTTAAATAATTTCTTACATATTCAGTACCTGTGTCTTGAACTATGTAACTATGAAAGGTTGTATAGTGAGTCAGTGGTTTATTTAGCAATCTGTAGTTTGTGCTATGGTTTTTACATGGGGACACTAGGAAATTGTCACACAGAATTAGAGAGTATATTTTGGCTATTCAAAATAAGAATGTATTAAATTCACTGGCCAAACATTTATTGATTTGTAAAGATTTTAAAAAAGTGACTTTTTCAGTTATTGATTGAATGAAAGCTGCCAAAGAACTTAGATGGAAAATGCACTTCATGGCTGATAAATCACCAGGCTTAAATGATAATATTAAGTGTTTATTAAGATTGCAATATTTATAAAATATTTTATTTTTTATTTGATGTTAAGCTTTCATTATTCTGTGTTATGTACCTTTAACTGGACTGTGGTATTCATGTGACATCTTGTTTCATTTTTCAGGTAGTTATTTAAATTGGTTGCAATTTAATTGAAGCAGTTTCTGATGCAGTTCATTTTATAAGTAAAGAATGAAAGTGCTACAGTTGTTATTGTGGTGTGTCCTCCTTTGAAGTGTTTTTTTTTTTTTACTTTTGAGTAGTCAAATGTTTTCACACTTTACAGGCAAGTACTTGTTTTTAGCTCTATTTATAAGTCTTCAAAATTCTGACTTGCACTAGATTTTGTACAGAATATAATCTCTCATCTGGTATAGATGTCTTCATTTTCACTATGAGTCTTGGATTCTAATATTAGGAAAAACAGAAATCTATCTTTTGTATCAGAGATGCAATACAAAGAGGTATATTCAATTCAAAACTCCATTTGTTTGCTATTTGAAAATGTACTTTTTTCCACTAATGTTTCTTGTATCCTGCTGTATATGTGCATGCCTCCTCACTATTTAAAGTCTTCTTAAGATATATTATATGCTCATTCCTTGGAATATATTAGCAGATCATAAATATGTCTAGTTAAACTATTTTTACACTGTTCAGTGGGCCTGTGTATACTGAAAAAAAAGTAACACAGCCTACAAAAAGAGTTCCTGTTTCACAAGTTCAGGAATTATGTTTTTCTTTAAATGTTTACTAAAAGAATACTAGAATAATTAACACATTTTTCACTAGTGAAATATATTTAAGATGATAAGCTTTCCTCTGGCTACAATTAACTTACTTCTGAAACTTAGTTTTAGGCATTTCAATTGCCAATACTATTTTCTGACTGTTAAAGTGTAGTTTAAAATATACATAAATAACATTAATTACCTTTAGTCTTGAGTCAAAAATAACCCTTCAGGATGTGCAAAACATTCATTTTCTTTTATTTAAATCCACATATGTCAGTGCAAGGAGACTGCCTTCACAATGTTCCCAAATCAATCTCACCAAGCACAAAATAGTACAATTATACCTTTTCTTTATCAGTAACTTTCATGCAGGATTCTGATGTTAACAAATAGGGTCTTTGCAGACCATCATGCTTCTCGGTTAGTGTTACATGTGAACACTTAACAACCATGTTTTTAATAACAATAATGTTTTAGAAAAACACAAGCCACCTGGTGTGGCAATCACTCTTGTTTTTGACTTTGTAGATTTCAGTACCAATAACATTTCTATCTCCCCAATATTCCTTGTAACTACCCATCCCAGCATGGGAAAGTCAGAGCTCTCATACAACAAAATTTTTTCACATTGTCTTCTTTCCTGACAGAACCAGGCTCTGCAGACCATAGTACATCCCTTAACCCCTTCATCACTTTCTTTACCTTCAGTCATCTATTAATACACTTTACAGCTTAATATTAGAATGCAGTTATGAAACACTTAGAACTATAATAAGTATAATAGTATATGTGGTTTATATAACTATGAATTTTATATTACATATCATTCTTAACATACATATTTAATAAATATTTTATTTGTGCAGAAACTGTAAGTTAATATACATTTTGATGTAGAATATTCATGAGAGATGCATTTTTTTTCTCTAACAAGATGCACTTTACAGCTATTTTTAGAAGTTTTAAAAATGGAGTGTGCATGAAAGAGAGTGTATCTACAGAAAAGTGCATGCATGTAAAGTTAAGTTTTCCATGTTTTATTTTTCAGATGGTTTTCCACTAGATATATTTGCAACAGGGTGTATATCTCCGCCCTTGTGTCACCTTCAGTCTGCACTTGCTACAGTAGGACTGGATAGTACCACACAGTTTGAATGTTGTAATGGTAACCTGTGTAATGTCAAGAATTTCATCTTTCCAACTTCACCTCCTACAACAACACGAAATGCAGTCAGCACTACTATCAAGACATCAAATGCTCTCACCATTGTGATTTTCCTGTCGGTGGTGTTCATCACATAAAAATAAAATAATCAAACGGTTACAATCAAATCGGCAATGAACACAAGTGAGCTTTCATTCTAATAAGTTATTGATTCTGATCATTATGTAAATACATACTGTTATCTATATTGATTCCATGTTTCTGCACAGTTTTTTTTTTTTGTAAAACTATAGATATTATTTTATTGGCTAAAATAAAGTGGAAACTCTGCTTTGGAATTAATGTCAGGCAGGGGGTTTAAATTAAAAGTCCACCCTTGGAATACTTGCTATCTTACCTACTAAGTTAGACAGCCAGCTTGTAGATAACTTGAACCTCACCATGTTGCACCCCCCACCACCACAACAGCTGTTTTCTTTTCTTTAAGATCAAAAGCTTTTGAAAGTTACTACATTTGTGTAGTATTTCATACCTAAGGCAGAGGTTTGTTCACATTTTGTTCACTGAAAAACATGGAGAATTTGGCAGTTATGATTTTGCCCAGCCTCAGCTTGTGTGGATATAGAAAAAATAATAAATTATAAAAAAATTAAGCTAATGACTGTTTTTATAAATGTACAACTATACATTTTAAAACAGAAGGCTCCACATCAAGAAACATGCTGCATATATCCAGCTGTTTAACTTTTGCCATTTCTTATCCTGTTAACAATTACACTGTATACTAATTTTAAAATAAAAAAACTTTTGTAACAAGTGCTTTACAGAAAGTGCTTCTTGGGGGATAAAACATGGCAGTGAGTATGGAGATTTAGCCCCCATGTTCAATTAAGGCACAGCCTTTGATTTCAGGGGTATACATAACCACAGTATGGTGCAATTGTGGTAACTGCTTTAATGCTTTCCTGTGAGACTTGATGTCCTATGTGTATATATATATATATATATATATATATATATATATATATATATATATATATATGTATAGCTATATATCTATCTACCTATCTAGTTATGTCTATATATTAACTACCTCTGGGAATGTTTGGGGTTATCAAAAAGTACTAGAGAATCGTCAAATAACCTATGTAGAAGATTCTACAGGAATGAGAAGTGTACTAATTGGTTCTCTGACAGAGTAGCTGATGCTTGGAACAAACTACCAAATTACATTAAAGCAAGTACTAGTTTAGATATTTTTAAGAACAGCCTAGACATTTATTATGGGAACAAGTGTTTTGGCATATTGGCAAGCTAGAAGGGCTTTAATGCCCATGCTTGAAACATTTGTATGTATGTATGTATATATATATATATATATATATATATATATATATATATATAATATATATGTATGTGTATATATATATATATATATATATATATATATATATATATATATATATATATGGGTCCCTATCAGTTCAGTGAATGGCATTTTCAGTGCACTTACATCGAACATGCCATTTGTCAAACTGTTAATACTGAGATCACAGTACAGTGAGGATTGGGAAATTTGCCCTTTCCCACTGTATTGCAATCCTGGAGGTGGTATAGATAATTAGTGGGGGGTATGGGGGGCACAGGCTCCCACAAGTGGAATTAGATGAACAGCATTTGCGATTAAATGCCATTTAATTGAATTGACCATTCAATGCTGTGATACAGACCTTTAGTGTATTTATGTAGAATTATATTTAGATAGTCTTTGGTGTAGTCCCCCTTGTCAGCCTCACATAAGAAAAAGAAAAAAAAAAACATTAGTCGCAATCCAATCCTCCCACATGGCTCCTTAGATAAAGTGAGTAACTGTTTCACAAACAGTAACTTCATCTGATAGTGTCAGGGAGCTGGAAACATGTTCATTAGTTATGTTGGATGTGGCAACGATTATTCAAAAAAACTGTCAGACTTTACAGAAATAACTGCATGGAAGACCAAAGAGTTAGAAGAAACTCTCTCACAACACCCGGGCTGTGCCTGCAAGTGGTTATTGTGATCAGTGTACTACCCTGGTAAACAAAATAAACAAACAAACAAAAGAAACCAGAGGGCTTAAACATTCTGTTGTGATGAGCAGAGTCGGATCAAGCACTAGGTGACCTAGGTAGTTGCATAAGGCCCTCTAGCTTGGGGGAGCCCAATGGAGGCTGACATGACATTTCATTTTTAAATAAACAATTACAAACAAAAAATGTACATTTTTTTTGCATCCATCTTGAGACACACACTGTGTATGCATCATGCATCTTTTGTACAGCACAAGTTGGAACCAGGAGAAATGTTATATTGGATAGAACTGCTGTTTTACCAAACTTGGGGAACTTGAAACTCCTCTTGAAGGTGTGTGTGTGTGTGTGTGTGTGTGTGTGTGTGTGTGTGTGTGTGTGTGTGTGTGTGTGTGTGTGTAATGCCCTAGTTAGGGATGGCAAGATAGTTAATTAGCTTGCTCAGCCTCAAACCCTAAACCTTGCTACAGGAGACAAGAGCCTTAATCCTCTACACCAACAATCAGACTGCTTACTCAGAGTTGATTGAACTGTGCTGAAATGGATAAATCTGTCCTTTACTGGTTCATTTTGTTTCACTGCTTAATTAAAAAAAAAGTTCGAAACTACATGGGTGCATTTTCAAGAAATGTGAGTTTCACTGCATTTTCAAGGAATGAGTTTTAGTGGAAGAGAAGTTTATTGTTACTCATGCTGAGAGTGTTTTTAATGTGCAGCTGTTTTGTTTAGCAAATGGCAGTTAATACTTGTGCAACAGAATTTCAAAGTGTTAGCAGCACAACTGGTAGCATACTTCCTTTTGGTTCAGAAGGCTGTGAGGTCTACTCTCACACCATGCAAATGAATTACTGATACTGAAGTGCACTTTAAGGGGGGACAGCGATGCACTCCTGAGTGTTGTCCTTTGGAGGAGATGTTAAACTGAGGTTGTATCTGCCTGTTAATGGTAAGTGCTGTGAGGTATTTTACATCCACCTGAGCTATCAAAAAGAGTAGGTAGAAGTTCCTTAATACTCTTGCCAAATTTCCCCTAGTAATATAAATAAGGCCAAGAGTCTCCCTGAAAAGATGTTACTAGTCTAGTGGGACTAATCTGATCAACAAGGGATATTTAAATTAAAAGTTTTATATTAAACCCATATCTCTGCCTTCATTTCACAAGTAAAGAAGAAAACAGCATACATGCTGACAGTTTTGAGCTGTTATGGTAAATGGGGGTAGAAAGACAAGTGATTGAACACCAGGATGGGTGGGGGGGTAGACCATTCCCCTGCTTAGGGACCCATTTGACCTTGATCCAGTTCTAGAGATGAATGAAGTGCTTGTAAAAGTAGTATATCTAAAATGCTAAGCTCTGGAAGACAAGCTTCATTGAAGATCTTAATGTTTACTGGCATATCGGAGAAGCTGGAAGGAAGGGACTGTTTGTCTTTTATAAAATACAAGCTAGCACAGTGAGCAGCTATCCTGTTTTAAGGTCTGCACCTGGAGTGAGTCCTTAGAATATTTCTGCTGGCAAATATTAAACAATCTGTATCAAGATTAATTTTGGTGATGCTTGCAACTTGTCTAAAGGAGAGGAACAAATGTCTTTTCGGCAGATTTGGAAGGTGGTGAAAAGAGGGGGATTCAAGATTTCATGTGATAATGATTATTATGACACTACCAGATAATAAAGATCAGCATTTAACCCCTGCATATGGATATCATGAAAGCTGAAATATAAATTTATGCTTCCATATCCTGCAATATTCAAGATTCTGCTCCCAAGAGGTGAAGAAAATTCTATGGAGATCAAGAAAGCTTTACAAATGTACCACTCTCTAAAGAAAGACATGTTAAATAAGCTTTAAAAGGCCCATCACCTCTAAGCAAAAACTCTGCAGTTCTTGAATATAAACAGAACAGATTTCTGAAGCCTTTTCTAGTGTACAAACTGTAGATGAGATAGCAGGAAAAGAAGGCCTTACTGGTCTAGCCAAAGTAGACAGTATCAGAATTATCTCTAGATGGAGACATGGACAACTGAGAAGTATTATAAAGTAAGAAATGCATGATAAGTTTGCTTCTTTCCCTGTTTTTATAAATGCATTGTAGTAAGTAATTTAAAACATTTGCAAATTGTCAGATTCCTATATTTAGAATGTTAAGCTTCACCAACCTGAAACTGGCCATTTAAGGACAACTCTCTCCATCTCTCTCTATATATATATATATATAAATATATATCTATGTAAGTTATTATTATGATTTGTTTGGAACATTAGATTGGATCTTTGAGATTTGTTTGTAATAACAGGCTGGATCCTTTTACTAAAAAGGAGGAGAGAAAGGGGAGAAAAGAAGAAAATAAATGTCCTTTATGAGGGGACTGAGATCTGAATTTTAAAATAAAATGGCGCTGGTGGTCAGCTGGTTGCATAATGATAGGGTATATATCTAGCCTTTGGTTGTTACATTCAGTCATCACATATCCACATAATCTAAGCTTCCTCCCAAGTAAAGGATATTTGCTTTCTACTTGGAAATATAATACGTTACTAATTGTAAACAGTTGTGCTGTTTTAAGTTGTTGCAATTGAAGAGTACCTCTTATGTGCACTATCCAAGACTGTGTAAAATTGCTTATTTTTTATAGGAAGGTTAACAGCTATAAAGGAGACACAGGTATAATAGTAAATGTCTTCATCTCCCATGCACATGGTACAAGGTAAAACTCTGACCTCTGGCCAATGGCTGTGTGGAGTTTGCAAGTTCTCTCTCTGTCTCTGTTGAGTTCATCCCACCTCCTAAAAACATACTTGGTGTTTCCAGCTCTGACTCACCCAAGAATGGAGTTGTGGGCAGCAGCACAGAATCTAGATGGTGCCTATTCGGAGAAGAATTCTATAACAAACTACTTTAGGCATCAACTTAGACAGCAGGAGAAGCAGGCCTTATTGGTCCAGCCAAAGCAGACAGTATCAGAAGCATCTCTAGATAGTGAACTGAGATAAGAGAACATGGATCACAGACTGCATACAGTGTCAAGGCTAGCCACTCAACATTGTAAAAATTGGCTGTATGATATTTGGTCACATTGACTAATGTTGCCAAAAATGGGCATGGGTATTTGCCACTGATAAGTGGATTGAGGACCCAACCTACATCAGAGACTCATGCTAATGGTCTGTTTGTAGCCCCAGGTCAGTAAACCAATGCTAGGCTGATGTCCAGTTGCCCAGCTTAGATTACCTGGGATAGCTCTGCTGAGTGAATGCTGGAAGTAATACCAGTCAGCATGAACTAAGGATCGGCTTTCCAAGATGGCTGCACACTGATTAATAGCTTAACTTCAGCTCTCCTAGTGTGAAAAAAAAAACGAAAGACAAGGACCATGAATTCTGTCATTTTTAGTCAATTTAGTTACTGGTTAGTAAGTACACTGTCTGGATACCAGCAAATAAGAAACTAAGAGAGAATGAAAGAGAATAAACTAGAAAAGGCAAAGAAAAAACACTAACTGGGAAGAAGCCTGCAGCTGTTCAGCAAAACGCAGTTCAAGCTCCAGTGTTGGTGAAAAACATCACTTCAAGTAATCTACAGGAAAAAATAAGTCAAATGTGCTCAGAGCTGATTAAAATAAATGAAACACTGAAGGAGTGTTTCAACTCAAATAACAAAAGACTGGAAAATGGAAGAAGCTTTAAAGAGATAACCAGACAAGCTGATAAACCTGCAAAATTCAGGGTTCAAAATGAATAAATGGCTGTCCAATTATGAGACTGCTCAAGGAGTTGTTTCAGAAAATGGTAGAAATAGAGGACAGAGCACAGAGGGAAAATCTGAAATGTTCTGCTGTACCAGAGAAACTAGAAAGAACAAACAGTATTAATTTTATGAAGCTGCAAATAAGCAACTGGACTGGTATTTCACATCAGAGTCTGTTAATTGAAAGGACACATTATGAGTATGCTCCAAACCTGGCCATGAGAAAGCAGCCAAGACCTGTGTTAGTAAAGATGCAATCCTACCAGCAGAAAGAGTTGATCCTGACAAAACTCTCACAAAAAGGTTAAGTTTTAAAAGTGGCAGACAGGTGAGTGCTTGTAGAAAATGATCATTTCCCATACACCAGCAGAAGACAAACAAATTGATTCCAGCAATTCGGGAATGTGGAGAGGCAGGTGTGTGATTCAATCTGCTGTATCTTCAGAATATACTTTCTTGGATAATCAAAGTCATGTTTGATGCAGAACAGCTAAGGATGAAATACAAAAGTTTGCCTAACAAAATGTGAGGCATCAAGCAGAAGAGGGCTCTGCTTCACACTCCTCTGATAATAAAGCATATGGAGAGACTTTGCCAGTGAAACCTTTTCCAATGTTCCAAAGGAAAATGCTTGAGAGACTGAAAAAAGCACAAGAGTTGACAGGAAGAAAAGGGAGTAACTTGGAAATGAACCAGTCTGGATATGGGAGATGGAGATGAACAGGAAGACCAGCAACATGAAAATTAGTTAATAAATTTGAGATTACAAAGAATCAGTCACACTTGTGAAATATGGGTGTACAAGAAAAAGTGGAAATAATGGACTTTTGCTGACTTTATTACCTCAGTTCATGTCATTAATGTTTAGAAGGACAATAAGGGGAAGGGAAGAAGAAGGAAAAGGGTAACTGCAAGTAAAACAATTTCTGTTCTTAACAGTATTTCTATAAAACATTTCATGATGTAAAGTGCATGTTTTATAGTAAAACAGTTTTAGTTATTGTTGTATGTGAGGGTGTTTTTTGAGGGTTTTCATTAAAACACAAAGTCTTGTAAAATGTGTTGTAGGCTCAAATGGAGATGATAAATAAAAAAACTGTATAAAGGATCAACCTGCCGAACATTAGTGGGTGCCTGTAACACAAAATCTGGAAACAGACATTTAAAAAAGATGTATTATAATAGGTAGGAATAATGATGTCTTATCATAATGCTACCCTTTCCATATTATCTTTGAATGTGAATGGTGTCACAGTAATAGTCAAAAAGGAAACAATATTTAATTATATAAAGAAATGCAGAGTGCAGACTTCTAAGATGGCTGCACACTGAGTGACAGCTTATTTCTAGCTCTCACAGTATAAAACAGAAAATCAGCAGAGAAAGCCAGTAGACTTGTGTTTATGGGTAAATTTCAGTAACTGGCTAGTAAGTGTACTGTCTGGATGCCAGGAATAAAGAAATACTGAAGACATGGTGAAAAATCAGCTATAAAAAGTGAGGAAGAAACACTGAGTGGGGAAAGTTTTGCAACTGTTCAGCAAACATCAATGCAACCTTCAGACATGACTTAACACAACTGCATACAGACCTGGTTAAAATTAACAAAACACTGATAAATTATATCAACACAAACAACAAAAGGCTGGAAAAAAATGGAAGAAGCTTTAAACAGATATTCAGATGAGATGACAAAGCTGCAAAAATCAGAGGTCGAAATTAAGTAAAGGCTGGCTGATTATGAAACTGCTCAGGAAGAGATGTTTTTGCAAATAAGAGAATTAGAGGACAGAGCACAAATGTAAAACCTGAGATTTTCAGCTATACCAGAGAAGCTGGAAGGAACAGACTGCATTAATTTTATGAAAGCACAAATAAGCAACTGGACTGGTATTCCACAGCAGGAGTTGTTAGTTGAAAGGGCACATCACATGTATGCTCCAAACCTAGCAATAAGAAAGCAACCTAGACCTTTAATAGTAAAGAGATGCAATCCTACCACCAGCAGGAGTTGAGTCTGACAACACTGTGGCAGAAGGACAAAATACTAAAAGTGAGAGACAGCTCAGTGTTTGTGGAGAATTATTACTCATTGTACACCAGGCATAAGAGAAGTAAATTCATTCCACTATTTAGGGAATGTTGAGACACAGGTGTGAGATTCAAACTGCTGTATCCAGCTGTCTTTAAGGTATTCTTCCCTGGAGGGACAAAATAATTTTTTGAGTGCATGCCAAGGAGGAAATACAAAAGTTTGTCCAACAAAATGTGAGCCGTGAAACAGAAGGAGATTCTGTTTCTTGTTCTTCTGGTAATAAAGACCACAGAGAAATTGTACCTGTGAAACCTTTTCCAGTATTTCAATGGAAAATGTTGGAGAGATGGAAGGGACATGAGAGTTGACTAGAAGAATAAGAGTATGTTGGAAATGAAGCAGAGACAGGATTTGGGTGATGGAGAACAGTAATAAAACCAGTAACTTAATGTGGGATTACAAAGCAATAATTATATTTGCAAAATATAACAGAACAAGAAAATCTGTAAATATTGGACTTTTTCAAAACATTTGTGGGGGACTCTAAAGTACTTCATGTCATTAATGCTCAGAAAAGCAGAGAGAAAACTAACTGTAGGTAAAGAAAACATTTTCTTTTCTTAATAGCACTGTATTTGTGGTGTTTGGTTTTCTTTGCATGCTATTAAGAGTAATGGGGATAGTAAACAGGTGCTGTGTTTCTTTACATGCTATTGTTAAGTGTAATGGGGATAGTAAACAGGTGCTGTTTTTCTTTTTCTCTCTTCTTCTCTCCTTCTTCTTGTACAGTTTTGAGAAATATAGGCAATGCAATGTAAAAAAAAAAAAGAGCCTGGTTAAAAAGGAACGACAAAGTTAAAATTAATGTGTTTTTTCTCATTCTCGCATTGGACAATGACTGGATGGAGAAAGCAAGTAAATGAAAAAGAGTATTGAATATTGCAAGTTTTTTTTCTAGCAAATCCATGCATACTTAGTAGCAATTCTACAGCTGTTCTTCATGTTTCCATGGAAACAATCTGATAAAGAGAAACTGGAGACAGTCTGGTGGAAGGGGATTGGCTGAGGGGGGAAAGATAAACCAATCAGGAGTTTTCCCAGCTGGGAAAGCTTTAAAGATAAGACAAAACTAATTAGACTTGAAGTAACGTTTTCTCTGTATTTAATGCAATGGGGATACTAATCTAAACAGGGACTATTTTCTTTTTCTCCCTTCTTCTGTCTTTTTCCTTGTTCATTTTTAAGAAATGCAGGCACTGCAATGTAACAAAAAAGGAGGGGGAGAGGAAGGGTATGGTTGAGAGTATGACAAAAGAAAAATCAGTATGCTTTTCCCAATGCTTGCATAGGGAAATGACTGGGTTAAGACCCTAGGTACTATCCGGTAACAAGTTTATTACAAAGCATGTAAATAAAGAATATTGAATAATGAGTTTTTTTTTTGTTAAACAAGCTATCAGTTTTGGGTTTGGTTTGCATATCACTAGAAGACAATTTGGTAAAGAGAAATGGCTTGGAGAAAGTGTTTACTGAAAGCATTCAAGTGCTTTCTCAGCTGGGAGAGCTATAAAGATAGACAAAATCAAGCAGCACTTAATAATAGCACAGGCTGTACCATGCATCTTAGCATGACTAACCTTTCTTTTGGTTAACTCTAGCCTGTCTGTGTGGCTATCAACGTAGAATTTATGTTCTTCAGGAAGCAAAAACTTCAATATTTGAAGCTGCACATCATTCTGGGTGTTATTATTAACTTAATAGGCTTTAGTTTTTTTTGGGGGGGTTGGTTCTGTTTGAGGGCTTTCAAAAAAAACAAAGTTATATAAGATGTGGTATAGGCTCAAATGGATTTGACAAGAAAGAACTGTATAAAGACCAACCTGCTGAACAGTACTTGCATGTAACATAAAAATTGGAATCGACATTTAACAAAAACAAAACAGTTATACATAAAAGATGTTAATAATAATTATATAAGAAAATTATGCCTTCTGTGATGTCTTTCAATCTAAATGGTCTTACAGATAAATATAAAAAAGAAAGAGTAGTGAACTATATTAAAAATGTAGAGTGCAAATAGCTATGCTATAGGAGAGACAACTGGAAATAACTGAACATGTAAATTTGATCAAGAAAGGTTGTCAGGATGGTTATTCAGTGGAATATCTGGGGCAAAGGAAAACAGGAGTACTTATAATAATTGCAAGAGGAGCTCCAATAGTGATAGAAGAGAAAAAAAAGATAATAATGGAAGATATGTAGTACTAAGGGGCTACTGGCAAGGGAGGAGGATTACACTGGCATGCACTTACATTCCACCTAAAACTGCTATAATGGAGCTTAAGAAAATTCTGGGAGAAACAATCAGCTTTCAGCAAGAAATATTACTTATAGGTGGAGATTGGAATTTGGTTTGCAACAGTGAAGATGTGTCTTTGGGGTCTAGAAGGGAAAATATAACAAAGGAGGGTAGATTTTTGAAGAAATTTACAAAAAAATGTTCGGCATGGAAGATGTGAATTCAGTAATAGGAGTTTGGAGTGAATTTACATATTATTTTCCAAGATACAAAAACTGGGCTAGGCTAGATAGAATTTATATCTCACAGGAACATGTGCATTTAATTGAAGGTCTTGAAATGCACCCAATAACTATTTCAGATCATGAGCCAATAATAACTAAAATAAAAACACAAGGTAATGAAATAAAAATGAGACTGCTGCTTTCCCACCTATCAGTTGAAAAGAGAAGAATTTAAGGAATGGGTTTTGGAATTAATTCAGGAGCTACTAGAGAAGATAGAATTTTGTTCTGAAACTAGAGCTGGGGAGTAGGATAAAATGAAAGTGAAGTTTAAAACTAGAGTAGAAATAAAAGAAAGGGAGATATTGTTAAGAAGTAATAATAATTATTTAGAGGGGCTGACAAATGTTAAACTATTCCAAAATATGGGGAATCTCTCAGAACAAGAAAAGGAGCAACTGCAGAATGCTAAGCAGAAAATAAAGGATTGCCTTGATAATATGCACAGGTTTAGAAAGATTGCTGTTAAGCAACTGTTTTTTGATAATAATTCTAGAGCACAAAAACTTTTAGCACGACAACTCAGGCAACAGAAAGTGGAAAGGGCTGGCACCAGTCTTAGGGAGCCTATAACAAGGAAGATAACAAGGAAGACATATTTTGGAAATTTTATGAAAGTTTGTATAAAGGAGAGAAATATATAAATCAAGAAAAGTTACAAATGGAAATATTTATGGAAAAATTAAATATGTCAAGGTTAGATGTAGATGAGGCTCAATTACTAAGAGGTAGGATAGGAAGACCAGACCAGAAGTGTATCCCTCACTGGTAAGATCAGACCATAAACTAATCTCACTGGATATTCACATCCCGACCCCACCCACTGCCCAGAAAACCACAGTGAAAAACTTCTCTAAAGCAAATTTCACACTCCTCAAAACCAAGGTGGAATCCTTCAAAGCCCCCGGGCCTGTGGAAAATATGGCCCAGACTGCAGAATCCTTTATAAACACATTCTATGAACACCTTCAGGAATGCATGGATCATGCAATCCCAAATAAAACCAAGACCCATTCCTCCAAAGGCAGGCGTCCTGTCTGGTGGACCCCAGCCATAAACAAACTATACAATAGAAGGAGAAAGCTACTACATGGTAGAGCAAAATCCCAAAAAGAGAAGGCATCTCTGATCAGTATTAGCAAAAAACTATGGGCACTCATAAAATCATTTAAGGCCAGCTTCGAGAGAAAAATTGCACAGGACACTAAGGATAATCACAAGGCTTTCTTTAGTTATGTTAGGAACCTGGGTGAGAATTCACAGATATGCTCAGAATTAGTCCAAAATGACAAAAAATACACTGAACCCACAGACATTGTCAACATCCTAGCTGACAGGTTCAGCGCAAACCCCCTCCTCTCCACCAAAAGGGCAAATATCTATCCCAGCAGAGTGCTGCCCCCCTGACATCTGAGATGCTCAGGTAAGAGCCGCCCTCTTCAAAGCAAAAAACACAGCATCAGTGGGACCAGACGGTGTCTCGGGCTGCGTCCTACATGAACTCCAAGAAGAGCTAAACCCAAACATAAAACTACTGTTCAATCTCAGCCTTACTACAGGATATGTACCCAAAGAGTGGCGTACAGCAACAGTGGTCCCTCTCCACAAAGGTGGTGCCTCAACGGATCCTGGAAACTATCGCCCCATAAGCCTGACTAGCTTGGTCTGCAAAGCTATGGAAAGGATCATCATGGACCTCATAAATAAAGATACTGGGGACCTACAGACACTGGATCCTACCCAGTTCGGCTTTGTTAAGGCAGATCCTGCCTCTTAAACTTGGTTGATTTCTTTGAAACAGTCACCAAGGCCATTGACGAGGGGAAGGTGGTCCACACAGCCTACTTGGACCTTGCAAAGGACAGAACCCACATGGTTAGAATTGCTGGAGCCATGTCAGACTCCAAACCCATTACAAGTGGCATCCCACAAGGCTCAGTCCTGGGACCTCTCTTGTTCGGTATATATTTCTCAGAGGTACAGGCCAACACAGAAGGACTGTGGCTGACCAAGTTCGCAGATGACTGCAAACTAGGCACCATAATTGACTCTCCAGATGACACAAGCATCCTACAAAAGGGCCTCATAGAAACAGGCAACTGGTGCCAGAGTCATGGCCTCAAGCTAAACGCCAAAAAGTGTATAGTCATCCCCTTTGGCAAAAACAAAGTGCCCACAAATTACCACATTGGTGGTAATCCATTAAGTACGGAAGAAGTAATTAGGGACCTGGGGACCCAAGCTGATAGCAATCTCTCATTTGAAAACCACGTGGCCAAAGTGGTTAGAAAAACATTTTATATAGCCCACCTAATCATGAAGGGATTCACATCTAGATCAGGGGAGGTCATCGTGCCTCTTTACTCATCCCTCATCAGGCCCATAATTGAGTACAATGCCCCTTTTGGGATGTACCTTACCAGACACCTGCAGCAACTGGAAAGACCCCAAAAGTACCTCACCAAGAGGATCAAAGGGCTCAAACAGATGCCATATGCTGCTCAGTTAAAGAAACTCCAGCTCTACTCAGTGGCATACCGCTGCTCAGAGGTGATCTGTGCCTGATGTATAAAGCCATGTCCAACCCAGAATTAATGGACATGCTGCACCTCAGAAAATCCAAATCCCATCGAGCTACGCGCTCAAGAGACTTGAACCTCAGCACTGAAATAAATAGAACATGCTGGAGGGACAGATTCATAACCCAGAGGCTCCCTTCACTCTGGAATAAAATCCCAGTCCAGGTTAGGCAGAGTCCCTCATTGACTGTCTTCAAGAGGAATCTTGATGAGTGGATGGGAGATCGTAGGGTTACCCCGGGTATCACTTCTGTGTCTCTGTTAGACAGAGGCACAGTATACTAACCTCGAAAAAGGGCATAGCAAAATTCATTTAAAATGGGTGGTGAAAGCCAAATACACTCTGGCTAGGCTTATAAATGCCCTAGGGCAGATAGCCTAGTATGAACCTATGAACCTATAAGAGATTAGATAAAAATGGCTATGTATAACCAATCTATAGGGAAATCTCCAGGAAGAGACAGTATTCATGTGGAAGTTTGGAATCTAGGTGGGAAAAAATGATAAAGATCTGGAAGGTTTTGTTTAACAGTATTTTAAGAAGAGGATGCATACCAGCATCCTAGAAGAAACTGGTGGTAATGGTAATACTTAAAGAGGGTAAAGATCCATTGGATCCATCTTCATACAGGCCAATTTCAATACTAAACCATGATTGTAAAGTGTGTCTATAATAGCTAAAAGAATGACAAAAGTAATACCAACATTCATAGATATGGATCAGTGTGGTTTTGTGGAGGGGAGGCAAAATTTGGCAATATTAACAGAACATTGATGATCCAGAGGGAAGCAGAATGTAACAAAATACCACTGATATTGGTGGGTCTTGAAGCAGAGAAAGCATTTGACAGAGTAGACTGGGACTTCATGAGCAGGGCAATGGAAGCATTTGCTTTCCCTGATACAATTATAAGGTTGATTAGGAATGTATATGAGGGATCGAAGGTGAAAATTAAAGTGGGTGGGGTCTTCTCTGAGAACTTCTGCTTGAGAAGAGGAACCAGGCAGGGTTGTCTCCTTTCCACTTTGTTGTTTGCATTATATTTAGAACCATTGGCAAAAAAATAAGGGAATCAGAAATTCAGGGATATAATTGGTATGGTAGTCAAGTAAAACTGGCTCTATTTGCAGATGATATTATTTTATACATGACCAAACCAGAAAGGGACATTACAGTGTTTTGGAATTTTTTAAGCCAGTTTCAAATCTTCGCAGGATACAAAATTAATGAAGCTAAAAGAAAGGCAATAGTGGTAAATTATGTACTCACACACAAATTGGTCTAACAATATCCATATTTATGGGGACATGATAAAATGAAGTATTTAGGAGTTTGAATTACAAATGACTCTGTTGTGGCAGCTAAGGATATGTGGGAAGAGACTAAACAGAAGATAATATAACAATTGAGAAGCTGGAAGATTTGTTATAAGGATAAGGCTATAAGCAATTAAAATATTTTAGTCCCTTTAGTCTTATACAGAGGTCAGACATATTTTTAGCAACCAGAGGAGAAGCTGTGGATAGCAATTAACAAGAGTTGAAGGATTTTTATCTGGAAAAGGAAGACAGCAAGGGTCAGGTGGGATAAGATGATTCTTCCAATAGAACAAGGCAGACTAGGATTATCCATTTAGAGGGGGTATTTTAGAGCAACACAGTTAAGGCTCTTATACATAGCACAAGCAGAAAACTATAATTCAAAGTGGATTAAATCAAATTAAAACTAAAAAGGAATAATTAGTGCAGCATATAAAATATTTCATAATAACTATAAGAATCAATCAGAGAATCTTAGAAAGGATTTGGAAGAGAGACTGGATAAGCAATTCACAAAGAGACAATGGGTAGGATATATATATATATATATATATATATATATATATATATATATATATATATATATATATATATATATATCTCCCAAACATGCGACAAAGCCTAGAAGATTTAGGATATTTGCCTGGAAGGGCAATGGAAGGGAAGCATATGCACTACTTGATACAACAATAAGGATAATTAAGAGGATATATGATGGATCAGTGGCAAAAATCAAAGTGGGAGGGTTCCTTTCTGATAATTTTTGTCTGAACAGAGGAACCAGATGAGGTACCCTCTTTCTCGTCTATTTGCTTTTTTATTTAGAACCATTGGCAAAGAAAATAAGGGATCCAGAAACTCATGGATATAATTGGTATGGTAAACAAGAACAACTGGCTTTATTTGTGAATTATATTAAAACTGGAAAAAGGCATCTCAGTTGTGCAGAACATTCTGAGACAGTTCCAAGTTTTTTTTTCAGGATATAAAATGAATGAAGGTAAAACAAAGGCACATGAATTGGTTCAACAGTATCCATATTTATGAGGACATGATACAATGAAGAATTGAAGAGTAAGGGTTAAAAAGGATTCTGCTATGGCAATTAAGGATATGTGAGACTAAAAAGTTAACACAAAAACTGAGAAACTGGAAGCTCTTCCCTATGGATATGGATAGAGAGATACAAACAGTAACAATGTTTTATTCCATTTAGTTTTATACACAGGTCAGGAATATGTTTATCAACCAGAGGAGAAGCTGTGGATAGTAATTAATAAAGAGTCGAAGGATTTTTTTCTGGGAGGGAAAGAGGGCAAGAGTCAAGGAAAAGAGTGTATTCAGGCAGCAGTTGCAGGACCTATTAGATGAAGCAGGGAAACATGAGTTGGTATTGATAAAGAGGGAACTAAATTCATATACCAGGACAGAGAGAACAGGATATGAGGGCTGCCTGGGTCTACATGAGTAGGGCAACAGGAATAAAGAATGAAAGGCCATTCTAGACTTCGGCCTGGCAAATGATAGTAGCCAGCACATGGAAAATAATCATTAGGCACCCTTTGTAAGGGATGTCAGCAACAGCCAGCTCACCAGTCCTCAAGCATCAAAGGCAGATGGAAGGAGTAAACTCAAGATTTCCTTTGAGAACCTGTGCTGAGGTGAGCTGAGTACCACTGGCCTGCAACTTACCCAAACTGTTTCAAGGTTTCTTTTATTCACTATTTGGACATTTATAAAGTTGGATATTTAAGCACTGTATCTAACATCAGTAATGTAATACTTCCTAATGTAGGGCTCCTATTAGCCTAAAGCTTGAATAACTGTAAAACCTATGTTTGTCCATTAGAAGCTATTACATCACCTCCGTATTCAAGTGTCTTTGCATTATTAACTGCTGTGATTAAGGCACAGCTGTATGTTTCCCTCAGATCTAGCCTGTCCTCCTGAACTGAAATTAGCCAGAACAGAGATTCCTTATCATTAAGTATTGAGATCTAGTATGTGAAGACTTTCTGCATTGCTTCTCTTTCACATGCTTTGCTAAAGTTTTAAAGCCAGTACTATGATTTCTAATAATGCTCAGCATTTGACAGGAATAGCAAGTACACATAATTATGTTGGATATCAGTTTCTATCTTGTGTATTTTTTCTTTGATATTTAAAAGAAGTTACTCAGTAGCTAACATGAAGATCATTTAGGGGCAGTTCAGGCAAAACTCTAGATTCAGACTAGGGCTTTGAATTGCTGATGTTGCTAGGTTTGGTTTTCAGACTTTCATTTCATTTTGAATGTCTTTAAAAAGTAGATTTTAAATCAAAGCTAAAAATAGTCTCTGAGGGTGTAATAAGCTGTGTTCTGTGGTAAAGCATACAGTGTTTGATTCCTGCCACCCTTATGTGTCTGCTGTGTGACTCTGAACAACTCATTTAACCAGTTCTTCTGGTTCACCTGTGAAAATGACTTGTGGACTTACCAATTATCAAATGTATAAAAAAGTACTATTTTCAGTGTTTTGCAAAGTCCAGATGGGATACTTCCACTGATGAAACACACAATAATGTGCATTCATTCTAAGTGCAAAATTATGTAAATCCAGAAAAATGAAGCTGTAGGCTGATGACCTGAGATTTAGTGGTGGTTTTATTCTTCACTTGCTCTTGTGAGACTCTGACACAGTTAATGCTGGCATTCACACAGAAACCATCTGAAAGATCAAATGCTTCAAATATTTCCCTCTACAAACATTCTCAGAAGCTCAGAAGCCAGTGAATTATTTTGTTCTGCATTCATTTTTTTACTGAATACATTTTTATTGATTTTTTAGAAACATAAACATATATATAGTATGTATATCAAAGAAATATTTACATAGTCAAAGCGTAAAGTGGAGAAACAATTCCAAAAACAAACATTACAAAACCAACATATAAACATAGCATGTCTATACATAAAAAGTTTGTTTTTTGAATGTATATTTGAATAAGATTATAATTTATTACAGCCTTCTGTTTCCAGCACTTGATTAACTTTCTGCCAGACAATGCTTAAGGAAGTAGGTTGTTCTGTTCTTTTCTTGACTGTTTTCAATTCCAACTGTGAGACTGATAAAACCATGTTCTTGAAATGTTTAAAATTGGGAGGAGTTACAGCTTTCCAGTTCTGTGTAATATTTTTCCTTGCAATAGCAAGGAGAGTTAACAAAATTACATATTTCTGCCTTGGAACACAAGACAGCACAGGTGTAGTCAACAAAACTAGAGATTTTGTAAGTTGGACATTATCAGTGAACAGTGCCTGAAACAAATAGTTAATACTTTCCCAATATTGTTTAAGTAAATGGCATTCATTGAACATGTGTTGCCAATTGGCTATTGATTGTGATTTACACCTCCAACATATATTTTCTTTATAATATATTAGTTCTAATTTGTGTGGAGTTAAGTATGTTCTATGTATAAATTACTATGTGAAAATCATATCATAGATCATAGATTCATACTAAGCTAACTGCTCTTGCGAGCCTTTTTAAGCCTAGCTAATTATCCCTTGTGAGTCTCAAACTCTGCCCCTTGTGTTTATAAGCCAAACACCTTAACCATTAGGCCACCCTCCCAAGTTGCCAATATAGTGATAAAGATGTTAGTTTTGGAGATGCAAGAATTATTTTTTTATCTTTATCATCTGGCATTTTACCATTAACTGTTTCATTGTATTTCCACATATTTTGTTTATTATGAACTCTTGTTTCTTTAACTAATTTGTACAATACTGATAAAATTCCTTTCCCATTTGTGGGAAATTCCATCAGCGTTACTAACTGCTCTATGAATTTAGGAACCTTTTCCCTAACAGACTTCTGCATTATTGCATGTTGGTTTAAAAATCCCTGCAGTGTTAACCACATGCTATTTTCAAGGTTGAACTCACTAATAATTTGCTCTGTCATTAGTAATTTATTAGTGTTTATCAACTGACGTGAGTAAATTATACAATTCTTACTAAGTGGTTTAACTGCTTCTGAGTCCTAAGTTATAATATTATTTTGTGTATATGCTATTGAGAATATGAAAAAATACCATGCTTTTATATCTGGATTTTTGTTTACAAAGTACATAAAAGACTTTACGGTATTGATAATGTATTTAAAATTTATATTTTTGACTTTCCCTGTTGCCATATATATTCCTTCAATAACCAAAGTAAGCTAATCGGTACTATTTTCATATGTTTATTTATTGTATCATGAGTGCTTTTTAACCAGATTTTTTCATGTACTAGTTTCCATTTGGAAGTGTATTCTTTGTTTAACCACAGATAAACTGTTTTTAAAGCTGGCAATTGTATATATCCTTCTAAGTCTGGTAAGCCTATTCCACCATCTTCTCATTTGTCAAAATGATGTCTTAGGGCAACTCTAGGCTTTTTAGGGTACTATAAGAATTTCATTATTAACCCTTCAAATTGTTTTAAATATGATTTAGGTGGAGGTACTGAGCAAGCTTGTACAAATACAGAATTTTAGGTAAGATAATCATTTTAATTATATATAGTCTTTCCTCCATGGTAAAACATAGCTTAATAACATACTAATATAACTATAGAAAGCAACAAAACAGTTTAAGAAGATTTCTGGACTATCATTTAATGAAAATAAAACCAATATGTTACTAATAAATATGAACAAAGAAGCATTAAATAAAAAAATATAATTATCTATCTAGAGATGATACAATCAAATATTTCAGAATTAAAATTACAAATGACATAGATACAACAGTGCAACTAAAGTATAAAGAGATTTTGGATAATATCAAAGAACTCTTACAAACATGGAATAAGCTACTTTGTTCTGTATCTGAAACTCGCAGCAGCCTATGTTGGCATACCTCTTTGTTCTCTTTCTCCCTCTCTCTCTCTTGTATTTTAATTTGTTGTCACAGTTAATAAAATACAGGAAAAATGTTATACTTTGCAGTTTTGCCACACAGAACTAATCCCAACCTCTCTAGACACAGCATGTCTGAATTTCCTTCTAAAGTAATCATGTACATAGGACCTCAATTAAAGGCAATTATCAGGACAGGAACTTTCACATGACTTTCAGCACATAAACTCAATGCCTACTTCATTGATGAAATTGTCTCCTTTATCGCTCCCTATAAATCCAGCAGAACTAAATTAGCAGACTATACGGTTTAAATTATGCTATATATAAAAATAGCATATTTTCCAACTCATATTTATATTATAATAGCTACCTCCCCTGGTTTTGTAAGAAAAATGTAGTGAACGGGCAATTTATCAAGGCAGCTAGAATGGTTTCCAATTATGAAACCTTCATTGAAGAATTGGATACAATGAACCATCTGTTCTTGGAGAGAGGGTGCAAACCTACTTGTCAAAATACAAGCTGAGGTGGTTTGGGATAGAGGAGTACAATATACCCTATTGTTAGCTAATCCCACAATGATAGAAAGACAAGGGGACTTGGTTACCACTATGTCTAACTTTCAAAATTCTACAGCTATTAAATTACACCAATCACCGTATGAGGACATTATTAGAAACAACCGGTCTATTTTAAAGGTGGATAAAGAGATTTTTAACACTGTGGACGAAGTTTCCCAGTTTTCTAGAAGGTAGATAGGAATACTAAGAAACTTTTAGGGAAGGACAAAAAGGAGAAATTTACTGGAACTACTAAATGTGGGAAATGTAGTTTTTGTAACCATATTTTTGACAGGGGGACCATTACTTTAAACAATTATTGTACAAAAATCAGATTTGGGAAGGGCAATTGTGAAACAAAAGGGCTAGTTTACATAGCAATTTGCAAGCAGTGTCAGTTGTTCTCTGTGGGGGGAAAAAAGAAAACTGGTGAAAATGTTATATGAACATCTTTATGCCATTAAAAAAGAAAACACCAACAATGCCTTATATCAACACTCATTGGGGTGTAAAGGTTTCACTAAGTTCATATTTGGCATTCTGGAAAAATTATGTCCTAACATTAGAAGAGAACACTGGGAGAATAGAATTGAATACTGAGAATTAGTCTGGCAAACTAGGTTCAATGCCTCCACATTACCTGGTTTAAGTGAACATATTTCAATCCAGCCTTTTTTAAAAATGAGGATTGCTAAATTATGATGTTCACAATTCTGCAGAGATGAAATATTGTATTAATTCAATTGGTATCATGTCCATTCATCTTAATGCTTTAAAATGTTCTAACAATAGTTTTAATACAGTCATGTTTAAATTGTTTTTACATAGTAATGACAGAACTTTGATTTTGTTTTTTGGTTATTTGTTTCCTTATGATTTTCTAATTAATTCTTTCATTGATTAATTTATTAAATGGTTAATGTATTTAAACTAAGCAATACAGTTGTAAGAATGTTCTGAGGAAGTCCCAAGTTGAAGGGACGAAAGCTCTCAACCTTTTTTAAGAATAAATACTTTGTTCAGCTTTGATCGAGTTCATGGTGAAATTATTTATCCAGAATTTGTCTTTCACTTTTGTGTTGTCTGGGACTATGTGGACCTGTTTCTTTGTTTACTGGTGTTTTTTGGTCGCACAGTACACACATCTATATTGGAGATAATACATACTTAACATAATGTCTGGCAGTTGGTGCAGTGGGTTATGCCTATGAGCTGTATTCCTGTGGTAAAGGTTTGATTCCCTCAGCCCTCATTTGCCTAACGTGTGACCTTGAGTAAGTCACTTAACCAGACAGTGGTTGGGGGCAACCAGGAATTTTGGCTAGGCTCTTCATTGGTCCCCTGGACTGAAAGCTTACTAAGCACCTATGAACCTTATACACACAAACACACACACACTATATCTATCTATCTATCTATCTATCTATATATATATATATATATATATATATATATATATGGAAACACTATAATCCCGAAATACTGAAATGTCAAATTTCAGCATCTCGAGACTATAAAGTCGAAGTATGAAAATAGCGAAAGTGCATAATTGCAAATTTGAATATCTCGTAGACGAGGTTATGGCTTTACGCTACATAATGTCCAGGAATGTATGTGGATGGTGTGCGGTGCCATGTGTGGATTAAGGTGTTATGTCAGGTAAGTGAGTGTTTTGTAAGGGTTTTCGGTGGGAATTTGAGTGTATGTGAGTGTGCTGATATGTGTAATGTGTGTGTGAGGGACTATAGAATGTGTGTGTATGTTTGCTTTTGTTTACTGTTTGTGCAATTTCGGAGTTAGTATATATAAGTAGGGGGTGTGGGGGGCACAGGATGTGTGTTGTTTTGTTTGTTTATGTTGTGATGTGGGTGTTGTGGTATATGTGTGGTCTGGTGTGTGTTGTGTTTTAGGTGTTTTGAATTTCACAGTTTTGGGCTTCGCGGTTTTGGTGTTTTGTGGATTCGATTTCATGGTCCTGAAAAACAGAAATTCGACATTTCAGTATTTTGAGATTATGAAGTGAATCCATATATATATATATATATATATATATATATATATATATATATATATACTCACACACACACACACACACACACACACACACACACACACACACACACACACAGACACACACACATAATATGGGTTTACTTTGACTGACTGAAATATCAAAACTTTGAATCTCATATGGCCGGGACCATATGATCAAAGTTTTGAAACTTCGAACATTCAAAAAAAAAAAAATAAATAAATAAATAAATAAATAAATAAAAACAAATTAAGACACATTTATGCTGGGGGGGGGGCAAGCAACCCTGCACCCCCCCATACCTCCCACTATTAAAATATACCTACTCCGAGATCGCACTACAGCAAGGAAAAGTGAATATTCCCATTCCATGCTGTATGGAGATCTCCGTTTAAGTGTTCAAAGTTGTAAAACTTCGATCATATGGTTTTGGCCATATGAAATGCAGAGCTCTAAAATTTTGATCACTTAAATGAGACTCACACACACACACACACACACACACACACATATATATATATATATATATATATATATATATATATATATATATATATATATATATATATATATATATATATATACATACAGAGGCACATACATATCCATAATATGGATGTGTGTATGTGGATCTACTTCTAAACCTCGAAATTCCATATAATCGAAACTAATTTTCTCAAGACAAAAATAGCAAAACCTTGAATGACCAAATGGCAAAATTTTCCCTGGGTAAATAAACGCTTCCCCAAACTTAAGCAAAACACACACCATAGTAAATAACACCCACCTAGGTGGGGGACTGTGCCTCGCACACCCCCTAACTATATATATAGAGCTTTAGAAGGGGATCCATGTATGTACATATATGTGTATATAGTGAAAATAGATGCACTATATGCCCTTAAACCTTGCTATGGCTGTTTTGTATCTGGGAACCCTCATTAAATAATGATTAAAAATAAATAAGTAACTGAATGGCCAGTAAAAGCTGTAAAGCAGTACACTAAAGTGTAGACTTAGCCTGAACTCATAACACAGGGCACTCACTGTAAAAAAAAAAAAAATTCCTGGACGGAAAAAAAAAAGAAAAAGACGGTGCCATATTTCCACAAACCATGCATGACCATGCATGCCTACTCGGCAGTTTTTTGTAGTATATTCTGTTTTTAGTACTTGTTTCCATTGTATACCGAGAACATTTTCAAACAGTAAGAAACAAAGTGCACATTTTTAATTGTATTAATACTAAGCCCTGCTGTAGCAATCATTCCCACCACACATGATCAAGGTGCCCCATTTTCCCAGTAAAATACCATTAAATCACAAATCTGTACCATCTGAGAATTGGAAAACCCTGAGATTTTTAGAGAATTTAATAATAATATGTTGGGCCAAAGCACTCTTTTACAATAACTTGTAGGTAATAGTTATTTAGACTATACAGGTATAACTTATTGTCTTATTTACTTCCTGGAATGCAAACATGATATGTCCACCACTCACTGTCAGTAACAGACACCATTTAAATTTATCATGCAAACACTCTCTCACTAAACCTAACCCTCTCTGTTTCTAACCTTAACCACATATCATCTAATGAAAGTGCAATTTTTTTAAGAACCATGACTCACTGTCCCTACTCATGTAGCTTCTAAATGTACTCCCAAAAGGATACATTTTTGCTTAGCTCAACAGTTCCACATGCATTATTGCCTTATTTTTAAATAGTGAATTTACTCGCATTATAGCCCAACTTAATATTTCCAGCTGTGTATTTTATTGCAGACATAGCTTCCAGTGGTAGCAACACAATAAAGTATTTTATTCAAGACTTGGAGATATGTGGAACTGTGAGTAACTAGGCTTTCAAAAAAAAAAAAAAAACGAAAGAGAATTAAATTATTTTAATTATTTCAACTCTGTTTAAATATTTTAAGTGCACTTATGATGTATGTGGTGATACTGCTTTCTACTTTTCTGCTCTGTTCCATCTGATTGCATTTTTTAGTTTGTTCAGGGACCTTAGTTAGTCTGCAATTCTATTTCCACAAGTTAGAATTACTTGTAAAACTTATCTGTTTGTATTTGAAACCCTTCTGGGCCAAAGTCCTGTTTTTTTAATTCACATTTGTGGCAGAACTGTGTAGAACTACTACCACATGTGTGCTTTAATAATTTAATACTCCATTGTTTCCCTAGACAATGCTACTGGTAAATTTCTCCATAGTCTGATGCCTTAAATTGTAGTAGAAGTCCAATACCGCGACAGTTGTCTATGCTCCAGTTTGTGCTACAGTGGTTCTAGATTCTGCTTATCAATTAACTGCTTGCATTCTGTCTGCCCAATCCCAGAGTAACACATTAAGCTAAAGTGTCTGGTAGAGCTCCAATATTGCCTTTTTTGATTGCTAGTCTCTGTATAGCCTACTTGTTCCTTGAAAAGCTTCCAAACCTTCTGCTGCTGTTCTTTTATAAGGCTGTGTCTCTGCGGTCCTCCTTATGATGATCTAGATTCCGAAGTTCCTCCCTCCCCTCCTTTCATTGCTATCGACTGCTATATAAGCTGTTTATGCACCCATTGTTTTCCATAGACCCATGATACTGAGCACCTACTCAGCAAATCAATACTGTTTTTGAGTAAACCTCCTTCATTATATACTGTCTCCTGCGCATTTTCCTGGAGCCTGCATTCCAGAAGTGTTTTACTTGTATCCAGTGCCATCCGGACAAAGTTAAGTACCTTTGATTGATAAATCACACAAGTTATTTTCAGTTATTGCTTTTGTTTCCTGCATTTATGCGTGCCTTCCAATTATTTTTTTGTAAAATAATTGCTCTACCCCTCATTATTATTATCTTGAAATTACTTTCAGCAAGGCATTTCCAGCTAGTTGTGTAAGTGGTTTGTGTTAGCATTGCCCTTGTGGGTCTCTTCTACTGTGTTTTTACATCAAAAACATGGTGTTTTTACATCAAAAACATGGTTTATTCTTCTTGTGGCAGGAGGTGTTTGCTTGGTCGGTCT
The DNA here is from genome assembly GCF_019279795.1 of Protopterus annectens. Lineage (NCBI taxonomy): Eukaryota > Metazoa > Chordata > Ceratodontiformes > Protopteridae > Protopterus > Protopterus annectens. The sequence goes on from NC_056741.1 coordinate 1,095,006,737, forward strand.
GAGTTGGGAACCACACAAAAGGGCTCATTATTTAATTTTCTGTTTGTTTCTATGCTGCTATAAATGTTGCATGTTTGCATGGGATAGCAATGCCCTGTACAGTAGCAAACACCTAGAAAGCAAATTTCCTCTGTAGAATGATCTATAGAACTGCAATCTGTAAAGCAGGAATATAGTGCAAATACCTCGTGTGACAACAAGCTTAGAGCAGCTAGTTGGACCTTGAGTGGCAATATCTACAGATTTAGTAGAATTCAGTATTGTGTAAACATTAAATTCAGTAGAATTTAGCTTAATCTGCCCCAATATAGCACCCTTATTCATCTGCACAAATAAAGCACCCTTCTTCTAGCCACAATGCACCAGCCCCTTTTAACTCAAAAGACAGGACAGGATATTATGGATATGCAATGTTCTAACTTCTCTATAGCCAGCTTGGTGGATAGGGGCATCTTGAGACAATGTAGCAATTGTCTGATGTTTACTGACAACTATTTAATCCTTAAGGAATCATACACGGTATGTGAGAGGTGTAATTACACAATGTCACTGGAGACTAAACTCTCTCATACAAGTCCACATCAGGTTCTCGAAACCACACAAGCAACACCCACCTCACATAGCACACAACGCAAACATAGACTAGCAAAAAAGCAATCTTCCTAAATGACAAAGATCACCTAGACCACCTGCTATCAAATCAATGCCTCAGCAAGCCCAAAGCCACTCAAAAACCCCCCAAAAAACAAAACAAAAAAAAACACCTAACACAACACATACTATCGCCCTCAGTGGAGACCCAAACACTAAGCCCCTAAGGCAAGCAAACACACTTCCCAGGACTCTCACCACAGGGGACTCCATTGTAAGATATATTGATGCCCCTCTAACCAGGCTGAGCAAGGAGAAGATAACTGTTAGTTGCTCATCTGGAGCCAGGATCAGCCAAATTACGTACACACTCAAGTCACTACACCACAGGTACCTGTATGATTCTATTATAGTCCATGTAAGTGTAAATGACCTGAGATGTACCTCCCGGGCTATATGAAGAGAGACACTCTGGAGCTTTCAGACTATGTGTCTCAGGCTGGTATGAGCCTGGCCCTGAGCAGCATATTACCATCACTGAGGATGATGCCACAATATGAGCAAAAAATTATTGATTTCACCAACTGCCTGGCTCTTAGTGTCATTCTAAGGTAATCAATTACTTGTTAGTTTGGGAAGACATGGTCAACAGACCACGTTGCTTTGCCAAGGATGGTCTGCACCTTTCCCCTCTAGGCTTGCAAATACTGGCTAAGGCTTTGTCCGTCCCTGTAGTGCCTTTTTTAGGCAATGCCAAATTGACAAACCTACAGTCAAAGCAAAATCAACTCAATGGAACCTCAAGGTATTACTGTTCAATGCCAGCAGACAAACAAAAAACTGCTCTCCCTCCAAGCCCACCTCATACTCGAGAATACAGACATCTGTGCAGTTACCAAGACATGGTTTAAACATTCAGAGAGTACCCTGGTAGTGCAAGGTTTCAGTGCCTTCTACACTTTTAAACCAGTAGCTGCAAAGACTAGGGCTAAAAGTGGAGATGTCTCAGCATGCAATAACAACAAGAATATGTCTATGGAGGTCAAATGGATATGAAGTGCTGGAGTTCCTCCACATGCAGATCACCACAGACAAAATCCTAGTTAGCTATAGGTCTCCCTCCATGACCCAAAAAGCTCACATTGCATACTTGGACCTACTGAAGATGCTTACCGTCCAACCTAACACCCAACTCTTTGGAGTCTTTAATGACCCCTTCTACAGACTGTGAATCCTATGTGGCTTCAGATCTACAGGCACAGAGATTCCTGGACTTCGCAACAACAAACAACCTTGATGAAATAGAGAATATGCCCACTAGAGGCTCCAACATACTGGAGTTCGTAATCACAAATATGGGAAGAATGCTGCTCCCCCTGTTAAGGTCCAGCCATAAAGATGTGTCCATCGAAGTTAAAAATTAACTCCATAACCCATTAAACCTTTAACAGTAATTAACTATCGCAAGGCAAATTACCTGTTATTAAGTGATGGTTTGTCAAAATTCAATGGCCCTCCAAACCCTGAGAACAAAGCTGCCTATGCTGAATTGGTCTCAAAAACTTTGTACAACCATGTCAATGGCTGCATAGAGGCTGCTGTATCTATCAGAAGTAAGCCCAGAACTAGCCCCAGAAACAAACCACCGTGGTGACAGCTCAAATTAAAAAGGATATACAACAAAAAGAAAAATATGGCAAAAATCAGGAAAGGTAATTCCCATAAAGATAACAACTCTCTCATCAAATAAATAGGCAAGTAGAAGGGCTAATTAGGTCAAGCAAAGCCAACTTTGAGGTTAAGATATTCTCCCAGATGAAAGATAAGCATAAGGCCTTCTACAGCCATGTCAGAAATCTCCACACAACAATGTGCTGAACTGGTAGTTAATGATGCCATATTCACTGAGCCTGGTGATATAGTGAACTTGTTAGCAGACAAATTCAGTTCCATCTTTATCCCCCTGTAGCCTCCAACCATTCCTCCAATCATGCTCTCAAACATAGCACCTCCAACTATAATTGGGGTGCATGTACTGGCTGCACTTACTAAAGCTAAGAACTAGGCCTTCATAACATCCCAGAATGCCTCCTGAATAGTCTAAAATACTACTTATCTGGACCCTTGAATTCATTATACACTCATAATTGTTTACTAGGCTAATGACCACAGGGGCCTTTTTAAGCCTAGCCATGCATCCTGAACGTCTGACAAGTTCTGCTACCCTTGATTAGTGTAAGCATGGGCCTGAGAGATGAGCCATTTACAGGTTACCCATGTCTATTAGAGACATAGGTGCCAAACCAGGGATGAACATCCTGTTTCCCATCCAATTGTCCAAGTTGCACCTGAACTGGGTTAGGGAGGAGCTCTGCTTCACATGGATGGGGAGCCTGTTCCATCGATGGGGTAATCTCTGGGATTCATCCTATCTCTCCAGCAGGTCCTATTTATATCACAGGCAAGGTTTAAGTGTTTAGAACGGCTAATTCTGGTGCTGTTTGTTTTGTTGATATGCAAGAGGTCCATCAGAGTGGGGTCTGACAATGCTCTGTATGACAGGCATAGCTCTCCCCTCATAAGCCCGTAAGAGACAGAATACAGGGATAGGGGCTTGAGGTGGTCTGCATATGACATATTACTTATGCCCTGTATTCTTTTAGTGTGGAACCTCTGTGGATATTCCAATTGTTGGATATGCCTGGTTAGGTACATACCAAAGGGGGCATTTTACTTAGTGATAGGTCTGATGAATGCCAAATACAGTGGAACAATGACTTCCTTGTACTTAGATGCCATATCTTTGTTTATAAGTTGAACAACTTAGAATGATTTCATGTGTGTCCCTGATGTATAATTTAACTATAGTCTTGAAACAAGCTTTGTACCCCATGGATGCAGGATTGCTATGATCATCCCCGTTCATAAGTGAGTACCTTCAACAGATCCTGGAAACTACAGACCCATTAGTCTAACTAGTCTGATTTGCAAAGTCATGGAAAGAATTATCATGGAAATTATTGACAAGGATGTAGGAGACAGACACAGGATACGTCCCAGTTTGGTTTTGTCAAAGGAAAGTCATGCTTAATGAATCTGGTGGACTTCTTTGAAAAAGTCACTAAGGCAATAGATGAGGGGAAAACTGCATACTGCCTACCTAGAGCTGGCTAAAGTATTTGATACAATATCCCACTCGGGAATGTCAAGAAACTTAAAGAACGACATATAATCCCCTTTATGACATGCTGGATAGCTAGTTGGCTTACTGATAGGAGCCAGGACATTAGAATTGCTGAGGCCACCTCCACAAAGAGGCCAGTCACCAGTGGAGTTTTCCAGAGCTCTGTACTAGGGCCACTCCACTTTGGCATCTACTTCTCAGATGTCAAAGCCAATGTCAAAAGCTTCTGGTTAACCAAGTTTGCAGATGACTGCAAACTGAGAGCAATCATGGAATCCCCCCAAGATGAGAAAACCTTTCACAAAGGTCTAATACAGTCAAACACTTGGTGTCAAAGCCATTTCTCAAAATTCAATACCAAAAAATTCATTATAGTACCTTTTGGGAAGTCTGCCACCCTGGGTAACTACGTCATCAAATATAACACCAGTAAAAGTTAAGTAGTCAGAGATCTGGGAACTCATGTAGGTAGTAACCTAGACTTCAACCATCATGTATCTAAGGTAGTAAGAAAATCCTTCTATGTTACTCAGCTTATAAGCAGGAGCTTGGCATCTAGTTCTACAGAGGTCATCACATCACTGTACTCAGTCCTCATCAGGCCCATCATAGAGTATAATTCTCCCTATGGTATGTACCTGACCAGATACATGCAGCAACTAGAAGGTCCACAAAGGTTACTTGCAAAAAGAACACAGAGAGTAAACTCAATGTCCTACACTGATAACCTCAAAGCTCTGTTTGTTTATTTCATATCATATAGACTTCTGAGTGGTGATCCTTGCCTGGTATACAAGGCATACCAGTCCAGGACCCTGTTTTGATGAATCTTTTCCATATCCACAAAACAAACAGCATCACTATTACTAGATTTGAAAACCTAAAATTTGTTTGCAACATAAATAGGACATGTTCGAAAAACAGATATTTTTCTCAGAAAACTTTCATTGTCTGGAATAGGCTCCCCAACCATGTGAAGCAGAGTTCCCTCCTATCTCTATTTAAGAGCAACTTGGACCTATGGATGGGTAATTGAAAATTCACCTCTGATGGACAGAGGCAGTCAGTAAATCACTCTCTATAAACCAAATATAAATTAAATTTGTGGATCAGATTTGGATTGACTAGCTAGGCTTTTAAGTGCCCTGGTGGTAATTTGCCTAGTATACACCTATGTACCTATAATCATATGGAAAGAAAAGATGTTTAGAAAGAATAAGAGATGAGTACGTGTATTTATTAAGCTGAGTTTCTTAAATAATTCTTTATGAAATTATATTTCTTGCGTTGAACCTCTATCATGCTATATCAAGAATTCAATATTCGCTTGAAGATTGTGGCTTGTGATGTCATTTAGAATGTACTGATAGGCTGCATGTTTGCCTTGGAGCCCTGCAGCATTCTGTGTCACCTGTTGTTTAAAGCTGCAAGCTTTCCTGAGTTAAACAATAGTTGAAGCAGATAAGTTTATTAATGCATCACACATCAGTGGTGCAATCCCTTATCAAGAAAGGTGCAATAGTACGTGATATTGGTTGATGTATATAGTTTACAAACATTTCAAAAGTGTGCCTCTTTTATCAGTCTATGTGAGCTGATCAGTTCCTATTTATTTCACTTCTGCTTAAATAAAAAGATGAGTACAGACTGTTCTGAAAATAAAATTGAGTACTGTAGAAATGCAAGCATTTCAGCAGTCTGGTTTATTTATTGTTGGTGTACTAACGGACACTCTTCAAAGTCCTCAAATGTAATAGCCAGCTGTACTGGCCAACAATCAGATTAAATCAAGAATGGTGCTCATAAACCTGAACTATGAATGGCTGTCCAGCCCCCTATCACAAACATGTATCTTCAGAGTAACTAGACTGCAATAATCTGCCCTCTTAACAATGTTTAGAAAATGGACTTAAAAATAATGTGTGTCTGAAGCATTCTACTGTCTACTACAATCAGAGACAAGGAAAATATTTTACATTAAAAAGTTAATTACATTTCAACATGATAAAACAAACAAACAAAAAAGAGCAGTTCAAAGAAAATCCATTTTCTAAGCATAATACCCTCTACTCTGAATAGTACTGCCAAAATACCAGATCTTCCAAGGGAAATGTGGATCTTTGTCTCGGGTATTCAACTACTGAACACATTTGGCTGGTCTGGTATTACCTAATAGTGCCCACCTTGTTGGATGTTATTTAAGGCTGCAGGCTTGTTTACTGTAAGAGTTTCTGCACCCTGTTGTTCTCTACTACAAAGTAAAAATGTAAATCTGTTTTAGAAATCAAGCAATCATATGTCAATAGAAAATGTGAAATATTGGTGTAGTTTTTGGTGCAAGATTAATATTAAGAAAGGCTGGTGAGCTACAGGAAATCTAAACCTAAAAGTATTAGCAGTAAGCTTCTGCAGAGGTGATGGTATCCTCCAGTCGGACACAATCCTAAGTCTGGACAGTTTTGGTCTAGATACACCTGGAGAGGTCCAGTTAAAGAAGAGCTGTAAGTGTGGGTCAGGCTGGTAACCCAAAATCATTTCCACAGGGGAGTGAAGAAGAAGGAAATCAAAGCTACCCCCATGGACAATCATTTAACTGCTGCTGCTGCTGTGCAAAGCAGAAAGGGTACTTATGAGACTAGAATTATAAAAAGGTGTTGGCCACCTGCCTTGTCAGTGAGACATGAAGGATATCCCTGGACTGAACATTTTCTTGTTTAAGACAAGTGTTTTGAATAAGGACTTTATGAAACTGGTGAAACTGACAGCATGGATATGAAATGTAACTAAGCATGTGAATCAATGGCTGTGTTGTATTCAGGGATACATCTCTGAACAGTGATGACCCAGGTTTGACCATCAGCCGTGATACTAGAAGAGCTGGATGAGAGAGAGGCAAATGATGAGGAGAACCCTGCATAGCTCCTTCTGGGGGAGGAATGAGGGGTACATGGCCTGGGTTCCTATTATATTATCAAAGTTCCAAAACTTCGAACACCATAAAGTCGAAACCTTATGTTTGAAGTTTCAGAATTCGATAACATTAAAAAATAAAGAAAAAGAAAACAAAAGAAAGAAACTGTTGCAAGCAAGGGGTCAAGCACCCCTGCACCACCACATCCCCCACTCTTTAAATATACCAACTCCAAGATCGCACTACAGTGCTGTAAAGGGAAATCTTCCCAACAATCAGGTAATAAGGTTTTTTCATTTTTTTTGTTGTTGTTCGTATTCCTGAAACTTCGAACATCTGAGTTAGATGTTCTCAGGTTCGAAGTTTCAGGGATTTGACAACATAACTGGAACCTATGGATACCTTGTTGAAATCCCTGGTGGGGTCTGTGCATTATTAGAGGCACTTGCTTTAAAGGCAGCAAACTATTTGAACCAGATTTGTCTCACAGATATAGGACACATTCCCTTGTATATGCCCACTGCAAATCATTCTTTGGGATATTGTGGGCATGGGCAAAGGGGGAACTTGTAGGGCCATAAAATACAAAATAGTTGATTCCCCAAATAAGATGACAATACCCCAACCATTCTACCTTTACTCTTGGTGGAATGTGGAATGCATGGCCTGTCCTCAACTTCTTGGGAAATGAATGGCCTGATGGGTGGTCAAAGAGACACTTGATGGTCACAGGAGAATCAGAACCAAAAGAAAATAAAAAAAGTGAATCAATATTTCAAGAATGTTCTTCCTTTCCAGTTCAAATATCTTTTTTGAAAATAATTAGCTATATTTTACAGCAAAAATAATAAAAGAATCAAAACAAGTAAGCTCTGAGCTTGGTACATGTTGTTTATCTAAAATTTGGGCATTCTTGGTTTCAAAAGAATTATACCTTCGATACTTTAAATTGAGTCAAAAGTATTAAAGATTATGCACTTTAAACTGAGTTTGGTAAGCAATATTTTTCTGAATGCTGGGTACTTTTGGATTTATAAATATTAGTTAAATGTATTAGATTTTGCTAGTTACCATACTGGAAGCAAATAACTATGGAGGGAAAGTTAAATGACTGGGATGAGGCTAAGCATAAGTTTAGACTGCAAGTTAGAGTCTACCTCCCACACCAGGGACTTATAACAGACTATAGACAGAGTAAAGGATAGTGGAGTGCTTAGTGAAAGACCAACTATGGTAGAGTTTTTATCTAAATCTAAAAGAGAAGCAGCTGTTAAAAGGAATAATTAGTAGGACATATAAAATATTTCATGATAAGTATAATAAATCAGTGGATGTTAGAAAACTTTGGGAAGAGAGATTGGACAGAGAATTTACCAAAGGACAATGGAAAGAAAACTCTATGGCTTCCAAGTATTCAGCAAAATCAAGAAGGTGTAGGATTTCTGGATGAAAGTATTTGCACAGCTATTTTTCTACTTCAAGTAAAGTTCAGATCATTTTTCCTCAGGTAGCCAGCAAATTCTGAAGATGTGATAGAAAAGAGATACATAATTAAAAGCATGTATTCTGGGAATGTAATGAGTTGGCAGGTTTTAAAATTTTCCTAGAGTGTTTTGTCAGAAGTGTTGGGGGAACAAATCTTACTATGGAAATTATTCTTTTGAGCTGAGACATGACACTGAATTGTCCAGACAGAGTAAGCTCTTACTAAGTTTAATGCTATTAACTGCAAAAAAAAAAAAAAAAAAAAAAACAATTACTAGAAAATGTAAATCAAAATATAAACCAACTGTGCATGAACTACTGAATATTGCAGAGCAGATAAAAGAAACAGCGGGGATACTTAGAAAATGGACAGAGCAAATTGCATACAAGTAAATGGAATCTGTGGGACCGATACATGCAGAATAATGTTCAAGAGAAGGAATGAGATTTATGGAAATGAAGTAACTGAACAATTATGCAATGTTAGAGTGAGTGAATGTTAAGAAGTTATGTGTATAGTGCAAGAAAAAATGTTACTATTGTCTGTTTATTTTTATATTAATTTATGGACACCTGTGTCATTATTTTAGTTGTGACTTAATAAAGAGGTTTATAAAAAAATAAATTAACACTGCATGCATTACGTTTTACTGTTTTAAATGGAATATGTCTAAACAAAGAAGTTCTATGATACAATTATAAAGAATATTCATGTGATGTTATATAGGTTAATAGGTAAAGTACTAGGCTTGCTGCCCTTATGGGCCATTTTAAGCCTAGCCAGTTTCCCTTTTGGTGCTTCAATTAATCTATCCCATTAGGTGTTAGATTGGCCTTACCCACCCATGATCAATAATTATATATTACCCCTATTGATAATAACTGGGATCATACTATACATAATTTGAGAAGACATTCTAATGCATGAGATGAATCATTTAGGAGCTATCGCTGTCTATTAGTAGTACAGGGGCGGTCCTGCAGTAAATCTTCTGTTTCCCATCCATAGATCTAAGTTGCACTTGAATATGGACAGGGATGAGATTTGCTTTGCTTAGATGGCGAGTCTGTCCCACTGAGGTGGTATCCTCCGCGAGATATAGCTGTCCCTTAAATCCATTCTATCGATGCTGTAGAAGAGGTTTATATCACTAGACTGAGTATTTCTGATTCCATTTGACTTGCTTGTGTGCAGTAAATCCATCCATATTGGGTCAAAAGATGTCTTGTATGCCAGACACAGGTCAGCGTTTAACACTTTGTAGGATGCCTGGTACAGTGACATGGTTTTAAACTGATCCATGTAGACATATTGCTTAGGCCTTGTATCCTTTAGTATGGTGTCTCTGTGGGTATTTCAGTTGTTTTATGTGTCTGGACAAATGCATGTCAAAGTGGGCATTAGACTCAATGACTGGTCTAATTGGGCTAAGTAAAGGGGGACAACGACATCCCTAGATCTAGACACAACCCCTTACCTTATCAGCTGTGCAATGTAGAAGGGCTTTCTTTTCACAATGGGCACATTTGGTTGAAAGGTAGGTCACTGTCTACATAAGTTTCCAAATCCTGAACAACTATGTCAACTCTTAGGGGTGTATTGTCATTGGGGCGGGAGTCCACAGGGTAGATGTCTTCTCAAAGGATATAATAATGTAATTTTTGATATTTAGTTTCAGTCCATGATTTTGGAACCAGTTATTTATTATGGACAAACTGAACTGCAGGATGGCTATGCCATCTGGGAATTCAGTGACTACTCCTAGCTTCCAGTCGTCGGAAAACTTAGTTGACCAGAGCCCTTTGTTATTGGCTTTTACTTCAGAGCAGTCGATGCCAAACAGAAGAGGTCCCAGCACAGAACTCTGGGAGGCTCTATTGGTGAGTGGTCTCTTTGTGGAGGTAAATTCCCTTATTTTGATTTTCTGCATATCATCTGTGAGAAAGATGACAAGCCAGTAGGTGAGAAAAGGGTTTATTCCTTGTTTACTTAGCTTTCCTACTATGCCTGAGTGGGGGATTGTGTCAAAAGCTTTGGCCAGATTAAGTTTTGCGGTGTGTACCATTTGACCATCATCTATTGCTTTGGTGGCCTTCTCAAAAAAAAATCACCAGGTTGAGAAGCATGACCTACCCATGATGAATCCAAACTGAGATGGTTCTAGTGTTTGGAGGTTCCCTGTGTCCTTATCAATTAATTCTATGATGTCTTTCCATGACTTTCCATATGAGGCTGGTTAGACATACGAGTCTGTAACTGACTGTGCCTGTGGAAGCTTCTTCCTTATGCAGTGGAATGACTATAGTTGTTCTCCATTCACTTGATACAGAACATGTATGAAGGCTGAAGTTGAACAATGTTGACAGGTAGGGTGCTAAATCTTGCTTCATACTATTTAAGCTGCATCCTGGGGTATTATCAAGACCCACTGATACAGTATTGTTAGCTTTTGATAGTGTTTTTAGGACTTGGTCTTGTGTGACAGCTGGAGGTGAGCCAGTTTCATATATATCTTGAGACACAGAAGGGAGAGAGGGATAAAGCTAGAGTTCAATGTATTGGTCAGTAGGTTCACTATATCGTCAGCCTCAATGTAGATAAAATCATGCACAACCAGCTCAGTGTATTACTGCACTGTACTGTTCAGATTACGAACATGATTTAAAATAGCCTCGGTATTGTCTTTGCCTTGGGTAGCAATTCTAAACCTCAGACTTGGCTTCTGGTGGATTTTAAGCTACTCAGTTCTTTGTTTATTTCAGTGGTGAGGGCTCTCTCATTCTGGGAATTACTCTTTTTTTTTTGGTCAAACTTCTCTTCCTTTTATTGTAAAGCTTGTTGATGCTATGGTTCCACCATATGTATGTCTATTTTCTTAGGTATGCCCTGTGCTTGTTCCTAAAGGGTACAGTTGCAACTATGCAGGTGTTTTAATGCTGGTATAATGTGGTAGTGTATATTTCCATGTATTCTATGGAGTTAACTGGAATTGGTTATGATTTGAAGCTTATCAATGCATCACTTAGGAGTAGGTAGTTGGTAGGTGTCTTATTCACACTGAGCTGAACAGAGAAAGGGCACTGACCACAGCTCTGATCTATGATATATAACAATAAGTATCCTGTTTTTTTTTTTTGCTTATTTTTACTAGTTGTTGCTTATTCTAACCATTTATAGCAATTTTTATTGCGTGCTGCCTACTATTTTTATTGCTATAAACTAATCTGCACTATTGTACTGAAATTATCTGCCTTACAGGACCTATTAAATCACTTTTGTTACTGTCACACTGTTTGTAAAGCTGTTTTAGTTAGTTTCACTGTGCGAAATTTATTACCTGGAAATTTTCTCCATTTGTTAAGCATCTGTTTGTTTGTTCTGACTTCCTGCCAAGGAGTGTATCATATAACTGATTTGTTGCAGATAAAAGCATTTTCTAGAGTCTCCTTACTCCTTTATCTGTTTAAAACTTTCATTTAGTGTCTCACTGCTGTTTTTCTGCTGTGATAAACATTTCTATAGCGATTTCTGCCTAAAATAGTGTAGCTAGTAGCTGTAGGGTGACCACCTGTCCCACTTTGTGAGCAACAGTCCCTCTTTGGGCAGTTGTATCCAGCAAAAAAATTTAAAAAATTGCAAATGTCCTGAGATTTTACGACAAAAATATTTCTTAAATTTTCCTTAATACTTGCATAAAACAGTTATTTTGTATCTGAAACACCTAAATGTTATAAGAAACAGAATAAGCAACTCAAATGTTACAAGAATATGCTTTTATTTTGGGAGAAAGATTAAGTTCTGTCTTTTGTACTGGCCATGGGTATGTTTTGCCCTGCAAAATCTGACATTTTTACAAAAAATGTCCCACTTTAGGCATTTGAAAAGATGGCAACCCTAAAGACTGCAGCTGTAGCATAGTATCAGTTCAGATTTCCTGTCTCTGGGCCTGTTGGTTCTGAGCACATGTTCCAGGCCATCTTGAATTGGCAGAAGTCTTTCTTCACTTTAGTGAGAGGATTGTATTGATTAGTCACTGGCTAGTAAAGGTTGGCTGGTCTAGGTCTTGGATTAAGCACTCACTGGTCCTTTTGAGGTTTTTTTTTTTTTTTTTTTTTTTAGCTTTTGTCAGGTTGTACCTTCAGGTATTTAGGCCCTGCCTTTGAGAGGAATCCTGTTTATTCACACTGAGCTGAATGGAGGAAGGACACTGACCACAACTTAGATTTGTGATATATAACAATAAATATCTTGTTTTTTTGCTTATTTTTACTAGTAGTTGCTTATTCTAACCATTTATAGCACTATTTTAATGTCTGCTTCCTACTATTTTTTACTGTATTTTATTGCTATAAACTTCTTCTTCTTCTTTCAGCTGCTGCCATTAGGGGTCACTACAGCAGATCATCTTTTTCCATTTATTCCTGTCCTCTGCATCTTGCTCTGTCACACCAACCACCTGTATGTCCAATCTCACCACATCCATAAACCTTATCTTAGGCCTTCCTCTTTTCCTGTTACCTGGCAGTTTCATTTTCCCAATATACTCTGCATCCCTCCTCAGCACATGTCTAAACCAATGTAATCTTGCCTCTTTGGCTTTGTCTCCAAACCTTCCAACCTGGGCTGACCCTCTAATATACTTATTCCTAATCCTGTTCACCCTCATCACACCCAGTGCAAATCTTAACATCTTTAACTCTGCCACGTCCAGCGCTGACTCCTGCCTTTTTGTCAATGCCACTGTCTCCAACCCATATAACATAGCTGGTCTCACTATCCTCCTGCAGGCCTTCCCTTTCACTCTTACTGGTACTCGTCTGGCACAAATCACTCCTGACACTCTTCTCCACCCACTCCATCCTGCCTGTATTCTCTTCTTCACCTATCTTCCACACTCACCATTACTCTGAACTGTTGATCCCAAGTATTTAAACTCATCCACCTTCACCACCTCTACTCCCTGCGTCCTCACCATTCCTCTATCCTCCCTCTCATTCACACACATATATTCTGTCTTAGTCCTGCTGACCTTCATTCCTCTTCTCTCTAGAGCATATCTCCACCTCTCCAGGGTCTCCTCCACCTACTCTCACTACAGATCACAATGCTATTTGTTGCTATAAACTAATCTGCACTATTGTACTGAAATGATCTGCCTTACAGGGCCTGCTAAATCACTTTTGTTACTGTCACACTGTTTATAAAGTTTTTTGGTTGGTTTCACTGTATAAAAGGTATTAACTGGACATTTTCTCCATTTGTAAAGTATCTGTTTGTTTTGATTTCCTGCCAAGGAGTGTATCATATAACTGATTTGTTTGCAAGTTAAAAGAATTTTATAGAGTCTCCTTGCTCCTTTATCTGCTTAAAACTTTCATTTAGTGTCTCACTGCTGTTTTTCTGCTGTGATAAACATTTCTATTGTGTTTTCTGCCTAAAATAGTGTAGCTAGTAGCTGTAGCATAGTCCCAGTTCAGATTTGCTGTCTATGTGCCTGCTTTTTTGCAGTGGCTGTTTGTTCTGAGCACATATTCAAGGCCATCTTGGATTAGCAGAAGCCTTTCTTCACTCCCTCCCTGTTGGTGTCTTGTTCTTATACTTGGTAGCTTTGCAATTGCCTGCCCCTACTGTAAATTTGATCTGGGACACTCCTCCCAGTCCAGTATCTTTAGCTCATTACCTAATACAGAAAGAGCATTTGGAAAGGCCAGCCACCTTAGTTTCTTAACCTTGAATTATCTTCTTCTCCCTTTCCACTTTACAAAAAAAAACTTTATTCAGCTGCTTTTAAAGTATTTGTGTTTCCTCCTCCTACTCTTTTACTTCATCTTGTTTTTTTTTTGCTACTTATTCTCTAAAGTGTTCAATTGGGTCTCCTCTGCTGCATTTATTACTGCTTGTTTTTAGCCTGTTTAAATTTTAAGTGTTATTCTAAGCCTGTTAGTTTTGATTCAAGCACTTGGGCTTTAGGCCTACCCCTTAGCTCTCCCTGGCCTCTCTCCTTCAGATTCTGACAAATATGGATGGACAATTTTCTGCAGTTTCTCCTGCCAACCTGGTTGATATGGGCATCCTGAGACAGTGTAGCAACTGCCTCATGTACATGGACAACCATCTACTACTACCACCTAGGAACACAATTTGTGAGAGATGCAATTATATAAAGAAGCTAAAGTCTGTGCTCTTTCCCTAACAAGCCAGTATATCCGGCACTTAGAAGGATGTCAACACAATCAATACACCTCAAACACCACCCACAACTACATAACACACATCCACACCATGGAGGTTCTCAACAAAAACAAACCCAAACAAAGGAGACCTCAGAGGCAAAAATGCATGAGAACTCCACAACCCTCCACACCATATACCATGCATTGTCCACACACCAGTGTCTCACAGCCACTAAGGCCTAACCGTAAACCCAGCATATTAGTCATAGGAGACTCCATTGTGAGACACACAGATGTGGCTCTCACTAGGCTAGAGAAGGAGACAGTCACGGTTAGTTGTTTGTCAGGTGCCAGAATCCACCATATCACACATGCATGCAAGTCTCTCAACAGGTACTGTTATAACTCTGTCATAGTACATGTTGGGTGTGAACGACTTAAGATGTACCTCCTTGGACTATATGAAGGGAGATATGATTGAGCTCGCTGAATATGTGTCCCCTAGCCTTAAGCAGCATTCTACCATTATCCAGAATGATGCCTCAATACAAACAGAAAATTATTGACTTTAATAATTTGGCTTACTTTCTGGTGTCATTCCAGCAGGATCTAGTGCCTGACAGGGAAGATATGATCAACAGAGCATGATGCTTTGCTAGAGATGGCCTGCATCTGTCTCACTTGGGCTTCAGGCTTCTGGCAAAGGCCCTTGCCTCCCCCATAGTGCCTTTTTTTAGGAAAAGTCATGAGGTCGATACTACCAACATAAAAAAATTCAACAAAATGCAAATTAAAGGTCATGCTGCTAAAAGCTAAGAGTCTAAACATGAAACTGTACTCACTGTAAGCATTCTTATCCCTGGAAGATGCTGACATTTGTGCAGTCACAGAAAACTGGTTCAAAGCTGTGGAGAGCACCCCAGCCTTACCTGGTTACTAATCCTATCATATAGTCAGACCCCAAAATGTGGGCAGCAAAGCCAGAGGAGGTGGAGTTTCAATAAAGATACACACACCTCCAGGCTCATCAAACAGTATAACGTACAGGAGACACTCCAGGTGTAGTTAACCATTGATAAGACCCTTATTCAAATTATAGCTAGCTACTGGCCCTCACATTTGATTCAAGATACCCACTCCACTTATCTGGACCTCTTCAAATCTATCAAGATTCAACCCTTTACCCTGATTCTGGGTGACTTTAATTACCCAACCATAGATTGGAAAAAATACTCATCCTAGAACACAAATGCTCAGAGATTCCTTGATTTTATCAATGCAAATGCCTTGAAACAGCTAGGTGTGGTGTCTTTCCAGCGGGATCTAGTGCCTGACAGGGAAGATATGATCAACAGACCACGATGCTTTGCTAGAGATGGCTTTTACCCTGATTCTGGGTGACTTTAATTACCCAACCATAGATTGGAAACAATACTCATCCTAGAACACAAATGCCCAGAGATTCCTTGATTTTATCAATGTAAATGCCTTGAAACAGCTAGTCAATACCCCCACAAGAGATGCTAATATTTTGGACTTGGTAATAACCAACATGAGTAACCACCACAGCACCCCTACAGTATCATCCTCCTTGGTAAGATCAGACCATAAAGATAGGGTCAAACAAAGAAACTTCTCCAAAGCTGATTACAACCTCCTGAGGGATGGTATAAACAGCTTTACAGCCCCCTCCCTGACTGTAGGAACTGGCACCAATGTCCAAATCTACACCAAAGTACTATACAAGCATTTATACATATGCATGGAATCAAGAATACCTGACGCACAAAATCATCCTCCACAAGGAAGAGTAATCCTGTCTGGTAGACATCTGCAATAAATAAACTATATAACAAAAGGAAAAAATTGCTGTCCAGGACCAAGAAGGAGCAGGTGCCCAATTGGAAGCAGTCTCTCCTTAGCCTGAACAAGCAAATCAGAGCACTAGTGAAATCTTCTAAAGGCAACTTCAAGTCCAAATTGGCCACATCTATTAGAGACAATCATAAGGCCTTCTTCACATATGTCTGCAATCTCAAAAGAAGCACACAGATCTGTTCAAAACTGGTGGTCAAGGACACCACATACACAAATGCTGTAGATATGGCCAATCTACTAGCTAACAGATTCAGCGAAAACTTCTCCCCTCTGTCCCCCATCAGTAATTCAGGACATCCCCAGTACCTGCCCCCTACCCCTTATCTCTAGGGAACAGGTAATCAGTGCCCTCTCAAATGAAAAAAATCAGCCTCCATGGGACCCAATAACATCCCAGGCTGCATCCTACATGAACTCAGGCATGAACTTGCAGCAGCATTAGGCACCCTATTCAACCAAAGCCTGAGTACCGGCTTTGTCCCAGCTAAATGGAGGACAGCCACTGTCATATCTTTACACAAAGATGGAGTGTCCACTGATCCAGGAAATTATAGACCCATCAGCCTAACTAGCCTGATATGCAAGGTCATGGAATGGATTATCATGGACCTCATTAACAGGGACACTGGCAACCTCTAAACACTTGACCCCACACAATTTGGCTTTGTCAAGTGGAGGTCATGTCTGTTAAATCTGGTCGATTTCTTTGAAACAGTCACCAAAGCCATGGACAAGGGAAGGCAGTGCACACCACCTACCTTGACCTGGCCAAAGCCTGCAACACTATTCCCCTCTCGGGCATAGTAGATAAACTCTCTCATCTAGGCATCAATCCATATGTTACCAGATGGGTAGCAAGCTGGCTCACTGAAAGAACCCACCTAATCAAAATAGGGGAAGCCATCTCAAGAAGTATAGCTGTAATGAGTGGTGTACCCCAGGGATCTGTCTTGCAGCCTCTGTTATTTGAGATATACTTCTCTGAGGTGCAGGCCAAAACCAGTGGGCTATGGCTGACCAAGTTTGCAGATGACTGCAAGCTGGGCACAATCATCAGTCCCCAAGTGATGTGAACGTCTTCCAAGAGGATCTCACCCAAACAATTGACTGGTGCCAGAAACATGGCCTCTAGCTGAATACCAAAAAATGCATCATCATCCCTTTTGGGGAGAGTGACGTCCCTGGATATTATCACACTAATAACAATGTCCTAAGTACACAATCAGTAGTGGGGGATTTGGGAAACCTGAGTTTTGACCACCATGTTGCTTCCGTTGTACGGAAAGCTTTCTACATGGACCACCTCATAAGTAAGGGTATCTTACCTAGGGACAAAGAGGTCATAACACCCCTGTTTTCTTCCCTTATAAAGCCAATTATTGAGCACAAAGCCCCCTTTGGCACATACCTCACAAAGCACATGCAGCAGCTGGAGTGACCACAGAGGTTCCTCACCAGGAGAATCCAGGGCCTCAAACATCTACCCTACACAGATAGGCTAAAAGCCCTGTCCTCTACTCAGTTTCATACAGACTCCTCAGAGGTGACATCTGTCTGGCATACAAAGTAATATCAGACCCCATTTTGATGGGACTGCTGCATATCTGCAAGTCAAGCTCCACTTGAGCAACCCATATGTGTGACCTCAAACTAGTCTGTGATATCAAGAGGACTTGTTGGTGGGACAGATTTGTGTCCCAGAGACTCCACTATCTGTGGAATAGACTCCCTCTCCATGTCAAGCAGAATACCTCATTATCCCTTTTTAAGCACAACCTGGATAACTGGATGGGATACAGAAAATACACCCCTGGGATTCCACCCGTGTCCCTGCTGGACAGGGACTTTGGGTGCTGACTTGTCTAAATATGGTTAAACCCTTGGCTAGGCTTATAAGGGCCTCAGGGCAAATAGCCTCGTAACCTCCTATGATCTTAAAGAAATTTCTAAATGTATCTTGGGTGGAAAGGATCTCTGGTTTCAATTTTATTTTGAAGGCGACAGCTTTATGGTCATACCTAACAAGTGCAAGCGAAATGTCCCCATATGAGGAAAGGACAAGTTCCAAGATGCTGTTCCCCTAGTTAAAATATAGTATGGGACCTCTCTGATGGTTATTAGGTTATGTAATTCTAGTATATTGTGATGTTTTACTAGCCTTGATGTGAGTCTCTTCTGGATGAAGACTGGGGCACCTTCATCTTTTTCACCCTCCTGCATAGTAGCTGGTCTAAACATGTGGAAGGAGTTATTGCCCTGCACAACCAGAGTTTTCACAACCATTTTAAACCATGCCTTAGTCACTACACAGATGTCAACATCCTCCAGTTTGAGAAGGGCTTCAGAGAGTAGAGTTTCTTGTTTAGACTTCCAGCACTGAACATTAAAACTTTCATATTTTCCTTTGATTGTTTTGTTATGATGGTAGGTTTATCAGGTTAGCATTGTCTAAAACGGCACTATGGCAATGGGCAATGTCTTTGCCAATAATCAAAATCCTAGATGGGACAGATGCATGCAATCCCTGCCGAAGCAGCATGATCTGTGAAACATATCCTCCCCAAGCTGACAAATATTGGACCCTAATGCAATGACATCAAAATGTAAGCCAATTACTGAATTATTTTTTGCTCATATTGTGGCATCATCCTTAGAGAGGGTAGAATACTACTCAGTGCTAGGCACATACCTGCTATGGACACAGTTTGAAAGCGCCATCATGTCTCTCTCTAAATAATCCATGGAGGTACACCTCATGTCATTGATGCCAGCATGCAATGTGTTGGACATAGCTAGAGGTAGTGAGGTGAGTCTACTTCAAATAAACGAAATTTCACTTACCTGAATTTTAAATGGTCAAGACAATAACACCAAACTTGCATTTAAATGAACACTTGCAGCACCAATATTTTCACCAGGGAAAGGAGGCAGTCACCAGCATTCGGGAGTTTGCTCTTTTCATCACTATAGTGTGATCTCAAAGTTGATATATTTAGTTTGGGGGTTGGGGTTGATATGCTTCGGTTTGTTTTTTTGTCCATGTTGGCTGACTGCCTCCTTTCCCTGGTGAAAATATTGGTGTTTTGGATATTCATTTAAATGCAAGTTTGGTGTTATCATCTTGATAATTTAAAAATTGGGTAAGCGAAATTTTGTTTTCTTGAAGTAAACCCAGTGAGACATATGATAAACATTTAATAATATTGATTCATTTGCTTGCAAAAACAGTTTTGATTTTGACCTGCAGTTATTTAGAAGAATGGTTGAATTTAAAATTCCCTGGCCAAATTATACATTTAGTACTAGTTTTATGCATAGCTAAGGAAGTCCAAGATGCAGTGTGTCAAAATACAATCAGATTAGATAATACACTGACATCCAATTAAAGAAAGTTAGTTCCTCAGCCAGATCTTGAACCCAGGCCCTTCAGAATCATTTATCATGTTATGCTAGCAGCCAAGCTGCAAGTTAGATGAAATAAAAAATACTTTTCACCTAAACCCATTATTCTTTGTCTACTACGTCCTCCTCAGAAACCATGTCAAAACAGATCATAAATCTGTTTTGGTGGATTTGTAATAACTGAAGCATTGTATTGCTTCTACAATAACTATCTAAATACTTAAGGTATCCTCACCTTATTATCCTGGTAAATAGTTTGTGGCAGTCGGTGTTTCCTATATATCTCAGTCTCCTGAGGACCCATCATAAAAAAATCATAAAACCTATGTTATGACAGTTTAATTAATAATTCCAAGGTATCTGTCTTCTGGTTTTCTATCACAAAAATTAGCAGGACTTCATTAGTGACTGAAAAAACAACTCAGTTCAACTGTTGTAGCAGTAAATCTGTAAGGGGGCATAATTAATTCTGTTTATATCATGACTTAGCACATAACACTTCCTTTTCATCACTGATGTTGCTTAGATTATTTGTAAAAGAGGTTCAGTTCTTTCTAGTCTGGTGCAGTTATTTCTGCTTTTTTTTTTTCTCTGGATGATATATAAGTTCTTTCTGCTGGTTCTCTTCATTTGTTTGAAGTGGCACCTCCTTGGACAAAGATAAGGAGATAGCAAACTATATCTCACTGAGACATTTGACGAAGATCCCAACTGAGGGTAAGAAAACAACTCATATAATTTTTGAATATGTGGCATTTAAATGTTGGTAACTAGTTTCACTTGAGCCATTTTTCTGGGACAGTATGCAGCAAACAGAATACATATTATGAGTTTATACTATCAATATTTTTAATCTAATCCAACTTAAAATCTGTACATCTGTTAGTCTTATGCATGTCTCTTTTATAATTCATGCATAT
The DNA here is from genome assembly GCF_019279795.1 of Protopterus annectens. Classification (NCBI taxonomy): domain Eukaryota; kingdom Metazoa; phylum Chordata; order Ceratodontiformes; family Protopteridae; genus Protopterus; species Protopterus annectens. The sequence goes on from NC_056741.1 coordinate 1,095,027,282, forward strand.
TCTCACTTCATAATATGAAATATGTGTTAAAACAGCAGTTTTCGTGTCTCTAAATGAATCAAGTTATTCTCCGTTCATAATTTTTGTTACAATACACTGGTGACACTGCTGAGAATATAACTGCTGTTTTCTGTTTATTTTTTTCATTTTTTTTTTATTTTTGCTTGTTCTGTTTATAATTTTATATATTTCATTCCCTTGTTTTATTTTATTGCATTATACAGTATTTGTAAAGTGCTGAATTTTTAATCACTTAAAGAATTTGAAGAGTGGTAGAGAAAAAGTGAGTGAAGACATTAGACTGAAAGGTTAAGATGGGTGTAGAGTTGTAAATTTAAATTTTAGTTCATTTGGTATGGCACAGAACACAGCCTACGCTTATATTTTTAACAAGTCTGTCTGAGCGCTTTGACATTCTGTACTATGCGTATGTGTACAGGGTAGTGACACTGATTGCACAAATATGCTTTGTTGTTTGTTTTGTCTGTGTGTGTGGTGAACACATATTTACACACACACACACACACACACACACACACACACACACACACACACGCGCGCGCGCGCGCGCACATGCATGCACATGTATGCACATGCAGACAAATGCATATATACATGTTTAGAAAAGTAATACACACATTCATAACCTCAAATACCCTTTTAAAACTTTTATTTCAGTGTAATATCCACAGTACAGTGATTTCATATCTGCAAATATTTTTAGACTAGCACATGTAAAAGCCCACCTCTCAAAGAACATGATCTTTGTTTTACCTATAGCTGGTTTTATATTCCGTTCTGTGCATATGTCTATTTTCATGGCGTGCATTTGAAGGCTGTCTAAACATTATAAATTCTGAACACATGCTGCCTGACGTACAGACTATATGTGCTTACCTTGCTTATACTCCATTATAATTACTGTCTGCATTCACTTCAGCATTCCAGATGGAAAGACCCGTAGTATGTTCCATCTGCCATATTTTTGCTGTACTGTTTACTGTGTAACTAAAAAACCCATGTATTATTCAGATGCTTTCCTTTGTGCTGTGTGAATATTATATTTCCATTTCATCCCTTTTCATCCTGATATGCAGTCCCCCTTTTTTTCTACAAAGCAAACAAGGTGCTTGCATTTCTGTTTTAGCCATATACTCTACATATTCATGTATGTGTTTTGTGTAGCCATTTCATTAACAAAAGTAAGATCTGTATAAATGCATTAAAGTATTGCTACATACATGTCAAGGTAGAGAAGAGTAAGGCAAACAAAGCAGAAACTGTAACAATTTATATCTATTTAACTTAAGCACATTTCAGGTGGGGCATTATTTATTTTAAACTACTGCATTTTCACTGTTTCTTTTGTTAACATGGATCAACACACTATAGGTGTCACTTAGTGAAAATTAGATGACATATATAAGAGGCTGATCATGTTTTTTCAACACTGACAATGACTTAATTATGAAGTTGTGCTGTAATGCTGGATTGGAGAAAAACATATTTGCTATGGACACTTCAGTAACAGGAACTTAAAAGTTTGCCCTTAAAGTGCCTCTTTCTATCATGTAAACTAAAGCAAGAACCTGTATCAGTTCCTACTTCAGTCACAACACCAATTATTTTACAAGTCAGAGAGACTCAGGATCTGGACAATATATCTATGGAAGAGCTTTATTACATAACAATAACAGAAGCTGCCACTGCAGTTTAACAGACGCTTCCATGGCAGTTTATCAGGAAGCAGTTCACCTCTATTCTTTCCAAGGATTACAAATTAGTGGTGAAAGAGATATTTAAATTTGCTTCAGGGCAGCAGCAAGAGGTCACATCGGTTGTCTTACAAAGCCAATGCATGTCCACCTTTATGCTCATATCGAATACACCTATGCCGGTACAACAAAGGTTCATGTAAGAAAGGAAGTACAACAGTAGTCCTCCATCTTCTGAGGGTGAGGAATGATTTTATTCAAACTTGATATACACCTCTCAGGCTGCAGCATCTGACCATGAGGTCACAATATCAAAGTTATCTTTAAGTCCACCTTAATGTATGACTTTTGACGAAACCATAAATAATGTGGAAGATTTATTTATTTTATTTTTTTTAATTTGTTTACTGGGAAAGTCCGATTGGGACAGAGCCCATTTTCAGTGGATGCCCAGGGAGAAATGCTCCAGATGCATGTCTTTGGAATTTGTATAACTAGCCCACTGCAAAGCTCTCTTTCCTAAAAGGGATTTGTGAAAGATGCTTCATTTACTACACTTTTTGGCTAGGACCCATCTTATGTTTGAAATTCTGGAAACCTATCAGTAAGCATCCAGAAACACAGGCTGGAACCTGCCCTCTGCTTTGAATGTTTATATGTAGTGTTGGCAGACCTTTACAATAATTTGAAATCTGATCCAACAAACTTAGCTGTCTCTGAAGCAAGCTTCTTCTTTGATAAGAAAGTTTGTTTCCAATATACTGACAATAAGAACTATGAGTTTTAAACATACACGATCTCCTACCAGAATAGAGTACCAGTAGGAGAGAGGCAAGACACAATATATTCCGCCTTATACTAAAAAAAAAAAAAAGAGAGACAGACATGCAGACAGAGAGAGATTGCAGTAGTCAGTAAAATCTGTAGACAGAATAGAGATGCATGCTTTGAAATGCTCCTGTGACTTTCTAAATGTTATATCTAAGGTGTATGTGACAGGTGTACTTATTAAAATGTGCAGTTGGATACAGTCAGTGAAATTACCAGAAGATTTCAACGACCAGATATAGGACGTTCCTACTCCATGAAGCTTCTTTTTATTAGACAATCTCAGATTTAATTAAACCCTTAGAAGAACAAGGCAAAAGTACTGATTTTTGACAAGCTGTATGTAATCCTTATGTTCTGCAGTTTCAAACAAACTACAGTGTCTATAAAGGATACCCTCACAAATTGCCAGCATTTATTCAGTAACCTTATCCACAAAAGCATAGCAGAGAAGGTGAAACCTCTTCTCCACACTCATCTCACAAGGATTCTTACAAGGATTGGGTAGAATTTCTAGCAGGGCTAATCTTGCAATATGAACATATAATCCATCAAGGAAATGGTCACTTTGTGAGTATCATAGTATTGCATGTATCTCTGATGAGCACTCCAAGCTTGGGAAGGTAATTTGTTTAGAATTTACCTAGAAAACATGCATCTAGTACTTACAGAATTGTAAACCACATGTCATTTTCTGAGCATGATTCAAAGTCTATCTTAAATTTTAAGTATGATAAGCATATCCATTTTTCAGTGGTTATGAACCAAGCCACATCTCATAGTATCAGAAAGACACAAGTCACATCTAAATAGTTTAATCAGGAGATGCTACATCAATATACAATAATTACCAGTAAAAATGAAAAAAAAATGATGTATAGCTCTGGGACTCTGGAGTTGTTTTCAACTTAAAAAAAAAGATAGCTTGCTAATGACAATAAGCGCATTTTGTTCCAAACTCTCTGTGTTTCATTAAATTTAAAAAGCTACAGTCACACAATATAGCTCCAAGAGATGCACGTGGTTCAAATCCTGATCAAGGCTTTCCAGCCAGCAGTTCTTAAGTCACATCTTACTGTAGAAGCAGTTTATATGATTCTTGAGAGATTTCCCTAGATTTTATTAATTTGATCAATTTTAATTGTGTACGTAGACCGATCATTATGAACCCTTTTTGGTAATGCTGCATTTCTTTGTAATCTGAGAGGAAATCAGATTACCTGGAGGAAATCCTCACAGGCAAATTCTATGCAAGCTCTAAAAAAATCAGTAGTGAAACTTCTATCTGTTTTCCCTTTTTCTCCAGCCAATCACCACAAATTGTTCCTCTGCCTCATCCTATTAAACCTTTAATTCCTCTGAGATGATAGCCAGGTCAAGTCATTCCCCGGTCTGGGCAAGAGTCTTGTGAAACAGTCATTCCCAGACCAGGGAGAGACAGCCTTATTGGCCCATTCATTCTTCAGATGTGAGGGTTGTATGGAATAGAATGGGCCGTAGTGCTAATCAGGTGAACATCCCTTCAAAGCCTAAGCCCTCCCTACATAACAAGGTAAGTGTATTTACTGCTACAGCTTATTTAATACCTGTAAAATATATCATTGCCCACTCCTGACCTGTCTCCTTGCATGATATTAGCATGTGCCCCCTACCCCATTAGCACTAATTTATCTCTCTGGCTATGGTCAGTAGCTAAGTGGGTATACTACCTACTTACTTCCTTCATGGTTGAGCCTGCATCAGCCATTCACTCTTACCCTCCCTTCCTACCCTTAAGAGACCTAAGCCACTAATCAAACTCAGGTCACCTGATACATAGCGAGGGCTTTATCCATGAATGCCACAGTGCTTGGCTGGACTGAAACTTATATCCTAGAGCTTTGAAACATCAGCACCAGATACTGTATCAACACATTGCTGGCTTCAAAATTTAAATGTATTAACATCAAAAGGCTGAAGTGTTCCTAGAAGCTATTTGCTATTTAATTAAACCCATTAGCAAATAGAAATTTCCAGAGTCCCACACTTCTTCATGCTACCAAAGGTAGATGATAACTACTAAAACAAACTTTGTTGTTGGTGTAGTGCAATTAGAACTCTCCCAATGGAAATCTAACATTTCTCAATCATATAACACAATTCTATAAAGTAATGAAGTATACAATTTTTAAAAGACACGATTGTCAAAAATGGTTTGGAAAGCGTTTGCAATATAATTCTGAATACAAAATTCTAGTCACAAGAAGAAGCTATTAGGTCTAGCACTGAAAAACTGTGCAGCAGAGGTAGTACTAAAGATAACAGATTTTAAATGGAGTAAATATGCAGCAACATTAGTTCTAAAGTGATTTAAGACTGAAAGCCTACTAAATGTTTTACTGCACTGTATTTGCTATATAAAATGAGGAAAAACAGAAGGTACCCGCATTGAGGATTTGGACCTCTCCCTTGAAAAAAACTATTTACTGATGTAAATATGATGGGAAATAGAAAGTTTACCCCGGGATCACTCCTGTGGCTCTACTTGATAGAGGCACTGGGAACTAACTTCTGGCGGCATGATGCCAGGACACTTCTATGGGCTAGGCTTGTAAGGACTCCAGGGCCATTAGCTTAGTACACACCTATGAACCTATGTGTTTTCTACAGCTTTACCACGAATATTTTACATGACTTTCCTGTCCAAAACGTACACACTCAGTGTATAAACTTATAGGTCCAACCACATTAGTCATTATATAGAAGGGCCAATATCTTATCCCTTATATGACATCTGAGGGCTAGAACAACTAACCTGAAACTATCAAGCATACTGGCTTCAAGCTATACTCAAAAAATTCTCAGAGTTTCTTCAAGTAACAATTTAATTTCTTCATTTTAATTAAAAATGTACTGCTTGCCATACTGATGTTACCAAATAGAAACTGGATGTAGCTATTCATGGCAGGTCTATATTCAGTCATTGAATGGAAAAATTGCTGAATGGCACTACATCGAAAAATGCCGTTCAGCGAAACTCCGCATGTGGTGGTCTGCTCTCTCCACACTCACGGCTAATTATATATACCAACTCAGTGATCACACTACAGTGGGGGAAGGGCAAATTTCCTGATCCTTGTTCAATGGCTGAACATAGCCCCATTCATGATGGAGTGAGTAATGAAGTATGGAAAGCTTCAGTATTTGGGTTTGTTTCTAACATACTGTGCAGTGAAAGCATGTCTGTGATTTGAAACCAGAAAAGAAAGTCCTTCTTCAACTGATTTTTAAAAATGTATATTCCTTTGCTAAAGACAGTTCATCCACAATATTAGAAGCTTTGTTTACTGCTTGAGACTCAATTCTGAAACCTGATTTTGTCCAATGTGAAATTTAGTTTCGTGGGAAATTTATCTTCATAAAATATTATTTTGTAACTCTCATTAATACAATATATAGACAATGAATTTTGGTGTTCAGGCCATTTCTGTAGTTTTCTTTCTTTAAATTCTTCCATTCACAAGAGGTGTTCTTATGATTCATTGATGGGTTTTTGCAAACAGGCTTAACCATACAAACAGTAGTTTAATAGATCAATCTGATTGCCATTTTTATACCAGTGCTTACTGTTAGTGTACATCTGTAATTTGCCCATAGGGAACTTAAACTTGCTTTCCACCTAGGTATGTACAATCTCTCTCTCTCTCTCTCTCTCACTCACATTGAGTTTTGTATGTGTGTATATCTACACACTCACCCCCCCCACACACACACACACACACACACTTCTAATTCACCTGTAAGTAATCTGGTCTTACTCTTAGAACCCTAGCAACTAGACAGCTGCTATCCATCTCATTACTTTGTAGTACACAAGCTACCTCTACTTCTCTTAATTATATACCAACTCGTATGCAATGTCTCACTTTATATTTGAATATGTTTTCTCAATATTTCTGATGTCATTAACTTTCCCCATCTAACTTTCACTCACGGACTCCATCGGTTTTCTTCTGAGAACCTCCCCCTCACACTCTGCTTTCAATCTCACTTTCCCCTTTTCCACAATTAATCACAGTTTCAAAACAGCAGTCTCATTCCTCCATGTTGTGTCCTTCGGCTTTTCCCAGTTAGAGGTCGCCACAGTGGAACTCTGGTCCGCTAATGATTGGCAGTAATTTTTTTTACATGCCAAGTTGCCGGCCCTGATGCACAACCTTCAATGAAGGTACACCCGTTCACGCATGTCTCCACACAGAAGACGCTCTAGCTGAGAATCGAACAGGACAACGTCTTACTGTGAGACAATGACACTACCGCAGCACCACCACCGCAGTAAAAATCTTATATCTCACCAACTTCTCTCATCTTCAAAGTGCACAAAAATCTTCTTTCATTACTCTAGACAACTACGTAAAACTCCTTCATCCCTCTCTGATTTCTAATGTTGCTGTCTGCTAACATAGAAGTGACTGCTCATCTCTTTAACTTTTCTCATCAAATATCCACACCCAACTTCTTCCCACCACACACTTAACATTTGCACAAAAACTTGGGTCAGGTTTGACCTCTTAAATAATCAAAAGCAAACTAAGGGAGGAAAGTGCCACAGCACCCAAACTAGTAAAAATCCAAAAAGCACCTTGGAAGGAATAAAACCGGCCATGAAATGGAGTAAAAACTTTATTACATCTACATTAATGAATCGCCGCATTTTGCTGGTGACAGACTTCATCAGATATAAAAACACACACACACACACACACACACACACACAGGAAATCCAATACTTAAATACCCAATGTGTGAATTAACAACCAGTAACATCCAGGTAATAATCAAACCCCTAACTAAGAACAATTCTACTAAAATTTCTTAGATTACCATAAAATTTAAATACATATGAATAAAACATTGACATTCCTAAAGTGCATAAAGATGCTCTTAGCTCACGTCTTAGGCAAATAGTTTCAGGGGAAGGGTCAATCACAGCGCCATTAGCGAAGGTTTTAGATTAGATTATGAGTTAAAGAATATATGGATGAATGAGAATGAAAATTTGATGGATTCTTGGGATTTTTTAAAATGTATAAAACCTAAATTAGTTAGTAATAAGATTATTTTTGTTACCATTGATATTACAGATTTGTTTATGGTCATCCCTTATAATATAGGGATGGAATGGTTTGAAGAAGCATTACTTGAAAATGGGGGATTGTCCAACAATGAGTTTCATTTTTATTTAGAATTAAGGTCTTGAAGAACAATTTCATTTATTTTGAAGGCGAGTTCTTCCAACAAATTAAGGGTGCAGTGATGGGGGGGGGGGGTGTTGTGCCCCCACCTGCACTATTATTATATTATCAGTTTGGGAATATAAATATTTGTTCATATCCAAGTATGTTGATTGTTGTAGCCTATATAAAAGGTACCTTGATGATATTTGTTTATTTTGGGTGGACAGAGAAGATAAACTTATTGACTTTATTGATTATATATCTCAAACTACTGATTTTTTGAAGTTCACCTATAACATTAGTTTTGATAAAATGAATTATCTGGATATAATCATACACAAGATTAGTGGGGGGTTTAAATCAACTTTTTAGGAAGGACACTTACTCAAATTCCTTTTTACATTATACAAGTATGAAAAGGGGCATTGTCAAGGGGCAATATGTCAGAAGGAGTAGAATGACCTTGGATGATCTGGATTTTTATAATGAATGTAATGTTTTGGAAGGTATGTTTACTGAAAGGGGTTACCCCACTAAACCTATCAAGGAAGTAATGGTGGGTAGAAAGGATAGGTTTGTATCTCACCTAGGGAATGACTTTGTAACAGTTAGGTTTAACAATGAAAGGTCGAATTCTTCTAATGAGATTGAGGATTATCAAGGGGCATTTGTCATTGACTTTAATGGTGATGCAAAAATTATTTAAAAAGTTATGGAGAAGGAATGGGGAAATTCGGCAGTTTAACAGATTTGGACAATATTTCAGGTAAACCTTTCAAATGTATATGCAGGAAGGGGCAGAACTTAAACGATTTATTGGAACATAATAATCAATGTAAGTATGCAAGTACGAGCAAGAGGTTTGGTACTTTCAAATGTGAAGCATGCATCCAATGCCCCTTTATTTTACATAATGATGTGTTATATATTAAAAGTAGGAATAGATTTATTCTATGAAAGACCCATTCTAATTGTAATACTCTGGCATTGGTTTATATAGCTCAGTCTGAGGCATACAATGCATTTTATGTTGGTAAAACTGAAAGTAAACTTAGGAAGAGGATTTAGGAACACTATTATGATACAAGGATGAAAAATGAGAGAAACACTTTATATAAACATACACTTGTATGCAAAAGATCTAAGTTTTTATTTTTTGTACTTGAGGAGGCATTGATAGATGTGGGGGGGGTCCTTGGAAAACAAAAACTGAATATAAGAAAGTTTATTGGCAAACCTTTTAGAGGCCAATAAACCTCCAGGGCTCAGTAAGCATGTTTCCCTTGCTCCCGTCTTAAAACTTAGGGCTGCTGGATTATGAAGGTGCCAAGTGTTTAAATTATTCATTTTAGTTAGTAATGGATACTATTAATTCCTAGTTTTTTTTCCCATCATAAAGTATGCCATACTGTTCGTGTTGACAGTATATTTAGTTTCTTTTTTAGTTTTATATAATACATATCAATGGTATTAAAGTATACATATATATTTTTTTCTGACATCATGCTACAACAGATTCGGGGTTTTGACACTAGATGTCTCTGCAATGCTTTTTAGGAAGAATTAGTGGAAAGGTATTATTGATTTACATATTAAGATTTAATTAGATTGAATTTGTGATTTATTTTTTCCTTTAACATTTTGTTCACATATTTTGTTGTATTATGCTGGTTTTATTCAGATGTATTCAAATTGTATGATAACCTAAGAAATATTAATAGAATTGTTCTTAATTAAGGGTATGATTATTACTGGATGTTAGTCACCCATCTAGTATTTAAGTATTGGATTTTCTGTATTTTTTTTGTTTTTTTTACATCTGATGAAGTGTGTTACTAGATGAAAACAATGTGATTCATTAATGTAGTTGTAATAACGTTTTTTACTCCATTTCTTGTCAGGTTTTTTCCTTCCAAAGTGCTTTTTGGATTTTTACTCTCAAATAATCACAATATGGATAAATTAAAACTGTGCCCATAAATCAATCATGCAAAATAACCTCAGTTCTGGCTCTGTTTGCAAAACAGGTCTCAAACCATATTTGTATCTCATGGACTTCCACTATCCAAACTTCACTTATAATTGCAAAGACAGACTAAATAGTTGCATCAGTGGAGGGAGTCTCCTGTTCATCCAGTAATAATCTTTCTTATCAGATCATATGATAAGTTGTATCTAAATGTGCTTATAACTGATTTCTTTATATAGTCTACCTTCAGATTAGGGCTCACCCTATGCAACTATCCTTCCCAATACAAAACCACCAGTATCAGTAACATTCTCCTATCCCTTTTCCCACATTTTCAAATGTCTCCTGGTTTCTACTTCTTGGTACAAGAACACTAAGTATTAATTTTATAAGCTCTGCTTTACACAACCTACTCACTAACTAACCTTGGACTATCTCTTCTAGTTAATAAACCTATGAGGCCCAACCACCACACTAGCAACCACTGCCTTGCAGACACATTGATCTCAAATAACCCTATCAAAATGCAAAACATTTATGTACTATCACTGGCCAATAAATTTTCATTGCTCAGGCAGAAAGCTTAAAGTATCACCTCTCCTCCCTACAATCAAAAACAGATCCACTAAGTAGATTTATAACCTTAGAAATGAATTAGGCACCACTTTCATGGTCCTTCTTTCAACACCGTCTTTAGACAACAATGCAAAAAAGCTATCAGGCATCAAAAGGAAAATTTCTATCAAGACGGTCAGTCACTTTTTTTATTAACCCCAAGAAATTTTAAGCAGAAATCTTAACAAGTCAAAGTCTCCTCCAAAGGAAAGAAATACCATAGATCTGAATAATTACTGATAAACTCTGTTTTAAACCCCTATAACTATGGTTGCAGGTGTCTGATAATCTCTGTCATTGGTTCATTAAACTACAACTATCACATCTTACACTAAATTTATATTCTCTTTAATCTCTCCTTATCATATAGCACCTTCCCTGCATTATCGAAAAAAAGGCCTGATTCTAAAAATGAAATCAGCCAAAGCCACCACTGAATTCCGACATATTTTCTACTCCTTTTTTTTGCCAAACTATTAGGAAAGCCTCTAATCAAAAAACATTGGCTGGAACAAGTACAACCTTCTAAGAAGCATCATAATGCTATGCTTTTGTATTACCTGTGCCATTATTAATATAAAACTACCAAGTGGACTTCCTGCAGTGCAACTTTAAAACCATATGAAGGCAAAATAAACAAGTTTAAAAATAACTAAACAGTCACGTGGAAAAGCATGCTCTCTCCCTCCTTTACTTCTTCTTTGTAAAAAGAGTCAGGTTAATTTAATGGTTAAGGTCTTTCATAGTTTCATAGTATAGTACTAGGCTATCTGCCCTAGGGCATTTATAAGCCTAGCCAAAGTGTATGTGGCTTTCGCCACCCCATGTAATGATACAAAAGTGTGCAATTTAAATTAAATTTAGTTTACTGTGCCTCTATCTAGCAATGATACAGAGATGACCCCCTGGGTAAACCTACAATCACCCATCCATTCGTCTAGATTTCTCTTGAAGAGAGTCAATGAGGGGCTCTGCCTAACATGGACAGGTATCCTGTTCCAGAGTGCAGGAAGCCTCTGGGTTATGAATCTGTCCCTCCAGTATGTCCTATTCATATTTGTGCCGAGATTTAGATATTTAGCTCTCGTGGCTCTGATGGATTTGGATTTTTTGAGGTGGAGCATGTCCATTAATTCTGAATTGGACATGGCCATGTACGTAAGGCACAGATCACCTCTGAGCAGGTGGTATGCTACTGAATAGAGCTGGAGCTTTTTCAGTCTGGCAGCATATGACATATGCTGGAGACCCTTGATCCTCTTGGTAAGGTACTTTTGGGGTCTCTCCAGCTGCTGCAGGTGCCGGGTGAGGTACATACCAAATGGGGCATTGTACTCAATCATAGGCCTGATAAAGGAGGAATATAAGGGTACAATGACATCCTTTGATCTGGATGTGAATCCCTTTATGATAAGGTGGGCACGGTAGAAGGTCTTTCTAACCACTTTGGCGATGTGGGTGTCAAATGAGAGGTCACTGTCAACTTGGGTCCCCAGGTCTCTGATTACTTTTTCCATACTTAATGGATTACCACCTATGTGGTAATTTGTGGGTACTTTGTTTTTTCCAAAGGGGATGACTATACATTTTTTGGCATTTAGTTTAAGGCCATGACTCTGGCACCAGTCGTCTGTTTCTGTGAGGCATTTCTGGAGGATGCATGTGTCAGCTGGTGTGTCGACTGTGGCGCCTAGTTTGCAGTTGTCTGCGAACTTTGTCAGCCACAACCCCCCTATGTTTGCCTGCACATCTAAGAAATAAATGCCGAACAAGAGGGGTCCCAAGACAGAGCCCTGTGGGACTCCACTTGTTACTGGCTTAGAGTCTGACATAGCTCCAGCTATTCTGACTTTGTGGGTTCTGTCCTTTAGCCAGTTTGCAACCCATCTTGTGACAAACGGGTTTACATTTAAGCTGTTGAGCTTGTCTATGATGCCTGAGTGGGGTATTGTGTCGAAGGCTTTAGCCAGATCCAGGTAGGCTGTATGAACTGCTTTGCCTTCATCGATGGCTCTAGTGACTGTTTCAAAAAAGTCCACCAGGTTTAAAAGACAGGATCTGACTTTTACAAAGCTGAACTGGGTAGGGTCAATTGTCTGTAGGCCCCCGATTTCTTTGTTTATGAGTTCCATAATGATCCTTTCCATAGCTTTGCAGACAAGGCTAGTCAAGCTTATGGGGCAGTAGTTTCCAGGGTCTGTAGAGGTGCCACCTTTGTGGAGTGGGACCACTGTAGCTGTATGCCAGTGTTCAGGGACGTATCCTGTAGCAAGGCTAAGATTAAACAGCGTTCTTATGTGCGGGTTTAGCTCCTCTAGGAGTTCACGTAGCACGCAACCTGGGACACCGTCAGGTCCAATGGATGCTGTATTTTTAGCTTTGCTGTGGGCAGCTCTCACCTGGACATCTGAGATTTCAGGGAGTTTGCATTCAGCTGAGATATTTATTTTGTCTTTTGGGGGAGAGGGAGGGGAGAAATTTGCACTGAACCTGTCTGCCAGTATGTTGGCAATATCTGTGGGTTCAGTGTATTTTTTGCCGTTATGAACTAACTCTGCGCATATCTCTGGGTTTCCGCCCAGGTTTCTAACATAACTGAAGAAGGCCTTGTGATTATCTTTAGTGTCCTTAGCGATTTTTCTCTCGAAGTTGGCTTTTGATGATTTTATTAGCAGACGTAGTTTTTTGCTAGTGCTGATCAGGGATGCCTTCCCTTTATGGGATTTTGCTCTGTCTTGCAGTAGCTTCCTTCTCATGTTATAAAGTTTGTTTATGGCTGGGGTCCACCAGATAGGATGCCTGCCTTTGGTGGAAAGGGTCTTGGTTTTATTTGGGATTGCATGATCCATGCATTCTTGGAGATGCCCAGAGAAAGCATTTGTGAAGGATTCAGCAGTGTGGGATGTGGTTTCCACTGGCCCAGGGGGCTTGAAGGATATACCATTTCAGTCCTAAGTAGTGTAAAGTTGGCTTTTGAGAAGTTTCTCACTGTGGCCTTTTGTGCTGGGGGTGGAGGTGGGATATGAATATCTAGGGTTATTAGTTTATGGTCTGATCTCACTAGTGAGGGGTATACTTCTGGTGTTGAGCATTTTGTCCACATGTTTGTGATGATCAGGTCAAGTATATTATTTCCCCTTGTGGGGGAGGTGACTAGTTGTTCCATCGCATTTGAGTTGATGAATTCCAGGAACCTTTGGGCTAGGGTGTTGGGGCTTGAGTAATGCACCCAGTCTATGTTTGGGTAGTTGAAGTCTCCCAATATGATGGTATTTGGTGAGACATTCATATCCTCCAGTGTCTTCAGGAAGGCTGAATGGAGTTCCTGAAATTGCAAGGGTGGTCTGTAGCATGCTACAAGTTATATAGCAGTTTTGCCTATGGTTAGTTGCACATGGATGGTCTCAGATGCTTCGTGCGTTGCCACTAACCTGGAGGTGTGGGTGTTTTTAATGAATATGGACACTCCCCCTCCTTTTGTGGTTCGGCCCAGGTTTTGGGACTGAAATGCATGATACGAGGTATAACCTGGTAGGGCTGGGGTGCTCTCAGGAGCCTTGAACCAGGTTTCAGTTACTGCACAGACATTGATGCTCTCCATACTGAGGAGTGCTTTGAGATCCTGTATCTTGAGATTTAGACTTCTGGTTTTGAGCAGCATTACCCTTAGTTTTTTTCCTTTATTGTTTTCTAAGGTGGTGGGTTTGTCTTTTGAGCCTTGCCTAAAAAAGGCACTATGGGGGTGGCAAGAGCCTTAGCCAATATCCGGAAGCCCAGTGGTGACAGGTGCTAGCCGTCCCTTGCGAAGCAGCGTGGCTTGTCCAGCATGTCATCCCAAGCAGACAGACATTGGATCCCCCTAGAATGACACCAGTAATTGAGCCAATTATTAAAGCTGATCATCTTGTCTTTGTATTGTGGCATCATTCTTGGTGAGGGCAAGATGCTGCTCAGGGTCAGGGTCATACCAGCCCGGGCTACATAATCAGAGAGCTCCTCTATGTCTCTTTTCATGTAGTCCAAGGAGGTACATCTCAGGTCATTCACGTTGGCATGGACAATGATGGAGTCATATTTGTACTTGCTTTGGAGTGACCTGAGTGCTTGTGTTATGTGGCGGATCCTAGCTCGCGACAGGCAGATCACCGTTACCCTCTCTTTGTTCAGCCTGGTAAGCAGGATGTCAGTGTGCCTGACTATAGAGTCACCTATTACTAGTGTATCAGGCATGGTGTTTCACCTTAAGGGCTGTGATTGTTTGGCACACTGACTTTGTGTACTATGTGTTGCTTGTGCAGAGTTTTGAGGTGGTGCTTTCTTAGATGTCTGCTTTGGGAGCCTCTGTTGTTTCAGTAAGTTTTTTATTAGAGCCTCCGAGTATGCCTTTGTGTTACTATGTGTTTGGTTTGCAGTTGTGGTTGGTTTATGTGAGACTGGGTTTGTTGTGTGTGTGGTTACCTTCTCCTCCTGTCTAGTCTTCCTAGTCCTGTGTTGAGAGAGTTCAGCCTCCAATTTGGCTATATAGTTGCATCTCTCACATGTGTTTGTGTTTGTTGGGAGGAGGAGAGGGTTGTCTGTGTACATGAGACAATTGTAACATTGTCTCAGGATTCCCAGATTAACCAGATGAACTGCAGAGGACGTCAGTAATATACCACTCGACATGCCAGAATAGTATAAGGGGATGATGTGTAACTGGGTCAGAGAGAGGACTTTGAAGGGAAGTGGGTATTAACACGGGTTGTAGGTGGATGTAGTGCTTACATTAGTTTAAGGGTGCTTCACTTAAAGGAAAGGTTTTAGGAGCAAGTGCTAGGCTTATGATAAAGCAAATTGACTGATTTTGTTGAAAGTAGAGCTTTCTTAAGGGAAAAATTGAAGTGCAGTCTTGGCGGAGCCAAGAATAGTTTAACCCTGTTTAACCAGTGCTGCGCTATGCGCACAATCGCGCAAAGCCGCGCAAACGCGGATTTTAAACAGGGAACTTCAAAAGAGCTGGAAATGGTCCAAAATGACCAATTACTACAAGCTCTTGTGCTGAGGTCACTCCTTCAGGGACAGATAGGCTGCTCAAGGCTCCCCGCTCTCACTGGTGAGCAAAGAAACTTCCTTCTATCCAATAAGGCAATGGACAACACAGGAACTACACCACAGTCCAGAATACAGCCAAGCCTGTATACTGGTCTAAACTAGTTCGAGAAAGGTGGGAAAACAAGGATTTGTTTTGTTTTTTAGGTTAAAAAGTACACAGAAATGCAAGAAAAACAGTAATAAATCACTTACACAGGCTAGCTCACTTTAGTGGGTAGCCTCAACAGTTAAATTTAACAACAAACTTTCGACCAAATGTAACTTTAAGTGCAGATAATGTTCAATGCAAAAAATAGGTAATAAAGCAGTTTAAACTTGTTCAAAGTAAGAAAAGGAAGGTCTCTCAGGTAAAAACAGCAAAAAAATACTTAGATCAGGAAAGTAGTCGCTTTCTCGGTTCTCTGCTGCTAGCACCACTCTGCAGGACCACGAGGAGCTGTTTCTGAGTAGTATAGCCAGAAAAAAATGCTCAGGGGTGTATTTTAAACAGGGAACTTCAAAAGAGTTGGAAATGGTCCAAAACAACCAATTACTACAAGCTCTTGTGCTGAGGTCACTCCTTCAGGGACAGATAGGCTGCTCAAGGCTCCCCACTCCCACTGGTGAGCAAAGAAACTTCCTTCTATCCAAGTAAGGCAATGGACAACACAGGAACTACACCACAGTCCAGAATACAGCAAAGTCTGTATACTGGTCTAAACTAGTCGAGAAAGGCGGGAAAATAAGGATATATTTTTTTTTTGTTTTTTTTTAGCTTAAAAACTACACAGAAATGCAGGAAAAACAGTAATAAATCACTTAACTCACAGATAAAAGGTAGAGAGTTTTATTCTCACCTCTGTTTATTGGCTAAGCTTGTACAAGTCTGCAGACTGATAGTCTACTCTTTACCTCTGATTCTGAACCTATGAAACAACAGCTTTGGCCCTACAAATGTACTCTCACTTTTCTCATAAATCTTTCTGATTTTATTCTCATTACTATGGGCTCTGGTAAATCTACTGGTGCTCTTAGTGTAGACCTAATCAAAATGTTTAGTCTTATGAACCATATCCTTCTTATTAGCTCTCTCCCCTACTTCATTTTCCCCCACTATATCAATTGATTTCAAAAATAACTCTCAAACTGTTCTTTCCCTGTGACATAACTAGTCCTCCATCACCTAATCTCACAAGTTCCCCTCAAGGGTCTGTTTTAGGCCCCTCCTGTCACCTAGCTACATCAGCTCTCTCTCTCTCTCTCTTCTAATCTTCATTTTGCTCAGTTTTGAACACATACCTTTTCATTCATGGATCATCACACTTCACAAAGATAATCAAAGCTGACTTGTCACAAGCCCATCTGGCTCTGCTTAGCAGGTTTAAATCAAAGCAACTTCTCCTCATCTGAACCAAAACTAAAGCCATGGAACTAGGTACAGTAAACTCTCAGTTAACCGGAACTCAAGCAACTGGCAAAAAATATCGAAGAAATACACTACAATTTTCATGTGTTACACTTTCTGCCCCCCCCCCTCCGAGAAACATACCTTACATTTTTAGAGTTTTAAAAAGGAAGATAGGAATACATTCCCTCTCTCCCCAACTTGAGAACAACTCAGATTAAACAAATATTATAGGGTACAGTATTAGTCAGGCCTATTTTTAATAGTAACTCTCAAGCAACCAGAAGCTACAGTTATCTAGCATTTACCAATCCCCATGGATGTCGGTTAACTGAGAGTTTACTGTACAAGTACTGGACTCACCTCTTCCTCTATTCCAGTCTCCCTGGTGCCCCACCAAAGCACATATTACAACCATTAAATAGTCCCACTTTGATTTTTCACTTTCCATGACAAATCACATTGTACAGCTGAAGAGAAAATTAACAATTTACTAATTTCTTGTTATAGTATCTCCTATGTCCTCACCTCACAAGCTCAGGAAAGCACAATGAAGGACATTTTACAGGTGTAACTTGAGTAGCGCCTGCTACTACCTATCTACTTCACCCATAAAAACAAAATGATCTCCAAGCTGTCTCAAATTGTATATCCTTCTTACTGGCTTGTAAACTAGAGCATCATTGTACCTCCTTCATTTGTGCTATATGGTTGTGAGTAAAAGAACATGTATATTTTATTGTGTTATCTAATTCACTTACAAAACCCTCATATGTGGTATAGCATTACAACTTGCAACCAAAGTCCACACTAAAATCTCCCCTTACAGCTTTTGTTCACAATCTCTTGCAGCACCCAGTTCTCCACAAAACCTCCTAATTTCCTCATTGACTCTGACAAGGCATCACAAATATCCTCCGATTTCCACTGCAGGTAAATGCCTACATAAAGCATCAGTCAGTCTGCTCCAGCTTCACTCACACTGCCATCCCATAACATTCGCTACTTTCTCTTGTAGATACTTTTCATCATCATGATTAAACTGTTATAGTTAAGTGCTAAACTACTTGGAGATACTATTCAGCTTTGTAAATACCACTCTCACTCACCATGTAGCTACCACTATTATATGTTACTCATCTAGATAAACAACTGGTTACGTAAATGTTTATGTAATATTACTGCTGTGCTGTATTTCTACCATGCCACATGTAAAGTCCTGTGATGCATTATGCATACTAACAGTCTGCCTTTTTTGTTATTATCTACTTCCCCTTTGTGGCCTGGAAATTGGCTGAAATCAGTCCTTTATGAGGCAGTCAAGTACACCACTTATCAAGCAAATAAATAAAACAATAAAATAAAAATTAATCAAGATCAAAATAGTTCAATCTTTTATTTCAAAGGGTTTTATACTTCTTTCAATTATTTGTTATTAAGGTCATCTGCATAACAATGGAATTTCTGCTCATGAATAATTATTCAAGCTGTGCTGATGTTTTGTCATTTTACATTATGATACATCGTCTTTAATACCATAGCCATGTCATGATGTCATGCCTTTAATACTACAATCACACCATGACAACATTATGTGCCATCACCATGAAAAATGTCGGTACAAGCTAAAACACAATAATAATTCAAGCTGAATATACTGGTGATGAAAATAATATAGGTGTGCACATATTTTCCGCAACAAATAAAGAAGAAATCTGCATAACTGTGCATTTTAGGGATGTGTATGTGTTTCTGTAAATAGTGCAAAAAATGTGCAATGTACTTGCATTTTCATAATTCAAACCCTTCCACTATTACTATTAGCTGACCAGACTCATAGAGTTGAAAGAAGACATGGTCAATAATGCAGATGTTTCTTAAAATATCCACTGTTTTCTGACTTTAATGAAATATCCATTGTATCTTCCACCTTGTATATAGACCAATCTATTTCTTTCACTATGACTGTAATTACTTCTTCATGCACATATATTTAATATTTTTCTTATTTCTCAGTGTTATATATTTTTTATAACCTATATACATCATTATAACGGTACATTCCTACCCAATATGCTTATGGTGAATATCAATATCTTTCCCTTGGTAATAGTACTGCATTTTGCCTTGATAAACTCAGTAGTCACAGTCTGTATAATTTTATTTCTGTATAACTCAAGTTGTTGAAGAAAATCTTCAAGTATATGTATTTTAGATATTTTTTGGACTTTTGTTCTGCCTTGATTTATTTAGTTTAAAGTGGAGCTTATCTCCCCGGGCCTCTACTGAAAATGGACATATATCCAGTTAGACTAGCCCGGTCGACAAATGTAAAATAAATAAATAAAATAAAATAATATAATCAAGTTTAATTATCTTGTTACTGTGTCTCTATGACAAACATTAGGCAGTGTTTCTCTATGAAAGTTCTAACTAGCTCTACGCTGCAGTCACAGCTGAAATCTCTGGATTAGTAACACCTTTGCAGAGAAGGACGTATTTAAATATGAGTAATGACAATTAACAAATGTTGCATACCTAGAAAGGGAAGCTTTCTGTAAGTAACCAAGGAAATAATCACAATGTTCCAGAGCAAACAAGCATGCATTTTGAGCTGAAAACTGAACAACAGGAAATCTGTATATTGCTAGATGTAAGTAAATGGAAGTTCTTTCACCTCCTTATAAAATTTGCAACATATTTTGATGTGTCATCATTTCTGACATTCATGCATATGACAGTAGTTGACTTTAGATATTTTCTTTATGCTAGCTATGATAACCATCACAGAGCATAAACAACTTCCATCATACAATCATCTACATTAGTTTTAAACAATTCTAGCGCATTAAGACGTGGGCAGTCATGTTATATTAGCTCTGATACCAAAACATTACCCTTTTTATTTGTCTAAGTTTCCTCTCAACATTTAGGACCATATGCTGTACCTTGCAGAGAACAGGTGCATGGCTTCTCTGTTAAAAAGTACTGGGCGAGTCAGATGCACTAACATTTCAGTTAGCTAGCTGACTCATCTCCCAATCTCTGCTTGTGAATGAGTAAACTACAGTGGTACAGGAATCATGCATTTATTTATTTCATTATTTATTAGCTTACATTTTGTTGACTGAGTTAGCCCTGCTGAGCAATGCCATTTTTCAGAAGGAATGCAGGTTAAATACCCGTGCAGTAAAATATATAATGAGAAATGCAAAGAGACAAATCATAGTGACACATATACAGTGGAGTGTAGTTGGAGATATTGACATTGGCCTTTTTAAGCTTAGCCATGCATCCCAAATCTCTGACAAGTTCTGGTATCCTTGACAAGTATAAGCAGGGGCTTGGGAGATGAAACATTTACAGCAGGGGCCTGGAAGATGAACCATTTACAGGCTGCCTGTGTCCATTAGAAACATGGGTGCCAAACCAGGGATGAATTTCCTGTTCCTCATCCAGTTGTCCAAGTTACACTTGAATTGGGTTAGGGAGGAACTCTGCTTCACATGGATGGGGATCCTATTCCAGAGAGGGAGTAGTCTCTGGGATACATACTTGTCTGTCCAGCAGGTCCTATTTCTATCACAGGCAAGGTTTAAGTCTTTAGAATGGGTAACTCTGGTGCTGTTTTCTTTGTGAATATGCAAATGTCCATCAGAGTGGGGTCTGGAAATACCTTGTATGTCAGGCATAGATCTCCCCTCAACAGCCTATAGGAGACAGAATACAGGGACAGGGCCTTGAGGTGGTCTGCAGAGGACATGTTATTTACGACCTGTATTCTTTTAGTGAGGAGCCTCTGTGGACATTCCAATTGCCTAGTTAGGTACATGCCAAAGGGGGCACTGAACTCAATGACAGATCTGATGAATGCTGAACAGAGTGAAACAATGACTTCTTTGGGCATAGATGCTATACATTTGTTTATAAGCTGCACAACATAGAATGATCTCCTAAACTACTGTAGACATGTGATGGTCAAAGCATAGATGACTGTCTATGTGTGTCCCCAAATCCCTGACTACTGGGTCAACTCTTATGAGCGTGTTGACATCATTATAGTCGTGAGGGATGGATGACTTCCTGAAGGATACTATTGGCAGGTAATGTGCACCACTCTCACATGCATGCTGGCATCATCATAAGTATCTCAGTGGTTGTGCAATGCTAGAATGCCATGTACACCATGCTCACATATATGCATGCTAACATTTGTAGATACAGCTTAGCAGAGGGTGCAAAGTTGACACACAGTGCATGCCATTCTTAGAAAGTGTGAACCTCCTAAAATCATTTAAGCTCACACCTGAAATATGTAGAAGAAATTTAAGAAAACATTAAAGAGAAAAAATATACTGTTAATGATTTTATTGCAGAAATAAGCACTTGTTTTCAGAGGTGAGTGAGTGAATGTCAGGTTACCACTTTTGAAATTTTGTGAGTCCCTAGAATTTGAGAAGTGCTCAGTATTTTGCCTGATGATATGAAGACCTGCTTGATAGGCTGGGAATATGCCTCAGCTAAAGAGATGGGTAAAATATGTAACAAATGTTTAGCTGCATAACAGAAATTTACCTAGAGTTACGCATGAGTATAACAGAAACCATTAGACACTCTAAACCATTATGTCTGGTTCCACTATCAAAGGGGATAGTCACTGGTTCAAGTACAGGCCTAGGTCCTGAGGTTAGATATTTCCAGTATAACCAAGTGCAGCATTTATGTTCCAAATGTCCACAGAGACAGAAAGGGGACAAAAGCCACACAAAGGGACTAACAGAGGTAGCACCAAAGTAGCACTGATTGTCTAGAAACTGTATTTGCTCTAGGTTATCACAAGGGCATGTACCCTACTCCAGATAAAGGGTAAAGAAACCATTGCTAAGAGGACTACTGAATAAGACATAACTGCTGTCTAATCTGCAGTCCTTGAAGAGAAGCATTACTTGCTTGGGAAGTCCACTCAAGTTAGGGACATGGGAGAGACATCTTTTCAGGTGCCATAGACGCGGGTTCATTTTGTCTGGGACAGAAGAAGTAAGAAGACAAGTAGGTGACAGTATTTAGTGACATCCTGGCACAGTACATGCAGTTACATGCAGCCAAGCATGAATAGAAGTATGTGGAGAATGCATAAGAGGGGAGACTCAGCCATTGTGCTCAAATCTCAAAACAAGACTAATGATGTGTTTACCTCAGGAGAAGCGGTAGATAATACAAGAATGAATCTAAGCCAAGTTTTTCAAAAAAGTGCTTTTTTGAAGGAGGCTACTTCAAGGAAAGTGTTTGTATGAGAAAGCCTAAATCTGATGCAGAGTGTAAACAGATTATACACGTTCTATGAAAGGGAAGCTTGCAAGGATCATAAAGAGACAGTTGCAACAAGCATAACTCTTAAATCCCACCTTTCAAAACTTCAGGGAGGGAGACAAACAGGTTATTGACTTTCAACATCAGAAAGAGTCTATAAACTAAAAGAAGAGGTTTTGTATGGAGAATTGACTCTTCTGTGGAGGAAAGAGAGAGAACTGACACAGCAGTTGGTAATTCCAAGGTCTTACTACTGAGTAATTCTGGCAATAATCCACAATATCCCTTATTCAGGCCAGCTAGGTATAGAGCATATAAAGAGAAAGTTATGCAAAAATGTATTGACTGGCTATTACAAATGGTGTGATAGTGCATTGTAAAACACGTGTGCATGAAATAAATAAAGTTGGAAAGGCAGGAGGCAAAACTCAGGCTGCTTTGGTGCCTTTGCCTGTTACTGAAAAGCAGTTTCAGAGGGTAGACCTGGAGCTTATGAGAACTCTTAATCTTTCAAGCAACAATCTTGGTAATGGTTGATTATACTACAAGGTAATCTGACACAGTAGCTTTGTCTTCTGTTGTGGCAGAAAAGGTGTTAAATCATCTTTAAACATGTTTATCAGGGCAAGCTTTCCATAGGAAATACTGATAGACAGATGCTCTAACTTGATATCAGACTTGTTGAACTGTTTGTGGAAATGCTATAGGGTAAAGCACTTAAAAACTAACTCCTACCATCTGCAAACAAATGAGGAAAATAGATGAAAGGGCAGTGAACAGACTTCCCAAGGCACAAAGGGCTTCAGGCCAGTCATTTTACATTAAGAAGGTTTGTGGTCTGCACTCTTGTGGGAGGAGAGGCTGGACTCTGCCCTTCTGAGCTGGGAATTTCTGGTTAGAGGCTTATAGCGCCTGCATATTTGAACTGTTTCTTACTGAAATTGGTGTGCCTTGTTTGCTGTCACATAAACTAGATTCAGGCCTGCTGAATCTAGCTTTGTTTGTATAACTTGAGCACTAATCCAGGCCTTCTTTTTTGGAGAAGGTTCCCCTGCACCCCAGTGGCAGGAGTGTGCAGTTAGAACTTGTCTGATTGAAGACTACAGGAACAGGGCTCAGTTTTGAGATTTTTTTACTGGTTAATTTGGGTAATTTGTTTAAAACTCTTTTCTGATTGCTTGTAGTCATCTAAAGCTGTTTTAAGTGTATTTTTTACAGTTTGTTGTCATTTAAAGCTGTTTTAAGTGTATTTTTTACAGTTCTTGCCTTATCTTTTCAAAAAAAAATGTCCTTGTTTCCCACCTTTCTAAGCTAGTATAGTCCAGTTTTCAGGCTAGTGCTGAATGCAGGGCTGTGTTACAAGTTTCTGAGTTGCCCATACCTTACTTGGATAGAAGGAGGTTTCTCTGTTCACCTGTGAGAGAGGGAGCTTTGAGAAGCCATCTGTCCCTGGAGGAGTGGTTCCAGCCCAGACGTTAGTAGTTTATAGGCCATTTTGGGCTAATTTCTATTTCTTTCATTTCCCTGCTGTAAAAAACACATTTGCACGGTTTTGCACATCCGGGCAGCGCCGGTTAGCTAGGGCTAAATTATTCCCAGCTCCAACAAGTCTCCTCTTCAGTTTTTCCCTTAAAAGTAGTCTAACTCTCAACCTAAGCACTTAAAAAGCATCCTACAGTCCAGCACTTGCTCAGACCTAATAGCAAGCACTAATATACCCCAACACTTGATTGCCCAGCAGTGCATGGCTCATTATTCACCCCTCACCTACCAAGTAACTAAGCAGCTCACCCTACTATTCAGGCATGGCCAAAGGGCAAGTTCAGGTATACTCTCCAGTCCAGCTGGTGAACCTGGGTATCCTGAGGCAATGTTACAACTGCCTCATGTACACAGACAACCCTCTCCTCCTACCACAAAACATTAACATATGCGAGAGTGCAATTATATAGCTAAATTGGAGGCTACGCTCTCTCCACCCAAGACTGGAACAGGCAGTCATGAGGAGAAGGTTAACACTTGCACCACACCTCCAGCCTCACAAAGACATACTAAACCAGCACTGGCAAAAAATACATATAAATACACAAAATCATACTCAGAGGCTCTAAATAGAAACCTGCAAAAGCATTATAGACCTCCAAAGCAGACACCCAAAAAACCTGCACCTCCCATCACAAACCAGACAACACACAAAACACAAAATCAGTGTGCCGCACAATCACAGCCCTTAAGGCGAAATAACATACCTAACACACTAGTAATAGGTGACTCTATAGTCAGGCACACTGACGTCCCACTCACTAGGCTGGACAAGGAGAAGGTTAATGTTAGCTGCCTGTCAGGAGCCAGAATCCGCCACATAACACAAGCACTCAGGTCGCTCCAGAACAAGTACAAATATTACTTTGTCATTGTACATGTTGGTGTGAATGACCTGAGACGTACCTCCCTGGACTACATGAAATGAGACATGGAAGAGCTCTCTTATCATGTAGCCCAGACTGGTATGACCCTGACCCTGAGTAGCATCCTGCCCTCACCAAGAATGATACCTCAGTATAAAGAAAAAAATTATCAATTTCAACAATTGGCTAAGCTTCTGGTGCCATTCAAAGGGGATCCAGTATCTGTCAGCCTGGGACGACATGCTCGACAAGCCTCATTGCTTCACAAGAGATGGCTTGCACCTATCACCCCTAGGCTTTCGAATACTGGCCAAGGCTCTTGCTGCCCCCATAGTACCTTTTTTAGGCAAGGCTCAAAAGTCAAACCCACCTCCGTAAACAGCACCAATAAAAAAATGAGGGTAATGCTACTCAACGCCAGGAGTTTAAATCTCAAAATGCACGGGCTTGAAGCACTCCTCACTATGGAGAACATCGACATCTGTGCAGTAACTGAAACCTGGTTCAAGGCTCCACAGACCACCCCAGCACTGCCGGGCTACAACTCATACCACACATTTCGGCCACAGAATATGGACTGAAACACAAAAGGAGGGGGTGTATCCATATTCATCAAGGATACCTACACCCCCAGGTTAGTGGCACAGCATGATACCTCTGAGATAATCCATGTAAAACTAACATCAGGCAAATGTGCAATGCAAATTGTGGCCTGCTACAGATCACCCTCCATGACTCAGGACCACCACTCCACTTTTCTGGAGACACTGGAAAACATGAAGGTCCTACCGAACATCCTGATATTGGGTGATTCCAATTACTGTACCATTAATTGGGAAAACTACTCAAGTACAAACTCCCAGTTCCAGTGCTTCCTGGAATTTATCAACTCAAATGCCCTGGATCAGCTGGTAAACTCCCCTACCAGAGATGAAAACATATTGGATCTGGTCATCACCAACATGGCCAACAGGTGTTCCGCACCGGAGGTCAACCCGTCACTGGTTAGATCAGACCCTAAACTAATCACTGTGGATGTCCACACCACACCACCAACCCCAACCAAGGAAACCACAGTGAAAAACGTTTCTATAGCAAACTTCACCTTACTTAAGACACAGGTGGTAAGTTTCACAGCCCCCACGCTAAAGGATTACAGTGTCCAAGATGCAGGAACTTTTACAAATGCACTCTATGAGCACCTACAAGGATGCATGGATCATGCTATCCCTAGCAAAACCAAGACTCACTCCCCTAAGAGAAGGAAACCAGTCTGGTGGACCCCTGCCATAAACAGGCTATACAATAGAAGGAGGAAACTAGTTCAGAAAAAAGCAAATCCCAAGAAGGAAAGACATCCCTGATCAGTATCAATAAGAAACTAAGGTCCCTCATAAAATCATCCAAGGCTAACTATGAAAGAAAAATAGCCAAGGATTCGAAAGATAACCACAAAGCCTTCTTTAGCTATATCAAGAATCTAAGTGGCAGCTCGCAGATATGCTCTGAGCTAGTGCAAAATAGCACAAAATATACTGAACCTACTGATATTGCCAACATCCTGGCAGATAGATTCAGTGCAAACTTCACCCCCTCTCACCCCCAAAAGGGCCCACAACAATACCGGAAAAGTGTAGTGTCCCGGAAATCACAAATGCACAGGAGAAAACAGCCCTTTCAAAAGCCAAAAGCACAGCGTCAATGGGGCCAGATGGTGTCCCAGGCTGCGTCTTGCACGAACTACAGAACTAACTAACCCCCCACCTAAACACACTGTTCAACCTCAGCCTCTCCACAGGCTACATGCCCATAGAATGGCGCACAGCAATGGTTATTCTGCTCCACAAAGGAGGGGACACAACTGACCCTGGTAACTATCGCCCCATAAGCCTGACTAGCCTGGTCTGCAAGGCTATGGAGCGCATCATCATGGAACTCATTAACAAAGACATTGGGAACCTCCAAACACTTGACCCGACCCAGTTCAGCTTTATTAAGGGCAGATCATGCCTATTAAACCTGGACTTCTTCAAGACAGTCACCAAGGCCATAGATGAGGGGAAGATGGTTCACACAGCCTACCTTGACCTCGCCAAGGCTTTTGACACCATTCCCCACTCGGGAATTATAGAAAAACTCACCAGCCTGAGCATAAAACCCTACGTCACGAGATGGGTTGCCAACTGGCTTACAGGCAGAACTCACACGGTAAGAATAGCGGGCTCCAGGTCCGACTCTAAACCAGTCACAAGTGGTGTCCCACAAGGCTCAGTCCTGGGACCCCTAATGTTCGGCATATACTTCTCAGAAGTACAGGCAAACACAGGAGGACTATGGCTAACCATATTCACCGATGAATGCAAACTGGGAGCCATAATTGACTCTCCGTCTGACACGGACATTCTCCAAAAGGGCCTTACTGAGACAGACACCTGGTGTCAAAGTCATGGTCTCATGCTAAATTCCAAAAAATGCACAGTCATCCTGTTTGGGAAAAACAAATCACCCATGAATTACCACATTGGTGGCAGCCCCCTTAATACAGAAGAGGTAATAAGAGATCTGGGGACCCAGGTAGATAGTAATCACTCCTTTGACAATCATATTGCCAAAGTAGTTAGAAAATCCTTCTATGTAGCCCATCTAATTACTAAAGGGTTTGCATCTAGAAATAAAGAGGTTATAGTGCCCCTCTACTCATCACTCATCAGACCCATCATAGAGTACAACGCCCCATTTGGGATGTACCTCAGAAGACACTTCCAACAGCTGGAAAGACCACAAAAGTACCTCACCAAGAGGATTACTGGCCTCAAACATATGTCCTATGCAGCCCGACTGGAAAAACTCCGGATGTACTCAGTGGCATATCGCTTACTCAGAGGTGATCTCTGCCTGACTTACAAAGCCATGTCCAACTCAGAATTGATGGACATGCTCCACCTAAAGAAATCCAAGTAACTGCGAGCCAGTCACTCTAGTGAGCTAAACCTCACCACAACAATAAATAGAACATGCTGGAGGGATAGATTCCTGTCACAGAGACTCCCCATGCTTTGGAACAAAATTCCTAACTACATTAGGCAGAGCCCCTCACTAACACTCATCAAAATAAACCTTGACGAGTGGATGGGTAACAGAAACTACACCTCTGGGATCACTTCATTGGCTCTTCTTGACAGAGGCTCAGTTAATTAATCAATGGGGCGGCGAAAGCTGACACACTCTGGCTAGGCTTATAAATGCCCTTGGGCAAATAGCCTAGTACCTACCTATGAACCTAAAATCCTGCTATATGAAGAGCACACAGTTCAGTTGAAATAAAAAGTCTTTTATTCAAATAAAAAGAATGTTGGTTAGCGCTTTCATTTAACAATATGTTAAACTTCATAAGACAAAAAGTTTCATGAGATCACGTCCTTATATGTGCTTCCTAAACATCTCATGGGCTGGTTCCAACATTAATATTAAAACAAGGTTTAAACCTACAAGAAGTTCTAAACCTTTATAAAACCTAATCATATATATATATATATATATATATATATATATATATATATATATATATATATATACATGTGCTAATACCGCCATGCCTGCTTAAACTAAAAATTAACAATTGATCATATGTAATAAAATTCCTGTTGTTGTTTACACAAGTATATTATCTATATATTAACCTATATGTGTAAAAATACATATTTAACTAAATATATGTTCAATACATTACCATCCAGTCTCCATCCTAAAACATCACCGACTTGTAAAACATATAAGCAAGTATATATCAACTCAAAAGTTCAATCAGTTACAAAAACATATAATGAATAAAATTAATTTTAGTTGCATACTGTGTGGTGACACTTTTTTCCTTTCAAGTGCCTTCAACTTTAATATTGGAGAAATAGAACTGTGCTCATTTATACCTGGCCAACTATCCACCTGCAAGTGAATTTTCCACTTACGTTCACTGATTTCTAAAAACAACCCCCAAGGTTTATTGCCTTCAACAGGAACATGTTCTATAGCCATAAAACTGAATTGGTGGTCTACGTTACTACTAATGTGTTTGGCTAAGGTGTTGGTCATGTTTTGTCTCTTTATGGCATAATCATGCTCATAAATTCTCTGCCAAAGTTTTCTCTCCGTTTTTCCAATGTAAAAACATGAGCAGGAATTACACATAGCCAAATAGAATACCGCTTTAGAACTACAGGTATATTTACCTTTCAAGTGGTATGTGCTATTTCTCACCGTAATACTATTAGCAACTTGAATTTTATGGCACCATGTACAAGCTCCACACTTAGCCATTCCATATTTAACAGCTGTTTCTCATGTCTATTCTTAAGTAAATCTTTGAAATTAGGCCCTTTTCTATATATCATCACTGGTTTGTTCCCTACTTGTTGTCTAATGTGTGAATCTTCTAACAAAATGGGCCAGTTCTTCTTGAAAATGGTTCTCAAAACCTGAGACTCCTGGGTGAATGTGATGACCAATGCCTTTGAAAAATCTGAAGTGATTTTTTCAATAACATGCTGACTTCCCATGAGGGTGCAAGACTCATTTGCAACTGTTTCAATGGAATTATCTTTTAACAATGGAGAAGTATTTTGGTTGTGCAAAATAGGTTTAAAGTGACCATTCGTCCTCTTTGCTCTTTGTTGTGACTTCTGAGATTAATTTATCAATCAGCTCACCAGGCTATGCCCTTTTAAGGAACATGGAGCGCAAAGTATTGCACTCATCTATAAAATCTTCCTGTGTTGTAACCATCTGGACTGTCCTTACGAGCTGCCCT
Source organism: Protopterus annectens (assembly GCF_019279795.1). Taxonomy (NCBI): domain Eukaryota; kingdom Metazoa; phylum Chordata; order Ceratodontiformes; family Protopteridae; genus Protopterus; species Protopterus annectens. The sequence goes on from NC_056741.1 coordinate 1,095,056,622, forward strand.
CTGACAACAGACCAGGCTATGCCCTTTTAAGGAACATGGAGCGCAAAGTATTGCACTCATCTATAAAATCTTCCTGTGCTGTAACCATCTGGGCTGCCCTTACGAGCTGCCCTTTGACAACAGACCTCTTTTGATGAAATGCAAGAAGGAATGAGAATATGTTTCCTTCCTGAAAATCCTAGCCACATATCTGTTATTGATGTTGTCCTTGAGTAAACAAATATCAAGGTAATTTATAGATTAGGTGCTAAACGTCCAGGGAAATGGAAGGAAGGAAGTTGTTTCATTAATATATTGCAAAAACTTCTCCAATTCTGTAGATGGTCCTTTCCATAGCCTAATATAAGAATAAAATCTAGACTGAAAAACAAATTTTCTCTCCCAGTAAGCCATTAC